>NC_056500.1:5989215-6045375 GCF_014905685.2 Nematolebias whitei
TCCATCCATCCATCCATCCATCCATCCATCCATCCATCCATCCATCATCTTCCGCTTGTTCCGAAGTTGGGTCTCGGGGGCAGCAACTTGAGCAGGGAGGCTCAGGCATCTCTTTCTACAGCCACCTCTTCTAGATCTTCTGAGAGGACCCCAAGGCGTTCCCAGAACAACCGAGAGACTTACGCCCTATTCGCACAGGATTAGTTTTACCGAAGGTCCACATGTAACAAATAAATTACTCCCCAACATCTGCTTTATATGTGGCGCATTGGCACGGGATAACTAAAGCCTGAGATTTAGCTGACATTTACGGACATCTTCCGGATATGATGTTAACGCGCTGCGTTATCACGACCGGGCCGGTCCATAATAATGTGCTTAATGTGCGGGTCGGGCCGGTTTCAGGCTTTGATGTGGTTTTACGAATCGGCACAAAAAAAACTAAAGAATGCACAATATAAAATTGTGTTAATCTTCTTGTTGAGGAGGAGGCAGGTCCGACCGGCCGGTTTGAGAGGTAAAAAAAAAAAGTCACGTTAAGCTCAGATGGACAACTGTCACCGGCTGCGCACCTCCACTGATCCGCCGGTTGAAATGGACTTGCGACCTGTCCAGGGTGTCCCCTGCCTCTCGCACAGTGATGGCTGGACATGGGCACCAGCGACCCCTACTACCCGAAAAGGAAGAAGTGGATAAATATAATGGATGGATGGGTCAGCTCATCATGCATGCGTCTCCGCACCTGCTGTCATCTGCGGTGAAGGAAGTAGCATATAAAAAAAAAAAAAAAAGCGAGCAGCGCGTTCATTAAAAATAGCCTTGTTCTATATTTTTCCAAATGAGTTTTGCTTAAACAAAACCAAAAAACGCCTAATTACGTATTGGATTCCGCCCATTTCTGTCCAAATCACAGAGATGCTTATTCACATTAGATTAGTATTATCACAGGACGTCGGAGTTCAGCAAATTATAGTAGGTAATTTGCGGGGGAATTTTTACTTTACAAATCACTGACATGGCCGATTCGCATGGGATTAACAACACAGACAATCTCCATAATTACTACAAATAGCATGTGGTCCCTAGGAAACACTAATCCCATGCGAATAGGGCTGTAGTCTCTCTAGCATGTCCTGGGTCTTCCCCGGGGTCTCCTCTCAGTCGGACATGCTTAAAGCACCTCCCTAGGGAGGCGTCCAGGGAGCATCCTTACCAGATGCCCGAACCACCTGAACTGGCTCCTCTCGATGTGAAGGAGCGGTTCTACTCCGAGTCCCTCCCCGATAACTGAACTGAACTTATATAGAACAAAAGCACTTTACACGGCACATTATACGCCCGTTGACAAACAATTACATAGCAGTTCAGCAAGATATAGCAACAGCCAGACAAGCAAAGACCTTATTTAACATTTGACTTTGGTAAAAACTGTAAAATACATCAAAATGCCAGTTTGGTCGTGTTAATTCCAACGTTCTGTGATCTGTTTGATTGGTGTATTTGCTGTGCACTAAGTGACAGAGCACCAAACATAACTGGATTTTTTTTGTGTTTTGGCAAAATCCCATTGACTTCCATTTTATTTTGTCTCCCACATTCGTCTTTTGCTGAATTTAGTTAATGCACTGCTACAAAATAATCAAGGCACGTGATTTTGGATCAAGTTTCATGTTTGCATGTGATTTAATTGTTTCATAAAAAAAAAAAAAGATGTGACCAGAAACAGGACAGTGTTTTGAACAGAACAGGGTGAGTGAAGATATTTAGTGTGTTCCCACTGCATGGCTAACAGGTGAAGGTCAGGTTAGACACAAAAACAGGCCTGTACAACTAATGTGCTGCTCCTGAACTGTATTTTTTCTCTTTCTCACAACAAATTAAGAGTTACAGTTCCACTCCAGAGTGCTAAATGCCACAGAAGCTATGAGGTGACAAAATATAACGGTGATGGATAACAAGCCTGATCAGCTGAGTCTTTAGAGCTTGCAATTAAAAAAAAAAAAAAGTCAAAGCACATGTTTGCAGAATAAAACACGTCCACACACAGATGCAGTGGTATAAGTGGTGCTCTGCTTCAGTTTTATTGGAGAAGAACTTTATAATGTCTCATTTATGAGTCACAGGAGGAGGTGGGCCAAGAGAAGAAGGAAATAGTTTTTTCTGGTGAGACTGCAAATGATCAGGACCAGTTCATGCTGTTTTTCCCAGTGCTTAGACAGAGCCCAGTGCTGTTAAAATGAAGCTAACTCCGAGGCGTCAGATGTGAGAGTGGAAGGGAAATATTTTGTGAATGTCACATTAACTATTAAGCTCATACAGCTGGGTTTGGAAGACGAGTTACAAAGAAGCAAAACGATTTAAGAACGGTACAGTGGAATGTGGTGCGTGAAGAGCAGGTCCGGTTCAAAAAGTTTACACCGAGCCTGAACAAAAACTAATTGTGATTAATTTCTTCAGAGTGAAGAACAGAAGCGTGCTCAGAGCATAAAGGCAATAAATTGCAGTGTCCGTTTATTCGTTATTATAATAACTTTGGTGTCAAACTCCTAATTCTGAGGAACATCGTCTTTTTGTTTGTTTGGTTTCTTAAAAACAGGAACCACCAAGGCATCATGTGTGATACCGTCTGAAGTAACATTTACGTGTAAAATTGTGTGTTTGTCGAAGCTAGAAGTGTTTGTGTGTGCATACTTTAAGTTGCATATCAGACAATCTGGGTGTTTCTAACATTCACATAAACATCAGATCGACTAATTGGCTGAGTGAGAATTTCTCCCCGGACGGGTTTGAAGCGAGAAGGAAGGGGCCGAGCTGAGCTTTTAAAAATGGATTGATCAGACACAGCGAGGGCGGCAGCTTCTAAAGAGGATGACAGCAATTACCACAGCAGAACCCCAGAGACGTTACAACCAAGACAGACATGATGAAAAAAAAAAAAACACCAACCATACCGTTCAGTTTCTGCCAAAAAAGCTCTCGTTAGTGCAGCTTTAGCTTCAACACCAAAAGAAATCTGAAAGTTTAAAATCCATCTATCCATTAACTTTATCCGCTTCTTCCTTTTTGGGTTGTGGGGGTCACTGGTGCCCACGTCCAGCAGTCACTGTGCAAGAGGCCGGGGACACCCTGGACAGGTCCCATCACAGAGACACATGGAGACAAACGAGACAAACAGCCATTCACTCTCTCACTCACACCTAGAGACAATTTAGAGTCACCAATCAATCTAACATGCGTGTTTTTAGTCTGTGGGAGGAAACTGGAGTAACCGGAGAAAACCCAATGAAAGTTTAATAATAAAAATAACATATGTATGTCATAGAGATGTCTTAAATTTATTCATGTTTTAAAAAAAATGTAACTAAGTTTACTCAGTGCTTTTCAAATGAACATCCATCCATCCATCCATCCATTTTCTTTACCCGCTTATTCCATTTTGGGTCACGGGGGTCGCTGGTGCCCATGTCCAGCAATCACTGTGCGAGGGGCGGGGTACACCCTGGACGGGTCGCAAGTCCATCACAGGGCCACATAGAAACAAACGAGACAAACAACCATTCACTCGCTCACTCACACCTAGGGACAATTTAGAGTTACCAATCAGCCTAACATGCATGTTTTTGGACTGTGGGAGGAAACCGGAGTACCCGGAGAAAACCCACGCATGCACGGAGAGAACATGCAAACTCCACCCAGAAAGGCCCCTGGACCGGGGTTTGAACCAAGGACCTGCTCGCTGAGAGGCAGCAGCTCTACCAGTTGCGCCACCGTGCTGCTTCAAATGAACATGATAAGTCAAAATACTTTTATTATACTTTTTTTTTTTATAATAACTATAATACTTTTTTTGTTTTTAACTGACTTACTATTAACTCAGAAGCAATGACTGGCGTGTACAAATCATATATTGTCAGGGAATTTTGGTCATTGTTTATGGATGTTTTTAACTACTATGGTTGAGAATGTTAACTGCCCATGAACCATGTGTTTGAATTACCAGAGAGTTCTTTTCTCTCTCAGAGAGATGAATGAGGAGCTGAATGTGCAGCTGGCAGTCCAAGGACACCGAGCTGCCTGTGAGCCGGGAGCTGATAAGATTATAAAAACAAGCCTCGCACAGTGCCCGGGGCAGATTCTCGTGACTGGGCTCTATGAATGTAAAAACTTCTGTACATCTGAAAAATCTAAAAATCTTCTCCTGGCATCGGCTTCTTTGAGTAAGTAAGATGAACAGAGGACATTTTGGTCTAACATATATAACTTAAAATTTACTGTATATGGCTGCTTCTGGTGTAGGCTATTAACTGATCTATGCTTTACATTTCCACTCAGGCAATATACATATCTGCTCTAGTAAAACAGCTAATAAAATAACTAACAAAACAACATACTGATGTGAAATAACTTTATCTAACAGCTGAAAACCTGGACCCTTGTCTGTGATCACTGATGCCACAGCTGATCCGTACTAACTATTATCTATGTGACAGATTATCTCCTTTAATGTGACTATCATCTTAAATTCAGATTTAGCTCTTACAAGCTTTTTGCAACATAATACTACAGATTGGGGAAGTTTTGTAGTTTTATAGAAAGTATTTAGCACACTAGACATCCATCCTTCCATCCATCCATCAATTATCGTTACCCGCTTCTTCCTTTCTGGGTTGTGGGGGTCACTGGTGCCCATGTCCAGCAGTCACTGTGCAAGAGGCGGGGGACACCCTGGACAGGCCTCCAGTCCATCACAGGGACACAAAGTCAAATGAGACAAACAACCAGTCACTCTCTCACTCACACCTAGGGACAATTTAGAGTTACCAATCAGCCTAACATGTATGTTTTTGGTCTGTGGGAGGAATCCGAAATACCTCGAGAAAACCCACCTATGCACAAAGAGAACATGCAAACACCACCCAGAAAGATCCCAGGCTGGTATTTGAACCGGCAACCTAGAGGCAACAGCTCTGCCAACTGCCCACACCAGACATTACAATGTTAAACCCACCGATGTTTCTGCAGCTTCAGTTTTAATTAGTGAGTTTCCTGCAGCCTCACCGGAACAAGGTTATTTCTAAATGTCTGCACTATAACAGCCTGTCTCCTAATGTCTGTTTGCTTCAGGTGTGTGTGTGTGTGTGTGTGTGTGTGTGTGTGTGTGTGTGTGTGTGTACACTGTCCTGAGATCGAGACGGTCTGACGGTTTTGCCTGGAGCCCCCTTGCAGGTAAAATGTAAAATACAAACACTAAAAATAAACCAACTGGTATTGAAAAAAAGACCCAATCTTCTGGTTTTAAAGAAACATAAAATATCTATAAAATAAGCATCAGATACTAATATTTTGGTTCTGCACTCTGCAGGTGTGAGACCTGTGAACAGTAGTTTTTAAGTGTCAGCTCCTGTCTTGTGTTTCGGTTCGCAGTTTGGCTCCTGTAATCTGGGACTGTCTGCCTTTAAAGGTGCACCTGCAAGCTTTAATCCAGAGGTCTGTAGATCCCAACTATCAGATTTGTTTCATGACTTTAACGTCTTTACTGTTTCGGTCCAACACAAGATTAATTTCCAGAGTTTCAGTGCAGACTTCTTAAGTGAACCTCGAGGAAGACATATTCCTTTCACTTTGCTTTTAAAGTAAACTGGACATTGACCAAACGGATCATTACCAGAACAGTTTTTCATGATGCCATCACTGTCATTGCAGTCTTTCTGTTTCTACAAAGGATTTCCTCTTTAGTCACTGTGAAGGTCACCCTGCTCCACTTGACTAACATGTATGTACAGATCTGATTCTTTACTCTTATCCCTTAAACCAGATGAGAAATCCCTAAAAGACTCTAGGAAATTTTAAGATTGGAGAACCCCTATGGAACAAATTCAATGGGTTATAGTTAGTTAAAATCAGGGCATACTTACACGGTAAAAAAGGGGGAAGATGAAGGTTTTACAGTGTTTCTTCTCAAAATCTGCAATTTAATTTAGTTTCAATAACAAAAACTGACAGTTTATTTTTAAAACATCATTTTATCTATCCAAGTAGCTGTTGAATTGTTAACAATTGTTTAATTAGTTCAACCTTTATTTATACAGGTTCTCACCGAGTCACGAGGACTCATTTACAAAAGAGACCTGTTCTAAACGTACACACAACAATAAACAGTCATAAAAAGCATATAAAATGAAAAGTAAATAAAAGTAGTATATAAAACCAAATAAAAAACAAGCTACATATTATGAAACAGGGTAAAATACTAAAATCAAGAACATGTCTGCATTGATTTTTGAAATGAACTTAAAAACATGTAGTTTCAGTAAAAGTTGGGATAAACAGTCGGTACGCTGATGTCCCTCGTCGCTGATGAATTTCTATAGTGTGTATGTAGTTTTTGACATGAGTGTTTTTCTGATCTGGAATTGAACTCAATGTTTTTTGTTGCAAGACATTCAAGTGGGAGGGCTGCATGGTGTCATAGTTGGTAGAGCTGCTGCCTCCCAGTGAGAAGATCGCAGTTTGAATCCTGGCCGGGGACCTTTCTGGGTGGAGTTTGCATGTTCTCTCTGTTCTCATAATTAAATAAATAAAATAAAATCAAAAATGTGCCACCATTATGTAGTTTTCTTTCATTAAGCCTTCACCGTTTTGCCAGTCTAAAGAACTACGTTACCCAGAAGCAGTCAGTTCACTTCCCAGAAGTCAACACTGCTTCCAACCGCTGCTTGCTCCAAATGGAGGAAATGTTTTGCAACCAAAGTCAGAAGTAACAATAAGAAGCTCACAGAACTGGCAGGAGGAAAATATCAAGTAGTTATGAAGCTGAACTCATCCTTCAAGTTGTATCTTCACTGCTGAGTTTATGGGCCGCAGTTGATCTGGACTCAGTGAGACCCGGATCCTGGGAGCTGCAGGGAACAGACAGCTGTAGGCTTCAGCCTGGTTCTGCTCGCGCTGTGCTGGTCTGGACCAGGCCAGAAGTGGTGGACTCAATCCTGGGCAGCCTTGCTCCTGGAGCAGCAGCATGTGCACATCAAGCTGGATGGAGCTTCAGTCACGCTGTACTGGGACTTTTTTCATCTATCGGGTCGGACCGGAGCTGAGCCACTCCTATTCTGCAGAGCCTGGTAAATAAAATTTTGTAGCTACAGATGCTTATATGTAGCTTGTTGTTAAAATTAGTAGGTTAAGAGTTTAGAGGATGGATTTGTGGGCCTCAATGGTGCAGGGTAGTCTGTAGAAATGAACCGAGTCGGAATAAAACAGAGTGGGACCGGAACCAGAGCTTCTGTTCTGCAGAGCTTGTAAGCAAAATCTGGTAACATATGTTGTTTAAATGACGTGGATTTGATGATTTAAAACATTGCAAGAGTGTGGGAAGGGTTTCTAAAGCCTTAATATAAAGTTTACTGCACTTGAACTTGAACATGAACTTAAACTACTCGTTTATGCCTACTTTGAGGTTTTTCATTATCGCGGGGCTTCAGGGTATGGATCCCCTGCGAAAAACGTTGGCTACGTACTGTAACCCCAGATTCCATGAGTATAGGCTCAGTGCGATGCTTTGCATGACGGGATAAACCCACTAGCGACAGCCTTAAAGGGCGAAGCCTATACGAAATAGAATGAGGGACTACTGTATTTCCAATTCCTCCTCATTGCTCTGCAACGGGGGACAAAAAGGTGAACAGATGCATCCAGAAATGAGTGAGATTAAAACTTAAATCTCACCACTCACGCTAACAACATGAAAATGAGGGTTTTTGAATGAAGAACAGGTTTGTCTTCTCATTCAGCTGAATTTCCAAAAACACTGAAAAAAGAATCAAAATCTTTTAGAAAGTGAGTTTTCGTATGAGGATGTTTTGTGTGTGGAACGCACAAAATCAAGATTTATCGTTAGAGAAACGTAACTAAAGGGTTCTTTGGTGCGTTTCAATATGAATGTGACTCAATGCGATCAAGAGCACGTGAACCCACCCCCCACCAGCACTGTTTTTGCAGACGAGTTGAAGGACAGCTTCAGTGGCAGTCAGCCAGCAGCTCCGGCCCGAAAGCAGCTGAAGATGAAAAGAAATGCACAAAAGAAATATGCAAAGCACTCAGCAAATCCTCCCAAATGATTCAGCCACACAGCGTCCAGCCGCTGAGCGTCTGGGGGGAAAAAATCCTAACGGGAGGATTTCAAACAGTCCACGGTCTTTGATGTGCATTTTCCTGGCCAATTTAGACAATTCGAACATAAATATTTATCACATTAGCTCATGAAACAAGTCATTTCAAATTTAATAGGAAAGGGTTACATTTGCAGAATGTATTCTCACATGGGAGCTTCCCCGAATCAAGGGAGGTCTTCAGCTTTACAACTGAATGATACGAATGTTAAATCTTTTCTCTGTTTTCTTTTAAACTAATCTGTTGTAGATAATTGGACTACATGAGGTCAGCTGTTTTTAATTTAGGTTCTGATACACAACGCTCAGGCTAAAAGAAGCTGCACGGTTTGCATAATAATTTCTCTTCCAACCTGAAACAGCTGAAAGAACCCAAGGACAAAGATACAGACATGTCTCTGCCATTTGGTTAACTTTGTAAAGCAAATGTGCATTAATGTAAGAACTCAGCTGATCGTTAGCATGATTTTATCAGTGAAGGACACTGGAGAACCTGCGTATGAGCCGAGAATGTCACAGGATTAACTGGTACTCTTATCTGTTCTGACTCAGGGGTTTGAGTCACCGTTATTTGACAAGGCCTCTTCTACAGAAACGACTCACAGCTCTGATGACGGTGGTGGTTACAAAGAACTCCATTAGAACTGAAATCTGTCCAATAGCTCAAGGAGGTTTGTAACTATGAGCTCAGACAAACACGGTTACCAAACTTTTTACTCATTGTCTGAGAATTCCTATTTATTTTGCGCAAATGCACAAAATTCAAGTTAGTCACAAAAAATACCCACATTAAAGGCATTAACGCTGTTAAATTGTTAAACATGCATGCTTTAGAAACAGCTTGCATATAAAATTGTGGTTTAGTCAATAGTATCAACTCTACAGCTCTAACTTTATATATTATAAACGGTATCGTATTATATTGTAAAGTCCATTACGAGCAACAATCATACGGTAAATCGCAATTTTATCAAATAAGTCAATAAATGTTTTAAAAAATCTAAATAAGTGATCAAATATGTTTAATGGTAAAATTTTAATTTCATTGTCCTCAACCTGTTCTGTTCTACCGTTACAGACAAAATCTTTTCATACACAGTAGTCCCTCGCTACGTCACGGTTCGTTTATCGCGGACTCGCTCCATCGCTGTTTTTCAAAATAAGATTGGACATGATGCCCAATTGGCTGATTCATGGATGTGCCCCACGATCGGCATGGAATTTTTTATTTTAAATAAATTATTTTAAATTATTTAGCACCTGCTGCACCTTTGTGCAGCCCACACTGCAGGATAAACTTCCTGCTGCAGCTGATCAGCTGATCTCCATGCAAAGAGGAGAAGTGGGCGTGGCCAAGAGCGACTGCAGGTGGCAAAGAGCAGACGATGCAGGGAGCTGAAATCATGACGTTCTGTGTTCTTTTAGAGTTTAGAAACCTTGTTTAGAATATTTCAAGAGTGTGGGAAGAGTTTAAAACGTGTATATATATATATATATATATATATATATATATATATACATAAATAAATTAAAATAAACTACTACTTACTACTTGTACAACTATTTCAACTTTGCAGGTTTTTCACTTATTGTGGGGCATCAGAGTACGGATCCCCTGTGATAAACGAGGGACTACTGTACTTTATTTACAATGATTTCCTTTTCATGTGTTGAAGCAGCCAGGGAGTAACAAAAAACACAAATAAATAAAATAAAAAACTTTATCCCAGTGTTGTATGTTGTATTTTAAAGGGAGGATTGGGGGTTTGAACCTCGAGCAAAGTGCCAAACACATTTTACCATTTTATGTACAGCACTTTGGATGACAGCAGATGTTTTTTAAATGTGCTTAATAATTAAACTTGATTTGGATGTAGGGCGGTACGGTGGTGCAGTTGGTAGAGCTGCCGCCTCTCAGTGAGATGGACCATGGATCAAATCTTGGTCAGGGGGGCCATTCTGGGTGGAGTTGCAGGTTCTCTCCGTGCATGCGTGGGTTTTCTCTGGGTACTCCGTTTTCCTCCCACAGACCAAAAACATGCATGTTAGGCTGATGGTAATTCTAAATTGTCCCTAGGTGTGAGAGAGAAAGAGTGAATGGTTGTTTGTCTCTATGTGTCCTTGTGATGGACTGGAGACCTGTCCAGGGTGTCCCCTGCCTCTTGCACATTGACTGCTGGACATGAGCACCAGTGACCCCTGTGACCATAAAAGGAAGAAGCAGGTAACGATAATGGATGGATGGATGGATGGATGGATGAATAGGTGGAAAGCAGGGAAACAATATTATGACTAATACATATTTTGTCTTGTGACCATAATGTTGTCAGTAACCTTCTGAACTACATCAGAGAGTTTCATCATTCATTTACTGGTAGTAAAGTCCAGATAATGTTTTTGTTTTCATAAAACTTAACCTCTAAAATTAAAACTATTTCTCCAACAATCGATTCACCCGTTCATCATGATTTAGCTGTTTAAAAGCTTGAACAAGAGGCAAAGTGTGAATCTTGACAATTTTATTAAGATCCAAGATCAGCTCGAGCTTAATGTGTGTTAAAAATGTACCGTTTAAAATTAAAACTTGTGGAAAATTCAGAAGCTGAAGCAGCTGCTGTGACAATTACTCTGTAACGGAGCTGAACAGAGAAGATGAGATGTCATCAGAATCTGTCAGTGTCAGTTCAGCAGATGGCAGCGACTGATGGATGAGGCGTACCGATCTTACTCTGCTTCCCTCGCCCTGTCCCAACGCTGCCTCCTCCTCTCCCCAGAAAGGAAACTTTGTGACTGTAATATTAAAAACTTCCAAGACTGAGATGTGCTGGACGAGCTAGGGCACCTCCAACCAAACAGAATCTCTCAGAGTTCCAACACTCAGAGATGCTTAGACGAACGGCCAGCGGAAATCCATCTTCCTGACAGAATCATTTCTAAAAATCCCAAACTCCCAATGGGGCTCCTGGATGTGCCTCAGAACTGCACAGACTGGGAGGGTAAGGCTCAAAGTGTGTGTAAAAAAAAAAAAAAAGAGGAAAACAGAATAATTTAGTAAGCACGATATTATCGGCATGTATCGGTATCGGCCAATATTAGCGATAAAGTTAAATATCGGGACATTCCATCAAAAATAACACACCAATATAAAAGGCTTCTGTTGTAAGTTAATTTTTAATTCAAGAAACTGTCAAGTATAATGCACTACTGCTTATGCACTTTTCACTTGTCGCTTGTGAACAGGTCGAGTTTATATTTGTGAAGATTTACAAATTTGCACTGTTCCGAGTGTTGTCATTGTGTTGGAGAGAGTAAATGTCATGAATAAATTTGGCATTAAACATAATCCAAGTTGAAGTGTTACATCAATTTTTGGCATCTACATTTGGTAGCGGGCCAAATTGACAAAGACCATGCAGAATAATGTATTTTAATTCCACAGCACAAAAAGCTATGCAGCCTCTGTAAGTAGGTTTAGGAAAAAAAAAATATCAGTATTGGTTATCGGCCAAATAAGTTTTAACATATTGGCATATCGGATATTGGCCAAAAATCCAATATTGTGCATCCCTAGTAAGGAATATGCAGTGTGACTCGACCAAACTTTAACTTTGTTTTTGATGCTTTACAGTCGGCCTCTCAGTATCATATCTGCAAAGAGTTTGAATTCTGAAAGCATCAAATTGTGCAGCAAGTTGAAATAAAACTGATCCAAACCCCGGCTATAACCCATGTGAGGTGGAACGAATCACCGGCATGTCCCCATTAATAAAAAAAATAATATAATCACACATTCAAGGTGCGATGCTATTCTTTCCAACAAATGCACATTTTCGTTTTTTTTTGCAGTTTTATGAGAAGCAGCAAACTTCTGAATCAAAACTTTGGAAGTCCTTCAGCAACCCTGAAGAACCATTAATCAATATCTCTTTTCAAACATTCAAACAAGGTTTGCCTTCTTGAGAAAAAAAAAAAAAAGATAATGAATTTAGAAAATGATACCAGTAAAAACCAATGGCATTTGAAAAGCTCAAGGATCAGTTTGCTTTGATCAAAACTAATTCCTTAATTTTTTTACTTCCTCGTGTATGTTTATTTCTAAGGTCCGAATGTGAGCTATTGATCTCGGAACAGAAATGTGTGTTTTATGCTGTGAGAACAGCTGCTCTGTTGTTCAGCCTTTCTGAACATAAATAATTCCCACAAAGACGTCTAAAGCTTAACAAAAAATCTCAAAGAAAAAAATACAGACTTTACAAAAAAGTACACATTTGCTGAACCAACCAGTCAGAAGAGAATCCATTCTTACCAAACCTAAGATTTGGGCTTCCCGGTACTTCACATCTTTGAATAAAGTACAACTTTAACATTTCATATATACTAATACCACATATGTACAAAGCTAAAAAAAATAAGAATAAAATGTTTGTCCCAACTCTTTCATTTTCATTCCACCACATGTACCACATGTGGTGCATATGACAAATAAAGAAACTTTGACTTATGCTTATATTACTACCTGTGAAATACTTATTCAAACTAATTAATCCTACTTGCACTGTTATATTCTACCATGTTGTTGTTTACTATTTGGCTTTTGGACTTTGTAAATATTATATTTATTTTTCACTTTTGGGTATATTATTTGCACCCTTATTGCATGCTTTAGCATTTCTTGTTTTTTTGTTTGCTTATAGCGAGTCAAATCGGTTCTTCTCATCCTGAATATTTCATTTGCACTGTTGACCTCGTGTTAACCTGCATATGACAAATAAATAACATAATATAATATCAATCAGCTGTAGATGCAAACACAATAAAAAAGTTCCAAAGAAATTCATTAAAATGAGTCCAGTAGCTCATGAGATATTTTGCATGGATAAGATATCTGTGCTTGTCTGTGCATAGTTGTCTACAATAGATAAAAAGCATTCAGTATGTGCTGTGAGTGACTCTCAGCTACTACCATACCAACATTTTGCTATATTTGCTTATTTATGGTGGTTGTTTTGAACCAGCAGTGTACGATAATATCTACCCTAATAAAGTTTTTGGTCTCCTCAAAAATTCCCAGAAATGGGCAGCAACTCCAAACAGCAACGATCCACACCCAAAGCGAACTCCTTCCACATCCTCCGAGGTGAAAGCCTGGGTCCGGTTCTTTGATCCAAACCATTTGCAGTAAATTATGCTCATCAGAACAAGCTTCGGCTATGATCCTGTCTGTTGAGAGTCTTAAAATAAACAGCACTCCGATATGATCCCAGGGTAACAATCAAAAGAAAAGTGCTGCTGCTGTTGGCAGCACAGTCTGCTTCGCTGGAGGGAAAACTGCACTCAAGTCTTTGGTTCAAATAACCGGAAAACACGGTAACCGGAGCCAAAATCTGATAAATAAATGAACAGCAGAGGTGTGAACAGAATTCTTTGGTGTCATAAAAGGACATTTTTGATGCTATCAGGAAAAATAAATAACACTTAAAGATTTTTTTTTTTCATTGCTTCAACTTCTTGTGTGCAATGTTGAAAAAAAAAACATTATTACGGCCAAAACGTGGGCGATAATGTTTTTATCCATTTATGTGTATAAGTCAATTTACAGACCTTGAATCTGGTTTGGTAGTAGCTGAGCATGATCACCAACACATATTCTGAGCTCAAAGGGGCTTTTGTTATTTTTTATTTAGAGACAACTGTGCTTGTCTGTTAGCAAAATATCTCATGAACCACTGGACAGATTTTTTTTATGAATTTGGAGTCAACTTGATTTAAGATGACTGCCATAGCCAATTGACGATAGAAAACATAAATGGTATAACTCAGTTACTGTAGTTTCCAGACTATTGTGTGCATCCGAATATAAGGCGCGCCCACTAAGTTAAATAAAAACAAAAAAAACATACATATATATAGGCTGCATGTCTCTAAGCAGAGGGTGTACATTTTGTAACATTAAATATTTACACGGTAATGTTTTTTAAAATTTTAAGTCAATACACATCAGTAAAATCCACACATATGTATAGTTTTTTTTTTTTTTTTCTGAACAGTCCATGTAACACGGCTGGTTAATTAAAAAATAAATAAATAAATACAGTACCAGGAAACGCCTAGCGTACATGTAGCAGCTCTCTGTCCTTCTTCGACAGCCAGATCGATCACCTTTAACTTGAAAGTTGCATCATGTGCATTTCTTCATGTGCAACAATTTTCAATTAGGTCATCTGGACAGTTTCTTTTTTTGTGCTGAAATGTTTTACCTGCCATCCAGAAGGCTTCATCAGTCAAGGAAACGCACAACACAAAACTGATTCTTCCCCCAAACAGCTTACTCCAAAGTGGAACAAACCATTTATGTTGGTGCTAAGATGGTCTCTTTGGCATGCCCCTTTGTCCGGTGCCGGCCTTCCCCCTCATCGACAGTCATGTCAAACGGGTTCAAAACCAACAAAGTCCATGCTCAATAAGCCAGTTACACAAGCCAACAATTTTCAGTCTGAAGGAGCCTTCTGGACGGAAGGTGAAACGTTTCAACACAAAAAAATAAACTGTCCAGATAATCTGACTGAAAATTGTTGGATTGTATACCTGGATTATTGAGCATGGACTTTGTTGATTTCTTCATGTGTTTTCCATGATGAAGGTGTGCGCATGAAGTGCAAAATAACTGATCTGAAGAATTTAGTGTGAGTGTGTTTGATTTATGGTAAATTGAAGTTTTATTGATCCACTGTGACCTATTTGATAATTTCATTGGTCTGATTTTTAATTTTTTTAACCTTTATTTATACAGGTAGTCTCATTCAATCACAAGGATCCACCCCCCCGACCCCCACCCCTCCAAGAGATACATATATTGGGCAGCTATGTGAGCGCCTGGGTGTGAGGAAGCAAAATGTTTTGGCAGCATGACGCTTGTTAGGCCATACAAAAAAAAAAAAAAAAAAAAAAAAAAAATCCATAAATTAGCTGCAGCATTGTATAAGTCGCAGGGTTCAAAGCCTGTGACAAAAGTAGCGGCGTATAGTCTGGAAATTACGGTGGCCTACAGATATTCTGCTAAAGCTTAGTGTTGAAGTAGCAGAACGTAATTCTCAACACACAAACAAATATTTGGATTATTTTAACATCTTACCTCCACATCAATCTGGTTTCAGGAAACACAGCATGACTGCTTTGCTGAAGTTTTTAATGATGTAGTTGAAGAACTGGATGCTGAGGACTATTGTCCTGCACTTTACTTAGACCCGTCTAAATCTTTTGACACTGTGGACCATGACATCTTGTGTCATTCAACATAATGGTAGTTCTTCCAGTTATCTGTTAACAATGGTGTACCACAAGGTTCTGTCTTAGGAACCACCCTCTTCACAATCTACATATGTAGGTCAGCTCATTCCTGATGTATTCTTACATTTCTATGCCGATTATACAGTTGTTTATTGTCGAGCTAGAACAGTTGCTAAGGTTTTCCAGCTTTTACAGTCTGCTTTCGACATCATCCAGTAAGATTTGTTCCATCTCAGACTTGTGCTAAATGCTGATAAAACCAAAGGGATGTTTACAAACAGGAAGTCGGAATCAGCAGTCCATTCTTCTATTTTATCTTCAAATGGTGTCCCTTTTGAGTTTGTCGATGCTTATAAATATTTGGGTATTTTGGTCGATTCGCATCTCTTTCTCAAGCCTCATGTCGTAAACTTGGTAAAGTAAAACTGGGTTTATTTTTCAGAATTAGATCCTGTCTAACTCTGAACGCTAGGAAACACCTTGTAACTGCTACATTCCTCCCCTCCATCGACTACGGTGACATCATTTACATGAATGCTCCTGCCAGCACCTTTCAGATGTTGGATGCTCTCTATTATGGTGCACAAAGATTCATAACTGGCTGTAACTACAATACCCATCACTGCAACCTGTATTCACTGGTTAACTGGTCATCATTAACGTCACGCAGACTCTGTCACTGGTACATTTTCATCTTTAAATCACTTCTTGGTCTGATGCCTTCATACATCTCCTCCTACATGTGCATGAGTGCAGGAACAGCGTGCGCTCTCAGGACATTATTACCTGCAGTGTTCTAATCATTGCATAAGGTATAAAAGTCAGCGTTAACTATTGGAATGAGCAACAGTCTGTGAGAAAAATATCGCATGAACCACTGGACTGATTTTAATTAAACTTTATTTCAGTTTACAACTGACACAAAAAAAAGCTATAACTTAAGTGTTACAGATATTTACCGGTACCCAACCTTTGATGTGGTTTTAGGTGAGAGTGATTCATGACACATACTCTGAGCGTGACAGTGTGAGAAATATTTTCAAGGACTGACCAAAACAGCTACAGCCCTGTCATCTTTAGATCAGAGATGATTTTAGTTTTTGAAACTTTGGCATGAAAGGATATGCGTGTCTTTATGGATGCTAAATTATTAATTTAATATGAAAATCTGCTAAACTGCCTTGGCCAAAACTAAGAACTAAACGCAGCTCAGCGTAATGATCAGCCACCTCCCTCTTCTAGAGATAAGGATAACTTTGTTCTTTTCCAGAGTCATTAAAATTATCATCAAATAACTCATTTTTTAATGTTAGATTAGGTTCAATAAAGATTTTATGAGTAACTACAGAATATTTACTTATATACAGATAAAATGTTTAAGGGAAAAACTTCAATAAGATGGTAATTAGATTTTTTTTTAAACTTGGAATTTAAAGATAAGATAAAAAAACAAACCGTTAAGCAACAAAATAACAATAGAATTAGGCATGTAGGTCATCTTACCTGTAGATGGGGTCTTGCATCACCATCATCTTACTTTCATCCCATGTCCACTCTTTCTTCTGTTAAACAGAAGAAAAAAATAAGACCGATAGAAACATTTTGTAAGAACACACACCCAAAACAAAACTTTAATTACACAAAGCCTGTAATGTGAATTATAATTTTTTCCCGTCTTTTATTTATCCGTTTGGTTAAATTCATCTTTCAGTTTAAGGTCACAATCAAAATGTCAAGCCACGGGCATGCAGGCATTATTCCTATTGATTTGTGTCTTCACAGCCCCCCTTTGTTGACTCAGTTCATTCAGTCGCTCTCATCTCCAGTCCATCAATGCCTCCAACGTCTTCAGGGATGGAAATAGATCGCCGACTGTAACGTCTGACATTTCTAACTTCAAGGACATTAAAAACCGTGAACCCTCCATCAAAAAAAATGTTGTTTATTCCAGTAAACCAATTTTTTTTTTTTTTTTTTATTAAACCTTCGCTAATATTTTTATTTACTAAATACAGAAGTTATTATACTTCAGCCATACCTTGGAAATTAAGAGCTTTCACCACAGCAAACTATTCAAACTGAAGTCATGAAAGTTTAATTAATTTATGTTTAATTGGGTCAAAACTTTAATTTACCGTTTAATGTTGCAATTTATAAACACTAAGAGTGAATTATATTTTAAACCACTTAAATCATTGGCAGGCCACGGAAGGCACCCCCCCCCCCCTTTTTTTTTTTTTTACAAGTGTCTCAGTTTATAATTACTATTATTCTATTAAAAACAACAAAAAAATAGGTTCAAATGAGTTTATCTGAATTTTTAGATTGTGCTCCAGTAGATTAACTCTTAATTGTGGGGAAAGCTGTGATGACAGTTAAAATCAGATCCATGAAATAATGTGCACAACCAAGAATATGGTTTTGAAAGTAGTGCACATGAAAATACACCACTATTTATTTTTTTTTTTATTAAAACAGCCTCACAGTCACTTAATGGAAAACTGTTCTGATTGTTTTTTTTAAATATATATTTAGGTGTTTTTATTGTTTTACTGTTTTTTGTTTGTTTTTAATTTTGTACAGAACTTTGGACGGCTGCTTGTTGTATTTTAAGTGCTTTAAAAATAATTTGTTATGGTAAAACACACAGTAATTCATAAGTATGCAAAAAGGAAAGTTTTCCCATTTTCTCTCACATTTTTTACAATTTTGAGTCGACAACTAGCCTCCAACAGTTGATCAGCTAAAAAATGGATTTAAATATAAAAACCAAATAGATACGTAACAAATCAAAAATCGGTCACTTACTTTTTTCTTTTTCCTCAAGGTAACCTTGACGCCATCAACAGATACCACGATGTGGACTTTCTTCTTCTTGATGTTTTTAACCTTGAATTCATACTGAAATAATAATAAAAAAAAATGTTATTCCACGTGAATTAGAATAGGTTGAACCTAAAAATACACAGAAGTCAAAATGTAAAATAAAATGTAAAAACAATTAATTGCATTAGCGATAATATCGCGATATGATAAAATTAGATTTTCTAATCGTGAAGGCTGCGATTTGACTGGTCACGTGATCTGGTTACGTGACTTGCGAGTGAGCGGAGCGGAGCGGAGCAGGGAGTGGGAGAAGTGTGTTTTAACCAGTTGCACGATGGCGTCAGGCTCGACAGAAGCTGACACATCTGAAAGTTTGGTACCAAAGACGGGCAGCACGTCCGTTGTTTGGAATTATTTTGGCTATAAAAAAAGAAGACGCTGCACAGTGACATGCATTGTGCAGAACCTGCCTCGCTGCTGTTGCTACCTCTCGAGGTAACACCGCAACTCTTCATCAACACTTAAACAACACCACAAAGCCATTTATGATAGTTGCATGGATAGAACGCCAACGAGCAGCGCTTCAACTTCAAGTAAGCAAAGTAGCAGCCGACAGGGATCACTGACCGAACTGTTCCAAGGTATTACTCCATATATAATTCAAAACAGCACGTGGAAATAACTCGAGCAATAACGGAGTTCATAGCGAAAGACTTGATGCCCATTAATATAGTGACAAAGCCTGGGTTTACAGCTTTGGTAAGCGCAATGGATAAGCGGTACAGAACGCCCACATGCACACATTTTAGCCGAGTTGCTATCCTGGAGCTATAGAAAAAATGCAGAAACGAAGTTGCAACGGAGCTGAAAACAGTGGAGTTTTTTTGCAACTGAAACAGATTTATTGCTTGTGTTCATTGAACAATACCATACCATACCATACCAATTTATTTATATAGCACTTAAAACAGCAACAAGGCCAACCAAAGTGCTGTACAAAAGAACACAAACATGCACAGCGGACAGGAAAACATAAAATAGAAATACAGATACAAATAAAAAACAGGTCTCTCTTGAAAATGAGTTCTCGTGGCTCAATGAGACTAACCTGGATAAATAAAGGCTAAATGAAAAATGAAAAAAAATAGCAGCAGAAGCTAACTAAAATGGCCAACAGAGTAGAGAACAGACCGGACCAAAACAAATCACACCATGTTAAAGGCAAGCGAATAGAAGTGGGTCTTCAAGCGAGACTTAAAGACTGAGAGTGTGGGAGCCTGCCGGACACTCAGTGGCAACTCATTCCACAGTCGTGGACCTGCATGAGTATTGCATATTAAATCGCATCAATCGCATAGAATATTTTCCTAAATCGTTCGGCCCTAATTCATATACGCATGCATGAAATTCAAACCGCAGCAAAATCAGCTGCACGCAGAGCTTCTGCAAACAAGATGTGGCAACACTGAGTCACCACAGGTTTATGAAAAATAATAAATACATACGCATATAAAAAAAAAAGAGTAAATTCTGCGAGTGTTTAAACAGCTTCAAGGTCAATCTTCAGAATCAAAACTGTAAAAAAAAAAAAAAAAAAAAAGGTGAATTTCACTCGTGCATGAATAAACGCGTTAAAAACCAATCAGTGCATAAGAAAAGGCTTCAGCTGAGCTTTGCTGCAGAGATGACAAACAGCGAGTTCAAACTCTAGCGACTGACAGATCATTGTTCCTGCAGCCAGTTTCCGCCTCATCAGTCAGGCTGAGGCAGCTCCGTCCACCTCCCCCGCTCTTAATGGAGCCGTGTTCTGTGTCAAACAACAACTCTCAGCTAGCTGTCACTACAGACAAATGGAGGTTTTACTTATTAGTACAGTCCTGCATTCTCTTTTCACTGTCAAGATCGAGAAAAACTGGACAGGTACATTATTTTTTTTTTTTTTACCCACAATTCTCTGCATATTCACGGCCTTCTTCGTGAGCGAGACCTGACAGAGCTTTGTGGCACAATCGTCTGTTGTTGCCTCTGCTTAGTTTCCATCTTGGAATCTGATCAGAGCACAACGGCTGATTAAGTACTGGATTAACTCTGTCGCTGGTCCACATCATGGACTAAACTTTGGCCTGAAAGATGGTGGGTGATAAGCATTATTTCAAAAAACGCTAAGCCTTTAATTTAATAAGCAAGAAATCAACATATCATCCACAGCTTCTATAGGGAAGAGTTATTTTTATTATTCCTGCTAATGGTGTGCTTGAATTCAATCATTCGATCTCTAAGGTTTCATGTTTTCTTGTTTCCTTTCAGTCTTTTCTTTCAGTGCTGCTATTTTAGACCCCATCTCCACGGAGCAGGGTGTACTGTTCCTCCACTCTGGACTTACCAAACATCGATTTTATTATTGCTTTTCATTGTTTGGACGCTTTCTCACTTGTTTGAAAAAGCCCAGCTCTTGAGAAGTTCGGCTAGAATTTATATTTCCAAGCTCTAAATGTTGCTCTGCAGACAGCAAGCTGTTTCAAATGTATAACAATTATACAAAACCGTTCAACGCTTCTTATGTTTAGAGGATTCCTTTGTCAAGTAAAAATAAAAACAGACTGCGTGCGTGCTGACAGGAGTTCTTTCTGTACATGAACACATGAATTATATTGGAAGTAATAAGAGTAAAAAAAAAAAACGGTGCCTCGTCAGCATGGCTCGGAAGAGGCAACAGCAGGTCGAGGAGCCGGAACAACACGAGCAGGGAGCCCAATCAGCTTCTCACTGGGCCTGAGGGAACAAAACAGTCCTGACTGGTGCAGCAGTGTGTGTGTGTGGTGTGTGTGTGTGTGTGTGTGCGTTTTCAGGCCTATTGATTGTTCTAGAAATAGAAAGCAAAGTCTTTATTTGTTTGTCTCTCATCTTCTTGTTTGGGTGCAGGACACAGATAGAAAACTGCAGTTTTTTTTAAAGTTAATTAAATTAGCATTTGTTCATGCTTAGCATCTAACTCAGTGGTTCCCAGCCCTGGTCCTTGAGGAACGCCATCCTGCATGTTTTAGTTGTGTCCCACACCTGATTTGAATGAGCGTGTGATTAGCAGACTTCGACAGAACTTGAAGAAGTAATTAAATCACTGAATCAGTTGTGCTGGAGCAGGGAAACAGCTAAAACATGCAGTATGGCGTTCCTCAAGGACCAGTGTTGGGAACTAACCCTTTTTTTTTTTTTTTGCGGTTAAAGCACAAAACAAATTAGACAAGCACTACACCAGTGCTGAGGGACTTGAATAGTGAATGTTTTGAATTTCAGAGATGAGTGTTTTTCAGGACTGGAATCAAACAGCGAATGCAAGTAAACTTTAATGTTTTTGGTGCAAGATATTCAAGTTGGTAGGAGTTACTCTGTGTGAATAGGAGGAGGGAGCACAAATACCCAAGTTGATCCAAAGCTGGACAATCCTGATCAGGAAAGACCCCCAGAAAGGGGTAATCCCATCCAACTACCAACTAAACTGTGACCATCTTGGATTTTGACTTGGCAACCCATTTTTTGAGAGGGATCTTGTTTACACTACATGCAGTCAAACACAAAAATGGAAGTCGGTACCCAACTTATTGTTCCAAGTTATCATGCACACAACATGTACAGATGGACATACAGACAGATGGATGGACGGAGGGTGTTTCCAGTTTCCCCTCTGCTCCACGACCGAGGACAATAACTTTTTTTTTTCCCCCCATCTCTTTCTCCTGAATTAAAGGACAAGACTTTTTATAATTCATTCAGCATTTATGTATACAGACTACTCTCACTGAGTCACGAGGACTCATTTTCAACTCATTCTCAAGAGAAACCTGTTTTAGACAGACAATATTCTCTTTAGGGAAACAGAAGCTTTTTAATCAAGTCCTAAAGTTCAGAAATGTTCACCTGCCAGTTTGAAGGTGCTTTAATGAGCATGTTTTCATCTGCTTCATTGTTGACTGCGCTGCACAAACAAGATGTAAATGTCACAAAGTCTGATAGACCGCATGGCTGACCTCCACCAAGGCGATTTCAGCAGCAATTTAAAATCTCTCATGCAAAGTTTGACTGGATGAGTGTTCCACAGGAGCACTTTTTCTAATAGGCTCATCTGTTCCTGTTTAAAGCATTTATTAGCCACTGCATGTTCTCCCTGGCTGTTTTCAGCTTCCACTCAGCGCTCATCTGATTTACAATCCGGCTGCTGTATCTGTGTAATGTGAGAAAATCAACGTAAGTAATTAAAACACTTGTGCCTCTGAAGCTGAGCGTTTGTTTCACAGAGCTGGCCATTTATCTGGCCGTGCGTCTTGATATGAGGCGAGGCAGTCGGTGTTTTAATGAGCACAGATAACCGCTGGAACACGGTTTGGGCCATTTGGGATAATTGCAAATGTCTCTGCCTAAAGAACCTCCTGAATACAAAATAACAAGGTTTCTATTTTTTACATTTACACCCCAGCATCAATCATTTTCGACACAAGAAGACTAAAGATGACAAGTTGGCTGCTGAGTCACAGACATGCAACTGAAAATCATAAATGTCTGATATTGAAAACTATACTAAAGTATCAAAAAAAAGTCCATGCTCAATAATCCATGTGTACAATCCAACAATTTTCATTTAGGTCATCTGGACAGTTCCTTTTTTTTTTTCTGAAACGTTTCACCTTCCATCCGGAATTGTTGGATTGTATACCTGGATTATTGAGCATGGACTGTTTTAGTTTTGAACCAGTTCGACATGACTGTCGACGAGGAAGAGGGCCGGCTCCAGAGGAGGGGGCGAGCCAAACACACCATCTTAGCACCAACATAACTGGTTTGTTCCACTTTGGAGTAAGCTGTTTGGGGGAAGAATCAGTCTTGTGTTGTGTGTTTACTTGACTGATGAAGCCTTCAGGATGGAAGGTGAAACATTTCAGCAAAAAAAAAAAAAAAAAAAAAAAAAAAGAAACTGTCCAGATGACCTGACTGAAAATTGTTGGATATACTAAAGTATCTTGTTTTCTGTAAAACACAAATTAACATGCAAGTAAACTTTGAGGCAAAAATATGTTTACCGGTAGTTACTTTTACTTAGAAATTGCAAATGTATTTTTAACTTGAGTTTTACTTTGTCTGACGATGGTGCACTTTTTAATATTTTTTTAGTCAGGATGTTAAATTAATTGTATGTTGACTACATTCTAGCTAAGTCATACTATTCTGGATAAGTTTCAGTCTACCGAAACTGCCTCGTCTCTAAAGACATATTGATGGCTGCAGACTCTGGTCAGGTATCAGCTTTTGACACAGTCGACCACACAATTCGGCTACATCGACTGCAATATCAGTTGGGAATTTCTGGACTTGTCCTTAAGTGTTTTTCTTCTTATCTGAGCATAGAACCTTTTCAATGTTTGTGAATAACATACAGTCTAAGATCACTCCGTTATTGTATGGTGTTCCTCAGGGTTCAGTCTTCGGTCCTATTATGTTTCTTTTGCACATCAGCCCCATTGGAAAGATTATCAGTAGCTTCAGTAATGTGCCTTACCACTTGTATGCTGATGACATTCAACTGTACTGTTCCTTCTATGATTCAGAATTACATAAGTTAGCTGAATTACTAAATTGTGTTTCCCATATTAAAGCATGGCTAGCTAACAACTGCCTTCAGTTAAATTTTAGCAAGACTGAAACCCTGATCATTGCTCCTGAACAGAAAGTTCCTTGGATCAACACCTCAGTTCTCTGGGCTCCACTTCTCAGCCGAGCCTCAGAAACCTTGGTGTTCTGTTCGACCAGTCAATGTCGTTGGGACAAACCTTCAAGACTTCTGGTAAAAAAAAAATGCTTTTATCATCTGAGAAATATTTCTAAATTGAGGACAATGTTACACACATCTGACCTGGAGCTGATTATTCAGGTTATTTACTCTTGTTTAGATTATTTTAATTCCCTTTTTATTTGTTTGAACAAACCTGCCGTCGCTCATCTCCGGTTGGTCCAGAACACTGCTGCGAGTTTTAACAGGAACTAACAGAAGGTCACACATTACACCCGTTTTATCTTCTCTTCATTGGCTGCCTGTTGAATTTAGAATTAATTAAAACATTTTAGTCTAAACTCGTAGAGCTTTAAATGGACAGCCCCCACAATACATCACTGAAATGTTGATCCCTTATTCTTCAGCCTGCACCATTCGGTCTTCAGCGCTGAACCTCCTAAAGGTCCCCAAGACCCGGTTTAAAACTCGGGGTGACCTGTCCTTTCAGGCCGTAGCCCCCAGGCAGTGGAATGCCCCGCTCTTGTCTCTTCGTGTGACTGTCTCTGTTGGTTCCTTTAAAATGCAGCTTAAGACATTTTTATTCAGACAAGCTTTTAGTCAAATGTTTCATTTAGTTTATTTTTTCAGCTGTTCTCACTGTTTTTGTTTTATTTTAAGCCTTTATTCTGCATTTCTGTAAAACACTTTGCGATTTTATCTACGGAAGGAGCTATACAAATAAAGTTCATTAGGTTCCTGGAGAGAATTGGCTAATACTTTTAATTCTTTTATATTATTTTAATTCATTTCTGGTGCATTTAACATTTAAAGACAGATTACAATGTTTGTAATGCCATTTGTCACTAATATTTTACGACGTTAAACTCACTGCTGTCTGTGGACAAACAGGGTTAGATGTGGCGTTACAAATCCTAGGATCTGCCTGAAGGACCACCTGTGTATCCAAAGCAAGGACGGGACATAAGAGTTCATGCAAACAATCTGAAACCCTTCATCTTAAAGAATAAGATCATAAATCATGCGAATAATTCAGCTTAATGGTTGCATTCACCATTTCCAGAAAAACTGGTTCTTATTTCCTAAAGGTCCTTTCCTCCTGTTTCCCTATAATCCATCATCTGAGAAGGACAAACGTCAGTGTCTCAACACAACGGCATCCTCAGGCAGCAGGAACATTTCCAGTCAGAAATATCAGCCAGTAGAGAAATAAAAATCCACATTTCTGTTTGGTGAAAATGAGGAACCGAGGGTTGGTGGGTGGAAAGGACAGCTCAGGTAAACATTCAGACAAAACTGAGTGAATCATAACCAGCACGCTGCTGAGGTCAAACTGCATCCATAAAGATGCTTCAACAAGCTCAGCAAGATACAGCAAAAATAAACTTCTTACAAAAAAAAAAAAAAATAAAGTTCCTGGTTCACTCTTGAACAAACTATTTGTTTTCATCACCAGTACGGGAGTTCATTTTGGGGATTTCTTCTTTCCACACGGCTTGTCCTTCAGTTTTTTTTTATCTGTAAAACAGGTTCTGAAGGCAAAGGGACCAGTCTGGTACAGTCCAGTTTACACATTTATAACTTCAGGAACTCGCACATTACAGTTTTCAGCACAGCGTCCTGATATTTCGTTCAATCTAGACTTGCATTTACTTTATTTTGAAGATCAGAGCACTGCCTAAAGTCTCCTCCAGCACGCGCTGAACGTTTTCATCAGGTTTAAGGTTTGGGCTTCATGCTTTTTGAACCGAATAGAAATGGAATGAACGGTAGTCAATACAACGTCCAAATACATAATGTTATGTTGTTTATTTGTCAAATGCAGGTTAACAAAAGGTCAACAATGCAATAAAATGATCAGGATGAGAAGAACTGATTCAACTCACAAAAAAAAAAAAAAAAACATGCAATAAGCATACAAAATAAAGTACCAAAAAAGTGACAAAGAAATATATTTACAAGGTAAAAAAAAATATATACATCATATTTTCTGGACTGTAAGTCGCACCCTTGTGCCTAATTTACATATTTTGCTACTTTTATGACGAATCAACTTATTTATGGAGTTTTCCATATTTATAAACCAATTTTTTGACTGAGATATGACCATTTTCATTCATTCTGACTGAAAATATTGAACACTATCATTTTCAGCCGCTAGACGTCACTCGGGTAGTATGACATACCGTTGTGTCATGTAATAGGTAAAAGTGGCTATTAATGACGCAGTCAGCTTGCCATAAACTGCCACCTTCGTCCAGCTCTGGTATCATGCCTGGAGCAACCGTCAAATCAGCTTCATTTCGCTGCACCGCCCTGGTGAAATGCAGCTAATTTGATCATTGAAGTGCATTTATTACGTAAAAGTTGAACTGAGACACACTGTTACTATAATGTTCAACTAACAATAATTGTTTTAGGTGTTTATCTTGTTACATTTCAAAGAAATGCGCAGCGTTCCTCCTTCCTGATTTCCTCCCTCTGTGCGCTACCGGAGCACCGAGGCAGCAAATACTTTGGAAATGCTGCTGATTTGACCGTCAAAGTGCATTTATCAAGGAAAAGTGAGACTGAGACACACCTTTGCTATAATTTCGAGGAAACAAATAATTGTTTTTAAGTGTTAATCTTGTTAAATTCTTGTTAAAGACCTCTCGTGCACGATCCTGCGGCCGCCATTTGGCAGCTCATCGATTTTTGGCACATCGGCGCACATTTCCGAGTTGTCAGCGGTGGCGCGTAACAAAAGCGACGCGTCAGCCGTGACACACAATAGGTAAGACTTATACGGCAAAGCAACTTATTTATGGATTACTTTTTCTCATCCAAAGCATTTCCTTGCACTGTTAACCTTGTGCTAACTTTGCATATGACAATAAAACACAACTTGAACTTAGATTTTTCCAAATTATTACATTCTTGGACAGATGTGACTGATACTCCGGTGCGACTTATAGGCCGGAAAATACGGTAGCAAACAACAACATGGTAGAATATAATGGTGCAAGTAAGATGAATTAGTATAAGTATTTCACACATGGTAATATTAGCTTATATTGCACATTAACATAAACTGCACAGGTTATGCGACAGGTTATTGCACATATAGTAACATTGAGATTAATTGAATTATGATGGAAAGGTAGTGACACCTATGATACAGCCACATGGTGCAGCAGCAATAAACATAATAGGTGTCACAGATGTGGCTTAGTGCAATGTTATGAAGCGTTAGCAAAATATTTCAACAATTAATGAACATATTTAAATGAAACTCACGTCTGACATTAGCCAACATAAAAATGGCTAAGAGCCAATGTTACAGACACGGTGCTAAACTTTGGTGTGGTAGTAGCTGAGAGTCATTATGAACACATACTGTCAGCACTTTACAGCACAGAGAATATTACTTTAAATTGTAGTAAAAAGTGGCAGACGATGTGTATTCCTTCAACGTATGCTCGGCCCTGAATTTGTTTTTGTTTTGGCCTAGCGCTGAAATTCATCCACTAATCTAAATATGATTTCTGGCACATCATTACAATAAACCCTGACACCTAAGGCTAAACCCAGGTTTTTCCTTCAAATAGTCTTTTGGTCTCCACAACGCTTTCAGACCCCCCAGTATAGTGAGGCAAACAAGCCCTCACAGGTTTTCCCACACACACTCACACACAGCCAGTTTGTTCAGAAGTGGCGCTTTGTGAGCACACATCCATCTCAATGACACGTTTTCTTTAGAGAACAGGGACGAGAATAAAACGGGCTGTAAAGTATGACAGAGAGAGGAGAGAGAGGGGCAAAGGGAGACAAAGGGAAAGGCCAGAGAGCTGTCAGAGGGAGAAGCTCTGAAGTAGCCGGAATACCAAGGTTAATTAAACGCTTAGATCATTAAGCTCACAGTTACACCAACTAAAAGTTTTAAATGTGCAAACTGTCATGTTGTCATTAGCTGCTGAATGAGGTGAAAACCACACGGTTTAACCTCTGGACAGCACCTGGACCTCTTTACGCAGACCCAAAAACTGCAACTCATAGCAGGAGCTTTAGGAAAGTTCATCACGTGGCTGCAAAGTGAACAATAAATGAACCGTACAGGTGTATTTTAAATAGGGGTGCACCGATTTATCAGGCCCCGGTTTCCTTCATTTTGGGAAATCGGCCGATACTTGCACGAGAAACCGATTTTACCGATTGTTTTTAGTTTTAACAACAATTTTCTGAACTTCCTTTATATTTCAGAGCACTACCTCATGGTCCGTTAAAACATGTGAGTATTGTTTCTAGGATATTGTTCAAGAGTGTGTTTGTCAACAAAATAATATTGGAAAATTGCAGGTGCATTGTGACCTTATAACACCTGACAGTGTCGCTTATAAAACTAAATTGGTATCGGCAGGTCAGGCTTTTTAGAAATCGGTGATCGGTCTGAAAACTGAAATCGGTGCACAATAAATTAAATATCAAATTTGGAGAGTTATTCCCATTTAATTTTGCTTTTGTAACACAAAATAGTAACAATGCCTAACTTGACTGCAGCACTTTTCACATGCTTGTGAAATAATTAATTCACAAGTATTAAATTCAGCTCACATTATCGTGGCCATCATCTATTTAAAATAAATATTTTTTATATACCCAGAACCCAATACAAATATAAACCCTGGCCTGAATCAAAATGTTTAATATTCAACTCGTGTTCATTTTAGACTCCAAACTAATCTAGCTGCCTAAATTCTTGTTGAACGTGACCTTTATCAGATCAGAGTCTTAATTGAATTCCAGAGGCAGACAAGCAGATACTTGTGCGGCAGAGATGCTTTTCTCATGGCTGCAGAAAGTGACAGCACAGCTTGAACATTCACAAACATGAAACCATTAAACCACCGTGAGTGTTGACCACACTGGACAACACAATTATAAACTGGTCACTGTGAGACGTTAGCATTGGCACGGGGCTTTGTTGAGCGTTTGCTTCCCACTTATTGATTCGCTCAGAAATTGTGAACAGCAACAGCACGTGTGTGCATTTAAACTTTGACCTGGGTAACGTTAATGGTTTATATGTAACCGAGCCTCCAGATTTTCCAGTCAAGTATAAAATATGACATTATTACCTGCCACTACATCTACAAGACCACCTGTTATGTGGAGCAGCCACCCCTCTCTCCTTGCTTCTCTCCCATGTGGAACAGAAGTCTGCAGCCTCAGGAGCCGGTCTGCCAAAATCTGCAAAAGCTTCTTTCTCCAGTCAGTCCAACTTCTGAACACCACTGGCTCCAACAGAATGGTTCAAAACCCCACAAATGCTTCGGTTATTTTATGTCTTTTATGTATACTTGTACATTACTTTTAGCACTGCAGAATCAAAAAAAAAAAAATCACAGATTCTCATTGTGTCACTGTTTTAAAAAAGTTGTGGTTTTTGGACCTGAGCATCTTAGGAATTAATTTTTCAGTCTCTCTCCCTCCTTAGATGCATTAATCTGTCCTCCAGCTCTAATGTTAAAAATCTTGGTGTTATTTTTGATCAGGACATGTCTTTTATCCCCCACATTAAAAACGTTACTAGAACCGCCTTCTTCCACCTGCGTAATATCATTAACATTAGAAACATCTTATCTAAGAATGATGCAGAAAAACTGGTCCATGCATTTTTCATGTCTAGACTGGACTATTGCAGTGGTTTATTATCTGGGTGTCCAAATACTTCTTTAAAACGTCTTCAGTTGATCCAAAATGCTGCTGCCAGAGTCTTAACTGGAGTTACTGGGAGAGATCATATCCCTCCAGTTTTAGTTTCTCTCCATTGGCTCCCTGTCAAATCCAGAATTGAATTAAAAATCTTACTTCTAACCTACAAAGCCCTCAACAACCTAGCTCCATCTTATATTTGAATCTTATTGTTCCATATTTTCCTAACAGAGCACTTTGCTCTCAGGCTGCAGGTTTACTTGTGATTCCTAGAGTTTCCAAAAGCAGACTGGGAGGAAGATCTTCCAGTTCTCAGGCTCCTCTCTTGTGGAACCAGCTTCTGGTTTCTGTCCGTGAGGCTGACACATTGTCCAGTTTTAAGACTTTCCTTTTTCATAAATCCTATAGTTAAGAGTCGGCTTGTTGTGCTGCCATACGCTTAGACTACTGGAGGACAAATTGACCTGATTTTTTAAATAAATAGTTACAAATGCATACAATTCAATTAGTGTGCATTTTAAATCATTTCTATCGTAACATGATTCTGGACCTGCCATTGTGTATCTGTTCCTCTCAAACCCAGCCGGTCGAAGCAGACGCTGCTTGTCCTGAGCCTGGTTCTTCTAAAAGTTTCTTCCCCATGCGAGAGTTTTTCCTTTCCACTGTCGCCTTCATGCTTGCTCAAGATGAGAGTTCTGTGATGTAATTAAACTCAAATCAGTCTGCTCCTCAGATAAATAATGTTAAATTATTATTTTTTTATATGAATGTTCCTGTTCAGCGCCCTGAGACGACTTCTGTTGTGACTTGGCGCTATCTAAATAAACTGACCTGAATTGAATTAAAAACAGTTTGACCCCCTTCCATGACTGGAAATTATGTCTCGTTTTCAGTGTTAGTTCAGATGCTGCAATCGTTCTGTTTCAGGAGGTCGTGTTTGAGTCTGTACTAGGTAATTTGCTGGATTTTAGTAATTTAAATTATCATATTTTACTGATATAATGAATGGCAGTACTCCCAACTCATCACGTTTCATCTCCTGGTGGAGACGACAATAAATAGTGAATTAGAGGATTGTCATGCCCATCAAATGAGCATAAAAAAATAATATAACTTACGCATTTAGTGTCAGAAAAAGAAACCCAATTCAGTGTAAAAGTGAAACAGTAAACGAAGCTGAAGTGCAAATCATTACTTTACGCACATTTGTTATTTTATGCATATCTGTCACCCGTTCTGCAAAATGTAACTCATCCCCAAATAAAAAAGAAATGCATTTGTGGTTTCCAGATTAGGTCTGAGGTTTCACAAGAATTGGATATTTTTGTGGAATTTTCAGCATAAAAAGTGAAAAACTCAGGCGTTTGTTCATTTTCTTGCCTTTCTGTCTAAACAAGACTTTTGTGAGCTACAGTCGCAGCTGCAACCCAAACAAACCAGCATCTCTTTCCTTCCAGGAAGAAAAGGGACATCTCCAAAACGTTCTGTGGGGAGAAGGCTGGAGCGGGACACGACTCCAAGAGCCAAAGCAAGAATCAAAGCTGTTGGAGCACAGATCGGGCCGCGACAGCTCCAACATCAAAGGTTCCCTCCTCCTTTTCTTCAGCACAGGAAGAAAGTGGCACACTCCTGCAGAGAGAAGTGATGCCTTCTGTAGCTGTTTACCCCCCACCCACATTTCCCTTCCCATCAACCTGTAGTGTAGACAGTCATTCTTGTTACTTTCCAATTTTATATGTTTTTACAACAAGTCTTCATAACTCGCTAAAACTGCACAATACAATGTTCACATCATTTATCAGGAGACTGAGGTAGTTTCACATATCTTATCACCAGTTTGCACACTTTTTCATAATGGCAATACAGAAAACCATCATTGGATTCATATATGGTTCAATGATTAATATAGTTTACTGGTTAACTGGTCATCTGCCTATCGATTTCACGTTCCATTTTTCCCTCATTTGTGAACAAGACCCCAAGATACTTGGACTCCTCCACTTGGGGCAGGACCTCCTCCCTGACTCGGAGAGGGCACTCTACCCTTTTCCGGCTCAAGACCATGGCCTCAGATTTGGAGGAACTGATCCTCATCCCGGCCGTGTCGCAGTCGGCTGCGAACCGCTCCAGCGAAAGCTGCAGATCACGATCTGATGAAGCCAATAGGACTACATCATCAGCAAAAAGCAGAGACGCAATCCTAAGGTGCAGCGTCTGCAGTGAAGCGGACGCTGTACAGGTCTGCCGTGGTGAAGAGAGAGCTGAGTCAAAAGGCGAAGCTCTCCATTTACCGATCGATCTACGTTCCCACCCTCATCTATGGTCATGAGCTTTGGGTTGTGACCGAAAGAATGGGATCTCAGATACAAGTGACCAAAATGAGTTTTCTCCGCAGGGTGTCTGGGCTCTCCCTTAGAGATAGGGTGAGAAGCTCAATCATCCGGGAGGGACTCAGAGTAGAGCCGCTGCTTCTCCATGTTGAGAGGAGCCGGTTGAGGTGGCTCGATCATCTGTTTAGGATGCCTCCTAGACGCCTCCCTGGTGAGGTGTTCCGGACACGTCCCACTGGGAGGAGGCCCAGAGGAAGACCCAGGACACGCTGGAGGGACTATGTTTCTCGGCTGGCCTGGGAACGCCTCGGGATTCCCCCGGAGGAGCTGGGCCAAGTGGCTGGGGAGAGGGAAGTCTGGGCCTCCCTACTTAGGCTGCTACCCCCGCAACCCAACCCAGATAAGTGGAAGAAAATGGATGGATGGTTAACTGGTCATTAGTAACTTCACGCAGACTTTCTCACTGGTATATTTTCATCTTTAAATCACTTCTCGGTCTGCTACCTTCATACATCTCCTCCTACATGTCCAAGACAAATATCCCCTTGGGGACAATAAAGTCTACATCTATCTATCTATGTCACTTTGTGAGTGCAGCTACAGCGTGCGCACTCAGGACATTATTACCTGCAGTGTCCCCTCAGCGAGGACTGAACTAGACAAAAGGGCCTTCTCCTACTCCGCTCCTGTTTCCTGGAATATCTTGTAAAAAGATCTGAAGATCTCGACCTTGACCTCTCCAAGTGGTTTCAAATATCTGTTAACTTCATGGCAAAAACCAATGCAGACATGTTCCTGTTTTTAGTTTTCTACATCGCTTTACAACCCAGCTGTTTTTGTTTCATTGTTTTAAAACCATTTTCTTTAATTTGTTCTTCTCAATGTTTATGTGCTCTTTTATGATTTTCCATTGTTGTCATCACTCTTTGTTAAAATCAGGTCTCTCTTGTAAATGAGTCCCTGAGGCTAAATGGGATTAAGCTGCATAAATAAAGGTTGAATGGATGAATATGGAGGGATTTTCACATATTCTTTTTTTTTTAACAACACCATAACAACCTTGATTTGTGGATTTTGTAGTTTTCTAAAAGGACAAATAAAAACAACAAATGATTCTGAGTAGACAAAAAGGTCTTTAAAAGTTGTTCTATGGTTGGCTAGTTTCTGTTCCTCAAACTGCTTCTAATGATTTATAAACCACTTTAAAGATTATTAGTTTCCAGGAAATAATTATTGAATTTACTTCTACAACGGATGAACTTTTTGGGTCAGTCCAATTCAAGATGGTTGCCATAGCAAATTAGCCGTAGCAAGCACAAACATACCAATACCTCATATAATTTTAGATTGATGTACAGATACATCTTCAAGTATTTGTGTACATGTCAGAGTCAGGGTTAAAGTTAGGTAAAGATATACCAAATAGAACTAAAAGGTCAACTTGAAGTCAAATAAGTTCATCTGAACACAAGAGAAAAATCAATGGATTGCATTCAGTTACAGGATATTCTTACAACGGTTAATGTTGCATTTCCACAGATCCAGGAGGAGCTGCTGCTGTTTCCTGTGATTGGTTCTTAAATGACATCAGCTGTGAAAACGAGCTCATTTTATAAAGGTGTTCAATACAAAGTCATGAAAACTGATTAAAATAAATTTATAAAACAAACTAAATCTGCATATTATTTCCCTCTTGTTAATGGTTAACATGTACTTACAGTAAATAAAAAAGTGAACTGTGACCATTTGTCAGCCACCATGGGAGTTAGTTTAGCTACAAAATCAGCCGAAGTGACTGAAAATAGACCAACAATGGCAAAGTCTATAAAAAAAATCATTTTGTATTAAGATGTCTGACAATTTGGATGTATTGGTAAGTATTTTGTTTAGATTTGTTGAGTCAAGTATGGTGATAAATGTACTTTGTTTACATGGAATGCATACCTGCATGTCAGAATTAAATTTGAGCTGGAAAACTACCGTACTGGAGGAAACTCTTCCAAACTGAACCATTTGGTTCTGGATAACCTTTCTATGTTTGATTTCATACTTTCAATACATAATTTAAATTCTACCTTTTGCGTATCACTCTCTCACCATGCAGCAAAATCTTCATCACTTTCTCCTAATTTGATATCAGAAACTTGGATTCTGGATTCTTGGACTCTGACGTCACGTACGTCGCAGAACGGTAGCGCCGACGGGAGCTCCGCTTCGACTCAATATTTTTTTTTGCTCCTGTTGTTTTTGTTTTAACTGTTTTTGTGCCTACACTGCACACCCACGGTGCGGGTATGACTGTGACACACTTGTTGAGCTTTGTGTGTCGCTGCCTTGCCATCATGTTTCAGTCCTTCCAGCCTCGGGCTCAGGCCTGTCATGGCAGCCGTCTCCATGATCCTCCATTTGCATGCATGGACCCAACTCTACGGACCCGTTCACTTCCGCAGGGAAACCTTGGATGTTCTCAGTCTGCTGGACCCGGTTCTGGAGAGCAGTCTGGAAGGGCAGCTGCTGCGGTCATTATTACCATCAAACTGCTGACGGGACCTGCTAACAACTCTACAGACCCGTCAGGTTTTGCAGGGAAACCCTGGATGCTCTTGGTCTGCTGGACCCGGTTCTGGAGGGCAGTCTGGGATGCAGCTGCTATGGTCCTAGTTATCCTCAAGCTGCTGACGGTGTTAAAACGCTGCTAAAAATACCACGTCACTAACCGAACCACACCACGGCGCTAACAGTACCATGGTGCCAAGGGGACCATGTTGCTAAGATAACCTTACTGCCAGCAGAACCACTCTGCCAATAGGTCCATGTTGCTGTAGATTTATTTCTTTTTCACTTTTGGCACCTTGTTTTTGTATTTTTGTTGCACGCTTTCATATTTGCTGTTGGGGTTTTTTTTGGCGAGTCGAGGCAGTTCTTTTTGTCCTGAGCATTTCATTGTAATGTTGACCTTGTATTGATTTTACATATGACAAATAAACCAAACCTGGACTCAGTTTCTCTTTCTTGTTATCCATCTTGATCATAGACTTTTAATGCTTCTCAGTCAGGTGGATCTCCATGTTCATTTCCCAGCCCCACCACTCTGTCATTCTTAACACCTCCACCCAGGGCCATATATATTTATGAGTATGATGGAGAGGCTGGTTCCTCACTAGATCATATATATTCAATTTTCAGTCCTTTACACATTCTCTCCCTCTTATCTTTTTTGTGCATATACCCCGCCTCTTCCCTTCCTGTTTCCTCTACAGGCCACTGGCTGATTCAATCTCAAGCAATGCTGTTTATGAACAAGCACTTCATTTTCCAAAACCATTTGCGTCCAGGATGCTACAAGGTCCATCACATCTCATCAATCACAGTAAAGCAACACTGTCTTTGAATCAAAGAAAAAATGTTCACTTATTCTCTGCTGCTACTGTCAAACACACATGTTAAATTAATAACTACCATTTTTTTTATTACAAAGCAAGAAGTGAATATGGCTTGTCAAGACAAATTATTTAAGACCAGTTTACAGAAATATTTTGTTTCCTCTAAATATGCTCTTCTAAAATATGGCATCCACATAGAGGAGCTAGTTGAGGTGGTTCATGCATGTCATTCCCCTATCTGTTACTGTTGTTTGAGAATCAAAACTGTCTTAATTTGCTTAGAAAAGTACGTGCTCTATCTCCACCGATCTTCATGTAGCTAATTTACGCCACTCATATTTCCGGTACAAATCATTGGTTAAGATGACATGCGACGCATTAGACCTGACCACCAGCCTGGGCTGAATGAGAAAAACCCTGCAAGATACAGAATGAATTATTTCCATGGTGAAACAGCGTTGCTCAGTGGTGAAGCTGCATATCATTTTAACCATGACGTAAATATGTCAATGATTTTAACGGAAATATGAGTGGTGTAAATAAGCAACATGAAAATTGGTGTAGATAGAACACATGCTTTTCTAAGTAAATTAAGAAGTTCTTATTCATAAACGAAATTATACTAGCACATTTTCCTTAATCTAGCATATTCAACGGCGATCCGTGCGACCTGGAAGTATTCATTTTAGCATATGTGCAAATGAGCTGCACTACGGATCATGCTTCTGTAACAAATAGGGGAATCACAAGACATCTGGTAAGGATGCTGTCTGGGCGCCTTCCTAGGGAGGTGCTTTGGGCATGTCCGACTGGGAAGAGACCCAGGGAAGACCAAGGACACACTAGACACACTATGTCTCTCGGTTGGCCTGGGAACGCCTTGGAGTCCTCCCAGAAGAGCTGGAAGAGGAGGCTGTGGAAAGAGATGTCTGGACCTCCCTGCTGAAACTGCTGCCCCTATGACCCAACTTCGGAATAAGTGGAAGATGATGGATGGAAGTGATGGATGGATGGATGGATGGAAGGATGGATGGATGGATGGATAATATGACATGCATTATAGTCTTATCAAATCTTGTGGGGAGTCACTAATTTCATTAAGTATAAAAAAGTGGAAATGTTCTCAAATATCTGTTATTGCTCAACTTTTGATAAATGTTGAGTTGCCAGATCAACACAGAGACAGATAACCTTAAATGCTACATACACTGACCATGACAGCTAAAGAATAAGACGTCTCTCTCACTGTTACATGTGAGAGAGATTCTTGTCAGCTCAGTCAATACCTGTCTGACTTACTGCCTGAAGCTGATGAGAAAAAGGTGCATTCCTTTTGTAGCCATGTTAAAATGGGCACAATGATTTAGTTGATGGATTTATTGTGAGGCTGATCAGTAGATGGGTTGTCTGCACACTTGTGTAGAAAACCTGATGCATTTCTAGCCTTCTGATCTGAGTGTTTCATTCTGCAGTCATGAGGAAGTGGAGAACAACAGGCAGGTAATGATCAAGTCTTCCTCTCCCTCTTATCGAACAACATCAGAAGAAAAACCCTTTGTTGAAGCTACAGTAAAAACATAAACTTGATTTAGACAAATCCCTTCTTGTATCTAATATGATACAGTTTTCAGAGCCCTGTTTTGAATATCTGTTAAAGTTTCTCATTTGCTAAGCAGATAACGGCTGACTTTCACTGAGAACAAGATGTTTGATGAACTCGTCAGAAGAAGGTGGAGCGAAATCAGATATATTCTTTTGACAAGAAGTGAAAAGTACCAACCAGTATATCCATCCATCCATCCATCATCTTTTACCCGCTTCTTCTATTTTGGGTCACGGGGGTCGCCGGTGCCCATGTCCAGCAATAATTGTGCGAGGGTCGGGGTACACCCCGGACAGGTCGCAAGTCCATCACACCTACCGGTATATAGTAGTTGGTTTTTTTAGTGTATATATTCCACGTTCTTTCTGGTCCGCCATCTTTTAAAACTCCTCTCTCCTCTGGAACTCCTCAGACTGATGAAGCCCTCCGGATAGAGGGCAAAACGTCTCTATAAAAAAGAAACTGTCCAGATGACCTGACTGAGAATTATTGGATGTGGTAACTGGATGATTGCGCATGAACTTTGTTGCCTTGAACCATTTTGGCTGAGTCTGCCTGCCTGGAAGGAGTCGACGAGGGACAGGACGGTCTCCAGAAACCATCTTAGCTCCAGCGAACTGGTTGGTCCACTTGACTTTACTGCTTGGTGGGGAAACAGTTTACTGGAACTCCTCTGACTGATGAAGCCCTCCGGATAGAGGGTGAAATGTCTCTATAAAAATAAACTGTCCAGATGACCCAACTGAGAATTATTTGATTTGGTACATGGATGATTGAGCATGAACTCTTTTAAAACATTTTTGATAAAATTTCTTAGTTTAACAACCGTTTAGATTTTTGTGTCCACTTTTATCGCAGGTTTTCTCTCGGTGCCTCCTGTTCCACCCTGAAACAAGTCAAATCTGAGCGCAGCAGAGGTTATCACGTTAACATCTTTGAACTATTGAGGAGGATGAGTTTTGACGAACACACAGCTTTGACTTCAAATGTCTTCAAAGTCAGCGTAGCCTGCTCGGGACCACAGGTGATGCTGAACGACTTCAAAAAGCCGGGGAAGACTTTCAGATGATGCACATCAGAGCTGCTCAGGTGGCAGCTCTGTAGTTTCAACTCAAAAAATAAAACATCTCACATATAAAGAAAAAGCTAACAAGACAGATTGTTGAATTTATGTTGCAACGACACAGTGGCACCACAAGACCCCACAGTCATCTTAAATCAGCCACGGTCGAATTGACTTCTGAATGTTCCTCAGCTGCACATTTTTCAGGTAAACAAAAGATCTTGTGTGGGAAAATGAGGTTGTAATTAGCTGGGGTTAGGAACAACAAAGTCCATGCTCAATAATCCCGGTATAAAACCCAACATTTTTCAGTTAGGAACTTTCAGTAGGTCAGAGAGCTGCATCCATAATCACACCTCAAGCAAAATCATGAGCAGAGAATCTCCCAGACCTAAAGGAAACTAAATATTTTGCTCTGCACTGCTGTAGTGAACGGTTTTCATCCAAATCAAATTTTTGGAACTAACTGAACAAAAGGAGTCAAAAATGCAAAATGAAGCGATGGATTCTAACTGATCTGCTTTCTTCAGTGTTTCTACAACCTTGTCCCAGGTTCTGTTACAGTGAGGATGACTGATCACGTTCTATCATGGCTCCAAACTGCAAACGTTAAACAAAATACCTGCTTTAGTTAATGTGAAGCAAATCCTTCGCAATAAAATTTGTAATGGAAGTTGCGTTTCCTTTCGCCTTTTCTGAGTTCAGCGGTCCTGTTTCTTCTTCCTCTGGGTGAAAACATGCCCACAGTTAATATATAGAGGAGTTCTTGTCGGAGTGATTTTTCCTGTAACTTCATAGAAGCACTGTGGAGGTGTTCAATGCAGAATGCATTTATTTGTCTCAGTCAGACTTCTCATTCTCTCTGTGTTTTGTGCACACAAAATCTGTCCAGCAACTTTCTGTAAAAAGTCACAAAGTTCCCACAGGTTTCAACCAAAAATGGAAATGGCACTTTTCCACCATCTCAATAGGCAAGTGATTAAAAAAAATACGATCAAGATGGCGTTCAGATAAACCAAAACAAAGTGTATTGATACTCTTGACCAATGTGCAAGAGAAATGTATATCCAGAAAATCATCGCTGTCAGGAGTTTGAGGGTACGAGGTAGAGAAAGAACAGACGATGCAGACAAGTAGCATCTGATCTCTTACTGTAACGTTGTTGATTATTTATTGAACACGATGAGTGCCTACATGATGGAGGAGCTTCGCAGCCTTAAATCCATGGACGCATACAATCAATGTTTTAACAGCTTTGTGAAAGACATCTGAATTGAAGCGTTACCTGGTTCAACTAAGGTTTAAATAGTAAATAAAAATGTTAACATGCAATCTCGTCACAGAATGATCCCAAGCCCAACTTGGGGGTTACAACCCAGAACATTCATGTTGTGAGGCGACAGTGCAAACCACTACGCCATCGTGATGCTAATAACACATAAACACTGACAACTAGGACATTTTAATGACATTTGAGAATGTATCTATGTGGGCATATGGATTGTTTACAGTGTGGAGGTTTAGCATGTAGCATAGCTGAGCTAACTACAGTAGACATTTTAAAGCTTGAACAGAGTATTTCCAGTACAGAATACGGTAGTCTCTCGCTACTACACGGATTCGATCTATCGCGTTTTTTCAAAATAAGGTTGAACGTGACACACAATTGGCTGATTGATGGATGAGCCGCATGACCGGCATGGCATTTTTATTTTAAATGCATTATTTTAAACTATTTAGCACCTGATGCACATCTCTGAAGTCCATACTGCAGGATAAGCTTCCTGCTGCAGCTGATCAGCTGTTCACCGTGCAGAGTGGAGAAGTGGGCGTGGCCAAGAGCGCTTGCAGGTGGCAAATAGCAGACAGGCAGGGAAATGAAATCATGACATTCTGTGCTCTTTTAGAGTGTTTAGAGTTTAGAGTAATTGTTTAGAATACTGCAAGAGTGTGGGAAGGGTTTAAAACGCCTTTACATCTAAATAATATACTACTTGTACTAGTATTCCTACTTATATTTTTCACTTATCGCGGGGCTTCAGGGTACAGATCCCCCGCGATAAATGAGGGACTATTGTGTAACTTTTCCCTCGTCATGTGTCTCCACAGTGAGTCATCCTCCTCCATCTCTGTCCTCTGCATCCTCTCTAACTGCATCCATACAGAGCATCTGGAAAGTATTCATAGCACGTCACGTTTTCCATATTTTGTTATGTTACAGCCTTATTCCAAACAGAATAAAATTAATCCATCAATCCATCCATCCATTATCTTTTACCCGCTTCTTCCATTTTGGGTCACGGGGGTCACCTGTGCCCAGCAATCACTGTGCGAGGGGCGGGGTACACCCTGGACAAGTCACAAGTCCATCACAGGGCGAATTAAATTAATCTCTTTCCTCAAACTTCTACAAACAATACTCCATTATGACAATGTGAAAAAAAGATATTTTGAGATTTTCGGAAATTTAATAAAAATAGAAAACTAAGAAATCACATGTATGTAAGTATTCATTTACGTAAACCTGTGGTAACCCAATTTTTGAGAGCAAACTTTCTTATGCCTAGATATAGCCACACGCCAAAATAGAAATCCCTTATTTTTCTAGTTATCATACTCTCAACATGCACGGATAGACGGATGGTATTCCAATTCTCCATCTTCGTCCTGCGACTGGGGACAATACCATGAGGATGAGCATCAATCCTTCCATTAAAAAAAAAAACACCCTCAAGCTTGAATTATAGTAGCAAATTTCAGGCTTCCAATTTTAGTTAAAAATAATCCGTCAAAAGTTAGAAATGGCACATCTAGTTCTGAGAATTTTGAAGCATTAATATTTGGCTCAAATTCTATCTGTGGACTCATTCTGTCAAGTCATTAAAGACACTTTGAGACGGGCTGACCTCACTATCCACACGTTCTCTGTGGACTGAGCTTATTCCACTGTAGATGCCAGCCAGGTTACCATCCTCTGTATAGAAAAAAGTACCAATCCAATTTAGGTCCACTTGCATTTTGAGGCATTCCTGCTCATTTTGCCTTCCTGCCTCTTCATTTATTCATCATTGCTGCTAAATCCATCTCACAAGTCGCTGCAGCTGAAACGAGCCAATACAGCCTGATGCTTCCACCAGCAGAGTCATTTGGCCCAAATAATGGTTTCTGCATCGCTTCAATAAAATGTTCTCATCTACCCAGATGACAAAGACACCATCAAGCATCCGAACACACCACGGTGTGTAGCCCGAGTTTAAGTGGAGGAAAATTTCTTTAGACAAAGTGCTCGCTGTATCAAATTATGTGGCGTTAACATGGTAATGGGTGAAACTTGTAGCACGAAGCCAAATTTGTGGCTTAGCAAGGTAAGAGCAGATTTAGCTCTGGGTAAATTAACGTTAAATGAGTACAAATGTGTTGTGTTTAAACCCAGGATGTGTTGGAAGCAACACGTCCTGGATGCAAAAACGAGATTTCAAATGGACTGGAGCTGCAAAGAGTTTAAAATTATTTTATGTCTCATTTCTACTAATGTGCTTGTAATAAAGTCAACTGGGAAACATTTATTATTATGGGAATCCATGCAGTTTCTAATGGGTATGCAAACTACCTTCCTTTAATTTTCTTATCTACAAAAAAAGATAAAAGCAAACAGTTATTAAAACATTTCACGATAAGAAAATGCAAAGAGGAATTGGAAATACCCTCCGCCCGTCTGTGTTGTGAGCACGATAACTGGAAAAACAAGTGAGATACCAACTTCCATTTTGGTGTGTGGCAGCATCTAGGTATAAGAAAGGTCACAATAAAAAAACTGGATTGCCAAGTAAAATATCAAGATGGCCACCACCATATATATTCAAACCGATAACCCTGATCATTTGAGAAAAACATAATTAATTTTTATATTTATTAAAAATGTTTGCTCAAATGATTTGGGTGGCCTTTGGGGTGGTGCAATTAATCTATGGTGGCCAAGGCTGCTATTATCCACCCACTGGCTCCATCAATGCACCTGGTGGTGAATAAAATTACTCCCTTCTCTCGCCAGGATCTGCCACTTTGCGTCACCTCGGACAAGAAAAACAAACAAATAAACAAACAAAATCCCTCTTTTATACACAGTGTAACTCCAACCCACTTGAATATCTTGCACCAAAAACATTAAGGTTTACTTGCATCCCCTGTTTAATCCTAACACTCAAAAACTACAAACAGTTACTGTTCAAATCCTCCAGTGATGAGGGACATCAACACAAAAGCTTGTCTCTTTTCAAACTAACATATAGTCAAACATTAGTTTCACAATGCTAACTTCCTGAAAGTTTGTGAAAAATTATGCTCAATAATGTTAAAAACCTTAAAAAAAAAAAAAAAAAAGACAAGTTCATATGTTGAAGCCGTCTACATTACTGCTGTATAGGGCTGGACAATAATTCGATATCGATATATATCACGATATACTTTTATTCAATAACGGTGATAAGAGTTCTAAGTACATTTTCGATATTTCGATATACATTACTCTACGATTACAGTGTTTCACTGACACATTTCTTTTTCTGCTCGAGTTGAAGCGACCACTTCAACCGGCGGTCTTTTCAACCCGAACAGAAAAAGCCGCGACACAAGTACGTAAGTGCGCGATGACGTACACCACACACGGAGCTCGAGTCCAGACGGAGTCAGCGGTAGCAGGCTAGGCTAGGCTAGGCTAAGCTCCAACACACGTTAAGTTTTCACTTCAAAATGAGCGCCCATGACTGTCAGAATGTGACTGAACAAGCTTTTCACAAGCGAAGAGAAAGCCGATGACACGTAATTGATAATAGAGGAAAGACTAATTCGGCTGTGTGCAAGCAGTTCGACTATCCATCCATCCATCCATCCATTATCTTTACCCGTTTATTCCATTTTGGGTCACGGGGGTTGCTGGTGCCCATGTCCAGCAATCACTGTGCGAGGGGCGGGGTACACCCTGGACGGGTCGTAAGTCCATCACAGGGACACATAGAGACAAACGAGACAAACAACCATTCACTCTCTCTCACACACCTAGGGACAATTTAGAGTTACCAATCAGCCTAACATGCATGTTTTTGGACTGTGGGAGGAAACCGGAGCACCCGGAGAAAACCCACGCATGCACGGAGAGAACATGCAAACTCCACCCAGAAAGGCCCCTGGACCGGGGTTTGAACCAAGGACCTGCTCGCTGAGAGGCAGCAGCTCTACCAGTTGCGCCACCGTGCTGCCCACTGTTCGACTATCCAAGATTCGATAAACTGTAGGTTTCGGTGTGCTGCAAAATGTACTGGAGAGTTGTTCCAACTAGCGGTGGGAACACATCTACAGGTAACTTGTTCCACCATCTGAGGAGTTTCCACTCGATAGAATATGGTGAAAGTCAGAAGATGAAGCACAATAAAAGTTCGATCCAACGTGTCCCTGAAACGTCACCCCCCAGCTGTATCAAAAGAGAAAGTCATGCAGCAAACGCAGACGTTTGCTAGATAGGTTAGGTTATGTTGTTGTTTAAAGTTAAACTATTAATATTGACAAAGTTGAGAGTTTTGTGTTTATTTGACGGTGATTTCAAATTTCATTGAAGGCTATATACAAATAAAAGGTGAACATTAATTTATTTGTACAGTTTGTACTGTTTTTCTGAGGCTTTTATATCGTTTATATCGATATCGGAATTATATCGCTATCGACCAAAATTAAGAAATATATCGTGATAAAAGTTTTGGCCATATCGTCCACCCCTACTGCTGTATCAATAATTTTCTCCTTGCGGCTCATAATACACACACTATGTGATAAGTAACACAAAGACATTGGTTTGAACCAGGAATAACAAAAATGAATAGGTTTGTAGCTCATAAAAGCAAAAAAAAAAGCATCACAGCTGACCACTGCAAATTTTCTAAACTTTATAAGAAAAAATAATGTGTGCATACTAATAAGAAAAGCTATCACTTATGCTAATTTAGCTCTGTTGGGGAAACAGATAATCCAACAGAAAAGGAAAACAGAGCAGAATTATCCATCATTTGTTCTGCCAGACAGCACTTGCCCATTATTGGACATTACACCTGTTTGGATGTGAGAGTGGCTGTTATTTACATGAATATGGGATAATATGTAAGCAGCCACCATTGTTCAACACTAGCAGGTCTAACAGCTCTCCAGTGTCATTCCTTATGATTACCCAGACATTTTCAAATAAACAGATTCCTGTATCACACTTTTCTTTTTTCTTTTTTTACAAAATGATTTTTATAAATAAATAAAAAAAAACACTCAGATTGGGCTAATTTATGTGGCTTTGATAAAAAGATTCCTTACAAAGTTGTATCTACACTTAGCTTCATGATAAAATTGCTGCAGATCCTTAAAGTTGTCCCAGGAGTGTATGATAAGGGCATCCAACTGAAGATAGGCCTGTCACAATAACAAATTTTGCTGGGCGATTAATTGTCTCAGAAATTATCGTGATAAACGATAATATTGTTTGAAATTTTACAATTATTAGTAATTATTGTCAAATTTAAGAAGAAATGTTTGTTAATTTGTTTTGCATGTAGTACCTTTTTCAATTACCAGATGGCGGTATAAGACTGTTTGAACCGAAGGATGGATAGTGAGGGAGTGAGCAGCGTGTCTCTTTAAGAAAAATGGGAGGCAGGCCCCTTGACGTGACATGGGCTGTCTTTCTTCGGTTCTCAAAATGGCAGACGCTCGCTGTGGTTTGAGCCCTTTAGCATAGCATTTTTCAAACAAAGTTTTTAATAAAAAAACAGTAAACAAGTTTTCAGCTACTTTTTGCAGAGAAAAACAACTTTTTACACGAAGGCACGGGTTTCAACTTTGAATTTTGGAGCTTCGACAAGACGGAGGTTTTTCCCCCCCCCCAAGGTCGGCCTGTTAGCTTAGCTCGTAGCTTAGCTTCTCAGCTTAGCTGCTTTGAACGATCCAAAAAAGCAATTTTGGACGGTTAAAATGGATTTGAGAAAAGAGAAAGGGAGGGGTCAGTGAAGAGCACCCGAGCTGAGCCTTTTGTCATCCAGTGTCTTCAGTAGAAAGAGAGACACATGAAGAAATGTAAATGTGGTTGATAATTTTCATTCATCATGCGATTAACTGATGTATTGTTTATTGCGACAGGCTTATGAAGACCAAAGTCTGCCCGTCCCCTTCAGGGCCATCTTGACCTGCTACGACCTTCTAAGGACAAAACCTTCCCATACATGTCCCAGTGCACAGGTTTTATTCTGTTTTTCCCAGATGTTCTGCCTATTGCACCTCAAATCAACTAAAACTCAGCAAGTGGTAAATCTAAAAACAAACCAGGAGGACTTTGGCATCCGTTGTAGACAAAACAGAGTGAGGCGTCTCCTGTGGACATGGTTACTGATATTTCCTGTGCTGCAGGCAGAAGAGCTCATCTGTTCCTCTCTGCTATCTTATCTTATTGTATTTCTGTAATCCAAACCAACAGACAGCCTTCATCTCCACACTGATGTGAGTGCAGTTGTGCTGAACTATGACCAGAGGTCTTATGTTGAACAGTCTTATCAGCCGTACGCATGGTTCTGAAGCTTCTGGTCTAGCTGATTAATCAGTGCAGCCAGCAGGGCACCAGCCTGTTTTAAACGGAAACATGTCTAAATGACTTCAATGACGCTTGGCTGACCATGGCTTCATGCATCTTGGGTCAGAAATGTAGCTGCCACACCTGGTGACATACTTCTACTGTGTTTGAGCACATGTCTGAACGTCTGCAGTCGTGTGAACCGACCAAACAGCTCACTGCTCTTTTACCTCCCTATCAGCTACTCAGGCAAATCGAACTCGATGTGTTTCTGCAAAAAAATAATCACTGGTGAAGTTTGGGAGTTAATCGGTTTAAGGTGGACATGTATTCCTTAAAGAATGCTTGGCTTTTAATTAGCTGTCAGTGTGTTTTAAAAACTTCTATCTGTTCCTGCTTTGAACTGAAATATGCTATTTTTGTTACCTTTTGTTGTACATTTAAAGTAATTTATAAATATTTATATAATAATAAAACATCTGATCATACAGAATGAATGGGTAAATAACATTTATCACATTTTTGCAGTATAAGTCGAACATTTTTGTATCAATTTGGATGTGAAGCGACTTATTTATGTTTTTTTCCAATATTTATAACCACTTTTTGGCTGAGATCTGACAATTTCATTCATTCGGACATGGAAAATATTGAACATTACCATTTTTAGCCACTAGAGGGACCTCGACGAAGATGGCAAGCCAAGTGTCTCATTAATAGGTAAAAGTGGCTATTAATGAGACACTTGGCTTGCCATAGACTGCCACCTTCGTCTCGCTCTGGAACTCCTGGCGCAAACGTCAAATCTGCTGAATTTCGCCGCGCCGCCCAGGTGAAATGCAGCAGATTTGACCGTTAAAGTGCATTTAATAAGGAAAAGTTCAACTGAGACACACCTTTACTATAATGTCAAGCAAATAAATAATTGTTTTTAGGTGATTGTCTTGTTAAATTTTGAAGAAATGCACAGCGAGCCCTCCCTCTACGCCACAAATCAATTTTTGAAATGCAGCTGATTTTACCATTAAAGTGCATGTATTAAGGAAACAAACTGAGAAACACATTTGCCATAATTTTGAACAAACAAATAATTGTTCATAAGTGTTAATCTTGATCCGTTCTTGTTAAAGTCCTCCCGTGCACGCTCCTGCGGTCGCCATTTGGCAGCCAATCGATTTTTGGCACAACACCGGTCCATATTTCCAGGTGGTCAGCGGTGACGCATGATACATTAGATGTGACGTATATGTCGAAGTGACATATTTATGGATTTTTCCACTTCGTTAAAGACATTTTTGGATTGATGCGACTTATACAGCTGTGCAACATGTACAGCGGCAAGTATGGTACCTAAAAATAATTAGATGAAACTAAGTGAACTGATTTTTTTGTGGCACTCTGAGTTGTGTCGCCACCAAAGAATGTCATCCTGTCTCCTGACATTAGCAGCTTGCAGCAGTGAGGTGGCTGCAGTTAAGATAATTAAGGCCCAACAGCTGCTGCCCTTCAGATGAAGCTCACCTCTGTGATGACACGACTCTGATCTGATTGGCTGGAGGCTCACCTGACACACGGCCTGTGATGGGGCTTTATTCTGAGCTCGTCAATCTGTTGCACACTATTTGTATTCTGGACTTTGATATGATAAAATGTAATTAATAATTAGTAGGGAAAATGAGGTGAACTCAATAAATGTGGTTTAATTAAAGTGAACAAGTCAGAGTGTCTCAGAGAATGGCTACCTAAGTATCAGTCAAAAGATGGAAACCTCTTAAACTTTGTTTTCTCGTCAGATGAAAACTTTGCTCATCTAATTACAGCTGTGTGTATGTGTGTGTGTGTGTGTGTGCGTGTGTGTGCATGTGTGGCTCAGTGAAACAGATTTAATTTAGAGTAGGAGGCTCGGTGCAATCAGCCGTTCAGCGAGTTTCTGACGCTCTTCTCTTGTGATCAGCTGAAAGGCAAAAGAGGAAGTTGGCGATGATGGATAAGCAAGCCTAATCTTCAACTTGATAACTTCCAAAAAAAAAAGCAAAGTAAGATTCCAGACACTGAAAGTCTAAATAGTATTTCTGTTTTCAGACAAGATCCTGATTATTTTATACTTTTATAATAATAATAATACAAAATGTTCCTTACTTGTCTTGAACTCTATTCAGCAGAAGTTAAAACAACTACAAAGCATTGGTAAGTTAAAGTATTTAAAAATTTAATAAAAGTGCAAGACCTTTTTATAAATGTACTTTTAAGTACATTTCATTAAACCTTTTCTGGTTTCAAAAGATTTTGGATCAACAAGAAGAAACCTTTACATTATGAAGCATAAAGTGCATGATTTAACTTGTACTAAATAAATATTTAATGGTCATTTGTGTGTGCGTCTGTTACCAAAATATCCCAGTAACCATTGGAAACATTTTATTGAAACTTGCAGACAGTAATTACTGGGTGCATGTTTACAACTAACATTTGGAATCAGTCTTATACAATGACTGCCACAGCCAACAGACCTATAAGAACATTAAGAATATGAAAATCGCAACAACACAATTACCGTATTTTCCGCCATACATGTCGCTTCGCCATATAAGTTGCATCTATTACGCGTCACCGCTGACAAACAGGAAATGTGGGCCGGTGTGCCAAAAATCGATTGGCTGCCAAATGACGGCCGCCGGAGCGTGCATGGGAGGACTTTAACAAGAATTTAACAAGATTAACACTTTAAAACAATTATTTGTTTGTTTGAATTTATTGCAAATTTGTGTCTCAGTCTAACTTTTCCTTAATAAATGCACTTTGACAGTCAAGTCAGCTGCATTTCAAAAGCCGATTTGCGGAAGAGGGAGAGCGCAGACAGGGACGACTCGCTGTGCATTTCTTCGAAATTTAACAAGATAACCACCTAAAAACAATTGTTTGTTTGCTCGAAATTACAGTGAAGGTGTGTCTCAATTGAACATTTACTTAATAAATGCACTTCACTGGTTAAATTAGCTGAATTTCACTGGGGCGGTGCAGCGAAATGAAGCTGATTTGACGGTTTCTCCTGGCATGATTCCGGAGCAGGACGAAGATGGCAGATTATGGCAAGCCGATTGTGTCATTAATAGCCACTTTTATCGATTACATGATACAGCGGCATGCCATACTACTCAAGTGACATCTAGCAGCTGAAAATGATAGCGTTCAATATTTTCAACGTCAGAATGAATGAAAACGGTCATATCTCAGCCAAAAAACATAAATAAGTTGTTTCAGCGTATAAGTCACAGGGCGTGTGAATTATGCAAAAATCTGCGACTTATAGGTCGAAAAATATGGTAAGTGTTAACCCTAACCGACGGCCCGCCCAACCATCCATCCATTACCTTCCACCTGGTCCAAAGTCGGGTTACGGGGCAGCAGCTTGAGCAGGGAGGCCCCCACATCTCTTTCCACAGCCACCTCTTCAACACTTACTTTAAGGGCTAATCTTTCTTTAAAGATCTTCACAATAAATTTCTGCATTAAATTTAGCATCAACCCTGTTTGTCTATTAGCAAAACTTTGCATAAACCACTGGATGCATTTCAATGAAACTTTCAGAAAGCCATCACCAAACATTTAAAACTAATCCAGTTCAAGATGGCCACCACATCTAATCGACAGCAACTAACTATCAACTCGTACATGACTCTAACTCAGTCACTTCTGCAGATATCGAGCTAAAGCTGGATGTGGTAGCGGCTGCAAATTTGAGCACAACTTTAGCTAGCGCAAAATATCGTGAATAACATTAATGTCTAGTTTAACGAAAGCAGCTACAGCACCATCATTTCTCATAATAAAAGTGTCTAAGTATAAAACTTTAATGTATAAAAAATATACTCAGTGAGTCAGTTAGTAAAATGTTCTCTCTTTATTCCCCACAATAAACAAACTTCTTTGACTTCCTCCTCCACTGGTTGGTGGACAAAGACTGAGTGCCAGAAAATGTGAAAAAAAAAACAACAACTTTGTATCTACTGGAAATCGATCAACAGCAAAGTGGGTTTCTTTGCAGAATTAAATTCTGAAGGTCCAGAACTCTGTGCTGACAGAGAGGCAGGAGGAGTTTCAGCTGCCTGGATCCTGTGATGGAGGCTGATAAAGAGCAGAAAGAGAATGTGAGAAAAAAAAAAGCTGTGAAAGCAAAACTCTGAATAGTTATTGCCGTGTCTTCTGAGTAAGAGTGCTTTAAGCTCCACGTGCCACAAGATGGAGGGGAGAAAATTGGAAAAGCTCGTCAAAGTTGGGAAAAAAATGTAGCTGTCTCTCTTCCTGTCAGCTTTGCTTCCTTTGTCCAGACAGGTAATATTAGATATCGAGTGGAGAATATTGCATTTGTGATAGTGATCGTCAGTGGTCCTCTCCTTTACAGTAGAAGCCAGGTCTTAAAAAAAAAAAAAAGAGAAATGCTTTCATAAATTTTGAAAAATGAATGTCAAGAAAACAAGAGACATCTCCAATAAAGGACAAACACGGGATTCTGGCACAGTCGAGGCTTGTTTTCTGCAGAACACCATCTCCAGTAACCGTTTTCTTTTTTAAATATCAAGTATCACAGACAGAAAACACTGTTTGCAAAGGACTTTGTAAATTTGTCCCGTTCAAATTTCCCCTGAGAGGATACGATTAAAGTTTTCTCAAACGGTCTGTGTCAATTAAAATTGTCTTTATTTCTCCAACATTATTCTACTACTGCGCTGAAAGTAATCTGATTTCCAGAGGGTTTTAGGATCTGTATCCTATTTACTCATTGTTTAGTTCTGGCCTCCCTTCACTGGCTCCCGGTTCACTTTCGAATTCATTTAAATTATTATCTTTTGAATGTTTTAAAATCTCTGAACAGTTCTGCTCCTTACGATCTCGCTGATCTGCCGCAGCCATATGCACCACAGCTCTGAGGTCAGCAGACCAGATGCTTTTATTGGTTCCAAGCACTGGTTTTAAGCTCAGAGGTGAGAACCTTCTCTGTTGCAGGTCCAAAACTGTGGAATGAGTTACCCCTGCATGTCAGGCAGGCTCCATCTCTCACTGTTTTTAAGTCTCGTTTACAAAAAAAAAAACACTTTTATTCCCTGGCTTTGACACTGTATGAGTTGATTTTAACTTGTCTGTATTCTATAATGTTAGTCATTTAGTTCTTATCTTTACATATTTGGATCTGTGTATTTTATCCCGTGTCCTTTGCTTGTTTTGTTTTTGCTGTACAGCACTTTGGTCGGCTTTGTTGCCGTTTTAAGTGCTTTATAAATAAAGTGGTATGGTATGGTATGGTATGGTGTAGTATGGTATGGTGTGGTATGGTATGGTGTGGTATGGTATGGTATGGTGTGGTATGGTGTGGTATGGTGTGGTATGGTATCCACAACCTAACAAAGTCCTGTTCATCTGGTGGTGTCAACAGACACACTGTTATCAGATTGCGGTGCTGGGTCAGTTTGCACTGGGTTAGTTGATGTGGATGTAAGTTTACACAGTGGCATCTTGTTTGTCAAGTTAAACGGTTGATTTCCCTGCAAACACCACCTTTATTTGCACAAACCTAAGCGACCTTCGGTGTCATTATTTACAACATTACAAGTTTGATTGGTATAGCACAACACATACTGTGTTCTACAAAAGGATTTGAAACCTTTTGAGAAAAGATAAATATTTAATACAAAGAAAACTGTGTTCTGTGTCTCTACAAGATTCTGCCACACCCTGATGATGTTAGCTAATGTGGAGCCAAGATGGACTCTGCATGCTCAGCTGAGTGTGAAAAAGCAGCAGAGGGAAACTGAAGCCAAGCCTGACCGGTGTCTTTCTGCGGTCCTGATGTGCGTTTTCCCTTCACTGCTGGGTAGAGAGAATTTAAAGGACATGGAAATGAGGAGCAGGGGATCAGTACCCATGAGAGAGCTTCCTAACAGACCTAATTCCAGACCTGTCTGGGTTTGTGTCCATGTTAGAAATGATCAGAGAGGTCTGGGGTTGGCACCATTCGTTCATCCTAGGTCTCTAACACAAACAGGTTACAGAGTTCATTTCTAACTACAAATAACCTGCATGAACTGAAACTGAAATTGCATTTGTAGCATGACACCTTATCAGCAAGTGCGCATTGAACGTACTTGTGAAGGACAATACAAACATTGCGTAAGCAACGTTTTGTCTTTATAAACGGTGAATTAACTTTAACCTCTTAATGACACCATGTTGTGAAAGTTTGGTCATCTGGTTTTTGTCTCCCGTTGCAGAGGAGGGGGAACTGGAAATTCACTCCGTCTGTCTGAGTTTTTTTGAGCATGATAACTTCAAAAACAAGCGAAGAGCAGGGACACATCAAGGTTTTTCTACCATTAAACTTTTATTCTTTTGATACTTTGACAGTAAGGCTGACTCTCGTTCCCAAAGCTGGACAGTAAGGAACCACATGTTATCATATAAGATGAATTACAAAAACCTGTTATTGTAATTAATTGCACACCTGGTATTAGGATTTCAGCAAAGCTGAAAGGCCCTTTTGTATGAGAACTTTTCCATCTGACCTGTGAAATATAACATCTAAAACGTACGCTTATCTCTTCCTAAAAGGGAGGATTCATCCTCCAGTCTTAGAGTGTGAGAAAGACCCCATTGTTTTCAAGGACTCTTCTTTCCATCTCACGGTAGAAATCATTTTTTAACAAGTTAAATTTCTGAGTTCTCCTGAACACAATTGATTGTTTTGCTGTAAAAACAGCTGTTTACTTACTTTCTAAGCTCAATACTCAGTAATCACGCATAAAGGAAGTTGAGTTTGTAATACTGGTGTTCAGAAGTTACAACTGTGTGCATAAGTTCTAATGAAAATGTTTATGGATGAGTAAAAAAAACTGCTTAGAAGTTTGATTATTCTGTTATATTGAGAATTTACCACAGCAGAGTAAATTAGCCATTTAATATTTTTATTAAGGTCATTAAAGTTCAACAGTAGCTTGAAAGAAGGTCCACCCGTCTGTCGTGATTGGCTCGACCATCACCTTGTAACGCCCTCTAAGTAAAATACATTTATTTCTGACATTTTGGCTTAGACCAGTCTGGAAGAAGCTTTTGAAGAAGTAAGGTCAAAAAATTGGATATTTATTGCCAGAAGATCTTTGCCACCAGAAGGAGAAAACACAGTCCTCCAGGAGCTCATCAACCGACCCCCCTCGGGAGCCAACGTTCAGCTCTAGATTTCAGCTGATTTCCAGTGGCGAGGGAAATCCCACCTTCGGCGCCATAAGTCATCTCAAGAGTCCTGGTAACCGTCCGGGCGGTTGAATTGCAGATCGCCTTCCAATCGGTAGGAAAAAGCTGCTCAGGTTTTCTGCTGGTGTCTGAGGCCCAAGATAAGAAGTTGTCCAGTCTAAAAATTTCACTTGGCATCAAAAACATTAAGGTTTACTTGCATTTCCTGTTCAATGCCAGTCCAGAAAAACATTGATCTTGAAAACTGCAAGCATTCACTATTTAAATTCTTCAGTGACGGGACGTTAGCACATCGCTTGTTACTATGTGATAAGGATGAGGTTAAGACTGGATTCAGTCCAGCTCTAGCTGAGTTACACTTTTCAGTAAATAGATATGTCCTATTTGGTTCAGGTAGTAAATTTTGAAACACTTTTAAATTCAATGTCAAAACCAGTATCCAAGTTCACTTTCTGGGTCTAATGAAAATACTTTTAATCATAAATACAAATAGAAATGTATTTTCTACACTTTATATATGTTTCCCTCCAGCTTAGTGTCCAAGTCTGCCATAACCAAATCCCCCGTCTATATTCTGTGCACATTGATATGATAAGGCAGCTATTAGACAGATCCGCTCGCAGCACTCAGTCTCTGTCAGCAAGTGCTCTGACACACAGCCAAAGTCAGACTGGGCCTCAGCCGAACACTTTTCTCATCCATGCGTGCAGTGACGCTGTTTACACCATACTCAGACAGCTCTCCCCCACTGATAAGAAGGATACAACCGTAAAGTCTGGCAGGCCTGCACAGTGATACAGACTGTGCTTTGTGAGGGAAAGTTACTGTGATCCGAGGGCCTTTCTAAGTCTCAGCCTCTCCAGGAAGAGTTGTACCAGGGTTGACAGGATTTGCTGGATTTCTTGTTACTGCGCTCACGACTTAGTGGTCAGCTACGACGTGCACTGTGACTTAGCGGCGACGAACAGAAATGTTTGATTCTTTTTCTTCTGGCACGTCTCACATCAGTCAAAGTGAGAAGTTAGCTAGACCAAATTTGTGAAGTGACAAAACACTGGAACAGAGGAGCGTGACGACCAATGATTTAGCTTTTTATTCTTTAAATCAAGGGCAGATTGAAAGCGTATTGTTTGCTTGAACTCGTGCACTTCTGCTTGTGAAGGTTTGTAGTCGTACTTCCTTTTATGACTGTTATGCCCAGCAGTGTTAGCTCTGTCGCTTGTCAAAGCTGCAGTTGCCAAAACATTAAAGTTGAAGTAACTTGTTCCCTGAAAGGATGCAGCAATGGCCGTTTTAAAAGTTCAAATGTTTTGAGCATTGATTTCAGACTTGGCCTCATTGATGAGGAGCTCAGAGCCATTCACATCAAACTGGTGAAGAAAGGTTGAGGCTTTGGCTAAAAGCTCTACAAACGGCTACATGTGTGATCACTTCTTTCCAACTAACAGAACACCTTATTTCTCAAAAGTTCCAGCCTAAAATGAAACAATAATTCTGATCAATACCATTATAAATCTATAGGTTATAAACCAATCACTGTAACTGATTCTGTATAGCTTGCATTGATTGACTGGTCAGCTATTAAAAAAAAAAAAAGACTTTAATCTTTAAGGAAAAGATCCTGGAAGCAGTAATACAACTTGGTACATATACAATACAGTAGTTTTACATTGTTTATATTTCAACTTATGTTCCTAGGTTACATCAAGTTATTTTCATACCACTAATGGATAGATGTGGTACGGGTCAAAATATCCAATCACTGAAATATAGCTGAAGAATGTTCCTGAAATGTTTTAATACTTTATTACAATAACGTTTGTTTGCAAATACTGACTTTTCAAAACTGGAAGTACTAACAAAGTTATGGTTAAAGAGAAAATTAAAAGCTCGATGGTGCAGCACGTGGTTAATTGCTGCAGCTTCATGCTTGAAACTTATCGAGACATGCACAATCTATAAATACATAAAGTAGAAGAAAACATCTTAATATTTAAGAAATTTGTCATTATAAACATGACTTTACCCATTTTGCCACATAACTAGCATATTTTCTTTTGCACATGGCACAGATAAAGTGAAACAGGAAGTGACATCAAAGGGGAACTCCTGTCTTTGTTTACTGAAGCATTATTTGAACTCGGACTCGTCTTCTCTCTGACAGAGTCAAAATAATCTAAAGAAGCAGAAAAGAAAAAGACTCTTCTCTACTTACTGTCTGTGTTGTCGGCCATTGTAGCAATGCTCTGTTCCCCTTTGACATCACTTCCTGTTACTGCTGTTCATCACAACTGTGTGAATCTTTAATTATTTATTTTTGCAGTACGCTATTAATGTTATCTTTCCAACAATGCTTTCATATTTATTACATAAACTTGAAGCGACGGGCACTCCTGTGTTCGGGCAGTTGAACTAGGCCTGTCACAATAACAAATTTTGCTTGGCGATAAATTGTCTCAGAAATTATTGCGATAAACGATAATATTGTTTGAAAATTCAAGAAGAAATGTTGGTTAATTTTTGTGTGTAATACCTTTTTTGATCACTGGATGGCAGTATAAGACAGGATTTTGGACGGTTAAAACAGCTTTTAAAGAGAAAAGAGAAAGGGAGGAGTCAGTGAAGAGCACCGGAGTTGAGCCTTTTGTCGTCCAGTGTCAAGAGAACGAGAGACACGAAGAAACGATAAAGCCGATAAATGAAAATGAGGTTGATAATTTTAATTTATCATGCAATTGATTTATTGTTTATTGCGACAGGCCTAATTTGAACTTTAAAAGTTTTAAGCTCTCACTTTGAATCTTACCGTAAATATTACATAAGTTTTTTTATACTAAAAGCTCACAATGTTCATACTAAAAAGACTAAAACCATTCCTTCACATCTCGACTGCCTTAAACTGACGACAGCTCCTTATGGTCCAGTGACCAAACAGTGCCATTACAAAACATTAGAGTCAAAGTTTTCTGAAACTTGAAGGTGGGGGCTCCACGACCTTAATGACCCGCCCAATGACAGGAAGGCTAATAGGTTTTAATGAGTCCTACAACGTTCAGTTCTTTAGTGGACACAGCTGAACATTTTACTTTATTTTCATTCCATCTTATTTGCCGTATTCTTAACCTCATAAGACCCGGACTCTTGCATATGTGGATGCCAGGTTGTCCATATATGTGGATGCCAGGTTGTCC
>NC_056500.1:6045385-6066151 GCF_014905685.2 Nematolebias whitei
ATATGTGGATGCCAGGTTGTCCATATATGTGGATGCCAGGTTGTCCATATATGTGGATGAGGTTAAAGGTTTATCAACTTCTCAAACTGTTTTCTCCTTATTTTTAGCTCTTCTACTAAATATGAATGCCTTAGGGACGAGAGGCTGTGAGGCGCACACAAACTGTGTATGCAGTGTGTGAAAACACAACCATGGGTGTATTTGTACGCAATTAAAAGTGGAGCGCCTTTTGCATTTATTTCTGAAACGCCAACAATTTACCAGAAGTTCCAATTTGAGTAGTTTTCGGAGTGGGTGTTATGAGACTGCATCTGGGCTGCTCTCTCCTCATTTCTTCAGTTCAAACGCACCTTTCCCATCGTCCTACATCTCCAGCTGTTACCTTTCAGACTTTGCATGGTAACTATGGAAACACTACCTGGCTTACTGGACTTTTTCCATCCCCATCACCACTATAGTAAATGTTGAGACTACTAAACCTTCTCCGTCTTCTGACACTATGATCAGAAGTATGACGGAGAGATGGAGATGTTTGGCAGAAACGGGCTTGGTTTCATGCTGAAATGAAAAATGTTAAGCCGGTTGTGAAGCTCCGTCTTTGTGTGACGTCTCTGCGTGCGCACCCTGTTTGCTCCCGGGAGTTTTTCATCTGCTTTCGACAACGAGCACTGACAGATTTTCTTCTCTCGTAGGTGTCCTCCGAGTGTTTGGCTGACCCACAGAAGTCTCTCTTCTCTACTTCCAGCTTCACGCTTCACTCTCCCTGAGCAGCAGTAAAGAACACAAGCCAGAGCCAAATGTGAACCGTTAGATTTGTGAAGGCCAACATGCCAAACACCTATGTTCACACAGCAAACGTAAGATTGAAAAGGTCAATCTAAACAGCCTGTAGTACAAGCATTTCGGATTTATCCAACTCTAAATGTACCTCAGCTGAGTAAGAGCTGTATGAGACGGGGATAATCCACTGAATAAATACACACATGGGCCGGGAAAACAATATAGACCAAAACAGTCTTCTCAAATCTCTCCTTGGGGCTAAATTTTTATCACACATAATCCACAATGGAAGACTGAAATAACAGGAGGAAATGCCTGGTATGCTCATCTATATGCAGCCCGCTAATGGCAGATATGAGCACGACTAAATCTGATCCTGCACTTACTGTAAATAGCCAAAAGGAATGTTTGTAGAGTGAATTCAGCTCCTGGGAAATGCAGCCAGCTTCTGTTTATACATGTTTACGTCGTCGTTTTATTCACACATTTCAGTAAGCACAATTGATACATAAATTAATAAAAATAAACATGTTATTTTAATGAGAATGTTTGGTGTAGGAAGGAGTTATCTTCAACTCTGGAAGTGTTTGTGTGTTTTCCTGTTGCTGGGAAAAAGAAGAAAAGACGGCTCCTGTTTTGATGATTCGTCACGATGGATTAGTGGTTAGCACTGTTGCCTCATAGCTAGAAGGTCTAGGGTTCAATTCCCGGTTGGACCTGGGGTCTTTCTGTGTGCAGTTTGCATGTTCTCGCGCTTGCATAGGTTTTTTTCTGGGTACTCCGGTTTCTGCTCGCAGTCCAAAAACATGCATGTTAGGCTGCTTTCAGGCTTAGACTTCCATTGAAAATTAGATCTGTGATCTCAATGTGATTGCACTGGTTAATTAATAAATCACTATTGGTGCAATTTTATATTTTTACATCTTAAAAAAAAGCTAGATTTGTCCCCATATTTATACTTCTCGTTTTGATACAATAATCACTGGCAACATTGAGCATGTATCTGTAAATATTTCAAGTAGAGACAGCCACTGTAAACATTCACATTTATTTGTAAGGTTTAAGACCATTTTATGCTACAGTTACAACATGTGTGCACACTGCTGGGATCTAAACAGCAGCTTCCACACCCTGTGCAGACCAGGTCAGTTCATCAGACTGGTCCTGACCTTATCCTGCTGAACCCAGTCTGAAGTTTGCTTTCCAAACCAAACAGGACGTAACAAACACACATCCTATCCATACGAAGCTCAGAAAGATGAATGTCTTGCATGAATGACTTTGGGATTATAAATGCACAAAGCTTTTAAGCTCCTAAGAGATAAACCATTTATTCTTACACAACTTCAGCTCCCTGAAAGAAAGGACGAATTCCAACGACTACACGAAAACTTTTCAGACTTTCTTAGTTTAAATATTGCAGTTGTTTCCATGTCTGCTGAGGTCTGGGTCATACAGACACAACAGTTTACACTCTCAGTTATCTGAGGGGCAGCTCAGAACGGCACAGTGCAACCAACAACAAGACGATAACCATAGCTAGAGGTACACAAACCTTTTTATGTGGCATCTTCTTAGAGTGGTGATGGAAAAACTACTAGTGTGTGTATATATATGTATATATATATATATATATATATATATATATATATATATATATATATACCGTATATATTTCCTGATTTTATGCTTCCTTTATTTTTGCTTGAACGTGCAGAACTACTGGAATAACACAAAATAAAAGGCAACTTATAGGTTACAGTGGAGACTGAACCAGAAATGTAAAAAGAAGACACACTACAAGTTATTTTTTTTTATATCAGTCACAAATATGCTGCAAGCTCCATTTTAAATCTGCCAGTTACTGCTCTCTGACCCAACTAGAGTCATTTTGTGGGGTGAAATATTTTCTTTGTTTAACTCCTGTTAATGTTAGAGAGCTATCTGGTCAGAAAATAAGCCCCTAGTGTCTTTGAAAATCTCCTGTGACTGGAAGTATTTTGCCAATTAATGCTTTATTACTATGACTTGTTTTGTTATGAAAATGAACTCTATAAAAGAGATGCAGCTTAAAATATTGAGCCTCTAAATGCTAAGAGAATAATCGCTATAAGACAAATACGTCTGCGACATAGCAACAAGAGAGGGGATGAAAATATTGATTAAGGAATAGTCAGCCTCCTTTGGTCAACAGGCTGGCACCAAATGTGGACATGCTAATCAATAAAACAAGCACCGTAAACAGATCACCCTGCTCACACGCTCACCACTTTCCAGCTCCTGTTTGAGGGAAGCAAAACACAGGAAATGAAAGAAATTTGACCAAAAATCAAAGAGCTGAAGAAAAGAAAGTTTGATGAAATGACAGACCGTCAACATGTAACCAGACACACAATTGTAATATTAATAATAATACTGTAATAATCATAAAGTGCTATGTGTTGTCATCATTGTATGTTGCCATACAATGATGGAATTAGTTCTCTGCATTTAACCATCACACCTGAGATTCACCTGGTGGAGCAGTGGGCAGTACAATTGTTAAGCCCATACCCGTTACATAAACCAACGGGACATTTTCCAGACTAAAAGAATAAAAGTAGACTTTAGATTTTTTTATTTTTTTTAACAGTGTAATTTTTGTTCATTCATGTACTCCTTACTTTAGTATTGTGTGTTCAAATGGGATTTTTTTTATTTTTTTTTATTGAATCAGTTATTTAGGAGTTCAGAATGAGTGATTGCTTTGTAGACAAGGATTGACAATATGACAGTGAGGTTGTTGAGGGTTGTAGGTGGTATGTTGTCACTTTCTCCAATAATTCATGACGGCGCCCCCCCCCCCCCCCCAAAAAAAAAAAACAAAAAACAAAAAAAAAAAAAACAATGTTTTGACTTCAGTGTTTGGACAGTGGAAGTTAAAGACGTATCTTCAGTCATCTTTATTTATGTTGATGTAACAGAATTTAAAAAATACTTTTTACTGTCTTTATTATTTTATTTATTTTTAGTTTGACAGACAAATTATGATCTTTGAAATACATTTTATACCTAAACATTTTTTTCCCTGACAAAATATATAGTAAAATATATCATTTTAAAATTTATAGATACTGACATTATTTCAAAATCTATGTATTACTGAACATACTGTATATCATTTTGTACAATATCACAACTATAATGGCAACAATGGTGATGTCATCAGTAGCTGGTGACCAGAAGACACGAAGTTGTTGTGATGTTCAAATTATGGACATCTTGTTCTTGGAGTGGCATGACTCAAATATTGTTCCAGAGTTCATCTATATATTAAAGAATATTGACTGGGACATCAGTTCCTTGTTTGTTTGTACACATACTATCGAAGAATGATGCAGAAAAACTGTTTCATGCATTTGTCACGTCTAGACTGGACTATTGTAATGGTTTATTATCTGGGTGTCCAAATACTTCTTTAAAACGTCTTCAGTTAATCCAAAATGCTGCTGCCAGATTCTTAACTGGAGTTAGTGGGAGAGATTATATCTCTCCAGTTTCAGCTTCTCTCCACTGGCTTCCTGTTGTAGTGGACTAGGCCCATGTCAAAAACTAAGTCTAAGGTCAAAAATCTTGACCTTAAGAACCTTGTGGGACAGGAACTGTCATTTCATTGATTTGAATCCAGAAATGCAGGTTCACCCATCCTGAGACTTTCTTTCTTGAAGATTCATGTGAAAGAACACTCTCTTTTTTATTATCATTACTATTTTACAAATGTTGATAATCAAAATGTCTTAGTTCAAACCATTTTAGATGTTGCAGTGAACTAATCAATTTTATTAACTGTGTAATGATTTTTATTCTCATGCAAAGTTAGAACTCATGTCAAAGCTGTTACAGAGTAATTATGCCTTTTCTGATTTCTGCTTTTGAATGAGCAAGTGTACGTTGGTCCAAGGTTGGAGTCAAACGCAAAACAAGTTGTTAGAACGAACTGTCATGTTTTTAGAATCCTCTCAGACGTAAATATAGAGGTTTTGGCACCTGTTTCTAAACTCGCCAAAACAAAACTCTCTCTGTCTGTGAGAACATTTCTGATCTGTTTCATAACAATTCTTGCTGTCTTCTAACCTCTTACGTCACAAAACACACCCCGTCTGGTTGTTTCTGACCAATGGGAATACTCCCAAAAGTGAACCGGGAAAGAGCTCTTTAAAATGTCGGTACTTCCTGGTCTACTCAGTGCTGTTGAAGTTCTGTTGGGTTCAGTTTGAAGTTCTGTTGAAGCTCTGGAGAAGTTCTGTGAGAGACGGGATGATCCTGACATGACAACAGAGCTCTTCCGAGTTCCATGGGATTATAACATTTTCACTCGCCACTACTTCTGACGATTCACAGCATCCTAAGGAGACGCTGGACAGGTAGCGCTAACGGAGCTCCATATCTGCTGATTAACTTCAGAAAGGTAACGAGTCAAGTTTCCTACCAAGCGTACCGGGGAGAGCTGGGTTCTGACGGAGAGTGTCAATTCTGGTGAACACTTCCCCTCCCATACCATCTTTACTCCCTCTAAACTTCTTTCCCATCTTTAAACTTTCTATCAAGTAGATATACTTCCAGATATTTAGAAATGTCTGTGTAAAATGCTCATCCACATCCGTGTGGGTAAAAGATCATAATTGTACAGTTTCATAAATGTCTGTGGTGAAGCAACGGAAAAATCATGGCCGTATGATTTTTCCTGATTGATTGCTTATGTTGTTATTTTCATAATTTGCCAAATTAATGTAAATGTTTGATGTTAAATTTTGATTCTGTAAATAAATGACCGCATTCATTTTGATGGGTCAAATATAAATGACGTCTCACGTTTGCATTTCATTAAATTCAATGCACGTTTTATTCAGTTCAGAAAAATGAGGAATCCGCGTTAATTGATGAATATATCCCAGCATCTGTTCATCTACACTGTCAAATCCAGAATTTAATTCAAAATCTTACTTCTAACCTACAAAGTCCTCAACAACCTAGCTCCATCTTATATTGCAGATCTTTGTTCCATATTTTCCTAACAGAGCACTTTGCTCTTAGAATGCAGGTTTACTCGTGGTTCCTAGAGTTTCCAAAAGCAGAACGGGAGGAAGATCGTTCAGTTCTCAGGCTCCTCTCTTGTGGAACCAGCTTCCAGTTTCTGTCCGTGAGGCCGACACATTGTCCAGTTTTAAGACTTTCCTTTTTCATAAATCCTATAGTTCATGTTGGCTTGGTTTCCTGACCTATCCCTTATCCTATGCTGCTATAGGCTTAGGCTCTTAGAGGACAAATGGACCTCATTTCACTAAATGAAGAGATACAAATGAATAGTTTGTATTTGTAATTATTTAGACTTATATTTTATATAATTATATAGACTTAACACAATCTGCTGTCTGCCCTACCTTAGATAAATAATGTTACTAATTGATTTTTTATGTATGTATATATATTTGTTCAGTGCCCTGAGATGACTTCTGTTGGGACTTGGTGCTACATAAATAAACTGAACTGAATTGTGTTTAACACTGACAGGTCACATTTTTTGAAATTCCTCACCAACTGCACAGATGTCCAACGTTAACCAGCTGTATATTTTACAGATCAAGTATGTGGGGGGATAAAAAAAAAAAAGAAACGCCCTGACCTCACATTAACACCCATGAGGAAACACTCTTCTGGTTCGTCTTAACAGCGCCATTAGTTCAGAGCAGTTATCTCCGTCACTTGTTCCCTACGATACGCACGGTTCCTCTTTATTATCACGGAGCAGCCCCTCGTCACGGCAGGCCAACGGTCTCATGAGAGTGGGTGATGGATGAATTGAATTAACACCTCAACCTGCGAAGATCATTACGGCATCTCATTATAAAACACACAATATTTCTGATTTGACTGCCCGGCTCGTCTGGATGGAGCTGGTTCTGATGGATGGACTCAGGTCTACTGGAAGATTTTGGCACCGAGGCAGAGAGCAGGGAGATTATACTAACTGGGAACAACTTTGTCATTAGCCAACAGCTTAAAGTATAGTTTAAAACATTTTAGCACTTAGTGCTGTGATAAAGACACTCATTAGTGATAAATAGGCATTAAAGTCCAAATGGTTTCAGTCTGGTTTTTTAAGGGAGGGAATGTATTTCCTTAAAAGGAGCTGCTGTTAAACGAGTTGAATAAGACCTACCGACCTTTTTCTTGTCAATTTACTACCGTATTTTCTGCCATATAAGTCGCATCAGTCCAAATATGTCTAATAACGTGGAAGAAAAAACATAAATATGTTGTTTCGTTGTATAAGTTGCATCTATTACGCGTCACCACTGACAACCCGGAAATATGGACCGAACCTGGAAACGTGGGCCGGTGTTGTGCCAAAAATCGATTGTCTGCCAAATGGCAGCTGCAGGAGCATGCACGGGAGGACTTTAAGAAGAATTTAACAAGATTAACACTTAAAAACAATGTTTTTGTTTGCTCAAAATTATAGCAAAGGTGTGTCTCAGTTTAACTTTTCCTTGATAAATGCACTTTGATGATCAAATCTGCTGCATTTCAAAAGTATTCGCTGCCTCGGTGCTCCACGAGTGCGCAGAGGGAGGAAATCAGGACGGAAGAGCACTGCACATTTCTTCAAAATGTTACAAGATAAGCAACAAAAACAATTATTTGTTTGCTCGACATCATAGTAAAGGTGTGTCTCAGTTTAACTTTTCATTGATAAATGCACGTCAATGGTCAAATTAGCTGCATTTCGTCGGGGCGGCGAAGCGAAATGAAGCTGATTTGATGGTTGCTCCAGGCATAATCCCAGAGCTGGATTAAGTTGGCAGGCTCTGGCAAGCCATTTGTGTCATTAATAGCTAATTTATCTATTACATGACACAACGGCATGCCATACTACTCGAGTGCCATCTAGCAGCTGAAACTGGTAGTGTTCAATATTTTCAATGTCAAAATGAATAAAAATGGTCATCTCAGCCAAAAATTGGTTTATACATATGGGAAATATATATATATATATATATATATATATATATATATATATATATAGTGTATATGTCACAGGGCATGTAAATTATGCAAAAAACTGTGACTTATAGGCCAAAAAATATGGTAATTAATGTTGAATATAACAACTCACAAAGAAACAGAACTTATTACAAACAGTGGAGCAATATATTGAGTACAAAATCAAAAATAACATTCTTTCATTATCAATAACTATAGTTGTTAATATATGGTTATTAAAAAAATGATTTTTTTTGTATCAAGAAATATTAACGATGTTTAATTTATTGTCTGCCAGAAACAAAAGAAGGAAAATAAATTCAAAACAAGACCAAATTAAAAAAAAAAAAAAAAAAAAACATTTTAAATGCCTGAGAAAGTTTAATTCTGTGTTCAGAAAATGGAAAATGTAATTAGGGAGGCAGCAGATGATGTGCACCCCCCACTAAAGATTTCAGGCATTTTCCTTTTTCTCCTCAGTCTCATAAGAAGAACCAAGAGCCTGAAGTGAATTTGGCAGAAGATTTGAAAGCAAATAAACAAGAAAATACAAGAAAAGGCATAATTGACTGTTTTAATTATTGGGAAATAAACGTTCAGGAGGAGTGATGAGGAAGGACGCAGCTGCCAAGTAATAATTATATCGTTCCAAGCACTTACAAGCCACTTAACTAAGGTGGGCCTTCTAAATCAGTGTAAAGTGAAAACACCTGCATCGACGAGTGGGTGTCATGGACTTGAAGACTAGACTGGCAGGTCATGACACTGCCTCTGGTACAAAACAGACCAGACGGATCAATTCTAATAAAGAGGCTGCAAACATCCTGCTGTTTATCACTTCTGCACTTGTCTGGGGAGGCAAACCACGCAGGCAAGACGCATTTCTCCAATTGGATTATGTTTAGTCCCATGCTGAGATAATAAGGAGCTGAAATGAGTGAAGACGAGCCCAGTTAAAGATAAAAAAATCAAATATGAAACATCTTTTTAATCAGAAACTAACCCAAAGATAAGGAGGAGGGTAAAAAGAGCTGCTTGTTGGGAATAAACACTCTGAAAAATAAGCCAATAAGGCCGTTCTTCAAGTCAACTACACAAAAACGTAGACTAGTGTTTGAACAACTGTGGAGCACATTGCAAGAGTGCAAGAGTCAATTTGAGGGAGGGGGGCATTAAAGCCTAAACAAGCAGTACGCCGATGCCCCCCCCCATCGCTGAAGGGTTTTAATAATGAATGTTTGCAGCTTTTGAGATGAGTCTGTCTGGACTGGAACTGAACAGGGAGTGCAGGTAAACCTGAATGTTTTTGGTGCAACATATTCAAGTGGACAGGAATTACAAATAACAGACGTAGTTTTTGTTATTTTAAAATTGTATATATATTTTTTTTTTGCTTGTTGAGGCCGTGCAGAGTGACGGATCATGGAGAGCGGAGGGAGCAATTTTATCCATGACCCGGCTTAATGGCGGAGCCATGGGGTGGCCAGTGGGGGCCTTGGACCCCACAGATTAATCTTGGGCCATCCCTATGATTTGAGAAAACTAGGCTTAAGCGAGTGTCTCGAAATCATCTCAAGAAATCTAGAGTTCTGTTTAAAAAATCCTCATGTCCAGATCTAAATCCCAAGTTTATGAGAAATAATATAAAAATATATTACCGGTAATAAAAAAATAAAAAAAGTAGTCTAAATCTGCTTATTTTCCTTTAAAAGTGTACTCTACTAGTCTAAACCACAGCATTTTATGGTATGATGTGTTTAAGGTGAGCAAACAGGCCTGTCACAATAAACAATAAACCAATTAAATCACATGATGAATGAAAATTATCTACTTAACTTTCATTTACCGGCTTTATTGTTTCTTCGTGTCTCTCTCTTTCTACTGAAGACACTGGATGACAAAAGGCTCAACTCCGGTGCTCTTCACCGACCCCTTCCTTTCTCTGTAAAATCAGTTTTAACCGTCCAAAATCGCACTTTTGGGTCGTTAAAAGCAGCTAAGCTGAGAAGCTAAGCTGAGAAGCTAAGCCAAGAGCGAAGCTAACAGGCAATAAACCTCCGTCTTATCGAAGCTTCAAAATTCACTGTTAAATCCCGTGCCTTCGTGTAAAAAGTCGCTTTTCTCTGCAAAAAGAAGCTGAGAACTTGTTTACGGATTTTTATTATTTTTTTAATTAAAAGCTTTGTGTGAAAAAAGCTATGCTAAAGAGCTCAAACCACCGAGCGTCCGCCGTATCAGCCCATGTCACGTCAAGGGCCCTCCCTCCCATTTTTCTTAAAGAGACACGCTGCTCAACTATTCATCCTTTGGTTCAAACAGTCTTATACTGCCATCAGGTGGTCAAAAACGGTACTACATGCCAAACAAATCTACATTTCTTCTAAAATTTGACAATTAATTATTGTTAAACTTCAAAACAGTATCATCGTTTATCACAATAATTTCTGAGACAATTAATCGCTCAGAAAAATGTGTTATGCTGACAGGCCTAGTGCGCAATAAAATAGCTCGTATTGATCAAAAAGGCAGTTTTGGAGAGCTGTGCACACAAAAATAAGACGGGATTTTCAAAACCTGGCCATGCAAAACACAGCCACATTGCTAGTTATTTGAATGCAACCAATCAAAACTCGGTGAGACGGCAACTGAAAAATGATCTTGCATTGTCGAGTCAAGTCTGAGACACCAACTTGTCTCCAACAGTCGCAGCCCAGTGAGGTACTACCTTTACTGGACTGGTGGCACAAAGAGGAAGAAGACACCAACTTCCCCTGCAAACAAGAAAATCAACTCGATTATGTCCCATTAGTTTAGAAAGGGAGTCATCAACAACATCAGAGCCTAAAGCAAATCATCTCAGACCTGATGGAAACACAACAGCTAATGGTGGTCCACACCTTTCAAGCTTACACTCCATGAAGTTCTAGCTGTAAAACTGTATTCATATTACTAGAATTGTACATCTTTAGTTACAGCTCACATTTATCCTCGTATGCCCGAGCAAAGTATGTCACCGAAGCAGCTCGATCTGCACACTCTTAGTTTTGACAACGTTTTGATGTTGGCGGTCAAACATGGCTCCGCCTCCTCATCTGTCACAACGTCGGGCCAAATCAAACTGTAGCTGCGAAGCTGCTCACCTACAGATAACGTGACGTTCCAGGATCATTCACAGACACAGCCGTGTGCTCTGCGGTCACATTCAATTAATGATTTTATGAGAAGGATTTCCAACTGTTTTGACCTTTTAACTGGATGAAGAGACGCTTCCGAGACTTTTATTACAACGACACTGAAAAATGTTGAGATCTTGAATGTCACACCCATCAGGCTTTTTGCACATGGCAACATGCTACACAATTATAGTTTTCAAAATGTTTAAAAACAAATGTTTAACTCATATTATGAGTTACAATCCAGAGATCAGGACGAAATGTTTGAAACACGTGCTTAGCAAGACGAATATGAAAGTTATGAAAGCCTCAAAATAAACCATAATTACAGTGTTGTTTAAATAATCTCAATACTACAGCAGCATATTGGTTCCATTCACTGTAATCTACACTATTGTTGTTTGCAACAATCCTTAACAAAGGCAGTGATTGCAAACATCAGCGGAGGTTTGATCAGCAGCCGTTTCATTACTTGCTTCCACTAAAACTTGATTCTGATTTTAACTACGGACGCTGCTCGGAGGGAAAACGTGGAGAAACAAAACAAAAGATGGTTTGACGTCAAAAAGCTGTTTCATGACTGATTCACTGAGCACCTTGAACTTAAATCTATGAACGTTGCCGCCCACACAACCTCCCATCAATAATTTCAAAACAAGATTCTCTTAAATCTGTTTAATATCAAATTCAAAAGAGACAAAATCATTAAAAAAAAACAAAAAAACAACACAGTTTTGAAAGTCAAACAAGTTGGAAACAAAACTGGAATAAATTTTCAGTGTTACTTGATAAAACTAAATTATGGGGGAGTGGTGGTGCAGAGGTTAGAGAAGGTGGGCGTGTGATTGGAAGGTCGCCAGTTCAACTCCGCAGACAGACAACATCAAAATGTGAGTGGGAAAGTTCAAACACCCACACATGCCTCCACCCTAATTTGCCCCACTCTGAGCCCTTGAGCAAGGCACTTAACCCCAATCATCCCCCCCGTGCGCCCTAGATGGCAGACCTCATCCCATCCTTCCTGTCCGCACGTGGTCAGGGTTTAAGATCACCACTGATATAGTCATTCAGGATGACGGGGCAAAAAAGGCTATGACTGTGGCCGCTTGCACACGCACACACACACACACACGCACGCACACACACACACACACACACACACACACACACACACACACACACACTGGAACTCAGATAAGGTGTAAGTGAGCAGGTGAAAATAAAATAAACCTGAAGCCGTTTTAAATATTTATGATTAAATACACTTTCCTAAAGTTTAAGGCGTTAATCTCTGGATAAAAGATAAATAAAAAAAATCAGTTGTTTTTTAATAAATACTTGTAAAAAAAACCAAAAAAACGTTGAGTTCACAAAAACAGAGACAACAGTGGGATGTTGCCACTTTAATAAAACTGAATGGAGCAGAAGATCCAACAGCAACTGTTTATATTGATGTGAATCACATTTTATTGCTTGGCTTGCAACACACTGTCAGGGATAGTTTTAGTAACTTGATTAGGAACTCCTCAGGGTTGTATAAAGTGGAAGTCTGGAAGCTTAACTCTATAACCTGACACTAAAGTATTCATGAGTTCTGCTCTCAGATGCTCTGAAGTGCACTGGCACCTGTGGCTGAGGTTTCTTTTGAAGGATGATGCCGACACTTTAATCGGGCTTCACTCTGAAACCTAAAAATCACAATTGTAACTTTCAATTTTGCTTTGACGAGACGTTTGGAATGACGCGACAAATCTACGAGCCTGATTCTGACAAAGATGGAACGTTGTATAAATGTAAACGAAAACTACCGGTAAATACAAATCGCAATGGAACAGTAGTAAACATGTTGGAACTAATACAGTGTACCGTTAAAAAAATAAATAAATAAATAAAATAATTTAGAATTTTATGACCGCAACACATCTCAAAAGAGTTGGACGCGGGAAACAAAAACGCTGGAAAGACTTTGAATATTCCAGTTTATAATAATATCATCAAATCGTTTGAAGAATCTGGAGAAATCTCTCGGAGCAGAGGTCCAGGATGAAAGGCCTGTGACCTTTGGGCCCCCAGGGGCCACTGCACAGCTCTGGTTCTGTTCTGGACATCCCTGCATGGGCTCAGGAACTCTTCCACAGAACATAAACACAGCTCATCGTGCTGCTTAAAGCTCTATCAGGCAAAGCAGAACCCAGATGTGAACACCATCCAGAACCGCTGCTGTCTTCTCTGGACCAGAGCTCATTTCAAACGGACCACAGTGACGTGGATTCAAATGTAAAAATCGCTTTGGAAACCACATGTTCCTAAAGAGAAGAGGGACTGTCCAGCCTGTCGCTGGTGTACAGTTCAAAACCCTGCCTCTCTGATGGTGTGGGGGTGCATTATAGCTACTGGAATGGGCAGCGTACACATCTAGAACTTTTTGAGATGTGTTATAGCCAGAAATGTTCAAAATTACCAAAAAATGTTTTCCTAATAATTGTACAACTTCTTAATTGAAACATTTGATTTGTTTGCTGTTCCATTGTGACAAAGTTTATTACATGTTCATGTTGTTGCCCTGCCAGATCCAAACTTGGCCAAAAGAACTCGTAAAATGAAAACTGCTGCACAAAACACTCAAACTGTGGTACAATAGTTGTTCCCTGAATAATCTTAAACACACACAGTTTGAGTTAATTAAACATCTGGTGACTAAATTAGCGCACAGAGAAGTAATTAACAATCTAAGGCAGAAAGGTGTTTGTGAATAAAAACAAAAAAGATAATCTATGCAGCCACTTCTGGTTGTTTATTCGTTAAAATGAGATTTGTAAAGCAGTTCATTTACAAAAGTACTCCTTATTTATTTCAATTCATTGTCCTCATTCAGCATCAAGAGGGAAATCAGGGACCCAGCAGGAAATCTGCTGTACAGAAAATCTACCGATAATCTCATAAAGGTTATATTAGAGAAACTGAATTTTCAAAATAGGTGGGTCTTGTGCCATCATTTTCTGAGATTGAAAAGTTGAAAAAGCAAGCACTAATAAGACAATTAGTTTCAAAGAGGCATTTTAAACCAAAACAAATGGAATGCTGTAAATGATGAATAAATAATGAAGAGATCTAACGGGCCTCATTAAAGGACAATAATCTGAAGTTATCCGTCACATGACCGTAATGAAAAACACAACCAGAAAATATTCTTGAAAAACAGGTTGAGGTTTTCTGTCAATTGTTCAAAAACTCTCGCAGATCTGTTGCAGAGGCAGAGCAGCCATTTTGTCTGGATTATCTTAAATGTGCAGTGGCCGGAAAGTAATCTCTCATTGGGACTAATTATCCTGAGTCTCTGGTGAGATTGCAAATTAGCCCAGCTCCAAGGAGCACGGACGATGACTGCAACAGCGTTCATTTATATGACAGCACAGCACCAAGTTATAAAACATGTTCAGAGGACTCACAGCAGAGAAAACCTCCAGCTGGAAGTCTGAAAAGCAGAAAAACGTGTCGCCTTTTTGGAATGAATGTAACTCAACCGTTCACAGACAACATCTAAAGAGCTTTTTTTAGGAGAAGTTATCTCAACAAGCATCTGAACTGAGCTTGATCTCAGGCGCTTCATCAACTTCCTGCGTTGCTTCCTTTCTTTCTTCCCTCAAGGTCCGCTACTTGTTGACTTCCTCCCTTACAGTGGGACAGACCGAAACGCTGAACATAAAGAATAAAAATGCAAGCTTGTTTGATTCTGTGATATTTTTCAAACGATGGATTTAATTTTAAAGAGAACACAAGGTTCACTTACGAGAAGCTGCTTCAGTCGTAGCTGCAGCTGTAACTCAGTGACGTTTCAGTCTCACAAGTTACATAACAGAACATTTGCAATTATCTTACAAATCTTTATTTTTTTATATTTTAATGTAACAAGTAGGCCTGTCACAATAACACATTTTGCTGGGCGATTAATTGTCTCGTAGAATATTGTTATAAACGATAATATTGTTTGAAATTCAAAAATAATTAGTCATTGTCAAATTTAAGAAGAAATGATGGTTAATTTTGTGTGTAATACCTTTTTTGACCACTATATAGCAGGATAAGACAGTTTGAACTGAAGGATGGATAGTGAGGGAGCGAGCAGCGTGTCCCTTTAAGAAAAATGAGAGGGAGGCCCCTTGACGTGACACGGGCTGCCTCTCGTTCCTGTTTTTTGGTTCTCAAAATGGCGGACGCTCAGTGAGGTTTGAGCTCTTTAGCATAGCATTTGTCACTCAAAACTTTTAATAAAACAACAACCAAAAAAAAAAAAAGTAAACAAGTTCTCAACTTCTTTTTGCAGGAAAAAACTACTTTTTAGATGAATGCACGGGTTTCAACCGTGAATTTTTGGAGCTTCGACAAAACGGAGGCTTTATTTCCCCGAGGTCGGCCTGTTAGCTTAGCTTGTAGCTTAGCTGCTTTTAATGAACCAAAAACGCAATTTCGGACGGTTAAAACAGATTTTAAAGAGAATTTCAAAACCTAAAGTCAGGGTATTTACCAAGGCCTAACTACCGTACTTTCCAGTCTATAAGCCGCTACTTTGTTCACAGGCTTTGAACCCCGCGGCTTATACAGTGCTGCGACTAATTTATGGATTTATTTTATTTTTTTGACGGGCTAACGAAATTCATGCAACCAAAACCATTTAGCCTTGTTACATCTGGGCGCTCACACAGCTGCCAACTGAACGTCTCTCATGAGGGGGTGGGTCCTCGTGACTTTATTTTACTGTTTAACACACACAGAGTGGAGGAGGGGATTCCCCCCACCCTCCTCGTTCTCTCCTTCGCTCCCCGTTTTATCGGTTTGACTGTGATCTGTTGGGTAATTTCATTGGTAAGATTTTTACTTAAACCTTTATTTTTACAGGTAGTCTCATCAATTCACATCTCTCTTGGGGGTGTGTCCTCATGACTCAATGAGACTGCCTCATTGGTTCATTGTGGTTGACTGCCAGTCACATGGCCTCAGGGAGGGATTATGGGTAAATATATGTTCATTTATCATTTCAGTTAGCTGTTTAGCGTTGTTGTTTTTGTTAGCGTAGTTTATATGTTCGTTATGTGTTTGTTATGTGTTAGTTGTGCGTTAGTTTGTGATCAGCCTTTCAGTAGAGTAACCATGAGGGAGAGAGGTAGTTGTCACGAAGGTGTGTGTGATTCACTCGTTTGTGTTGAAAAGCAAAATAACGTTTGTAAAACACCATCTGGTGGTTGAATCTTGATCTACAACAAAAGCTGTACATCTCGCTCAGCAGGTGTGTTTCTACAACGTGCACACCCACGGCTTATTCACAGACGTGACTTATATATGTACAAAGTTATTTGTTTATTTTTTTTGTGTGGGTGTGCAGTTTATATGGTCCAGGCCTCCCTTACAAAAGAAATCTGTGATCTCAATGGGATTTACCTGGTTAAATAAAGGTTAATAAATAAATGTGGGTGTGCTCTATAGACCGGCAATTACGGTAATTTAAATATGTTACAACACATCAGCTGTAACCTCTCATAAGAGATTGTTATTTATAAGGTAACATCGACAAAATACTGGACGCAACTGTGAACACAAGACGGCAAAACGTTGAAAAGAAAATAGAGAGAAATAAAAAGTGACCTTTCTGGCATTGATAAAAGGTAGATGGACTGAATCTATATGTGGGACTTTAAGTCCTGCTGAATACTAAAAGAAATGGCCTCCAATCGTTCACACGTTTATACAGCACTTTTAAGCCAAGTGGTATTTTATTTTTTCTTTCCTTCAATAAATGCATCAAAGCTGAAGTGGAGGGTGTCTCCAAAAACGTAGCCTGGAAAAGCCAGAAATCAGACACACCTGATCCAACTAAAAGGGATTGTTCCATCCACTTAGCCTGAGCTGCGCCTCATAAATCATGTATACGAGTGTGTAATTAACACACCTGGCCAGTTACCAATATGTTTAGGAAGGTTAGACTTAATGCAGGTTTAAGTAGTAGAGTCATAAAAGGGTTTGGTCGACCAACCCTTCATAATATATTTCAACACAGTTTAGACAAAAGCACCAAATGAGCATAATGTCAAATACAATAAGTTGCAGCGTATAATTCTTTTAAATAAATCTCACTGCATCATTTGGAAAGCGTGATCTGTCAAGTGTTGTTTGCTAAACACAATTATCACATTTCATGCCATCGTTTTAGGGTTTTACGTGTAAGAGACATGTTGATGTATGTTGAGTCTTTTCGTGTTCAACCTGGAACATTTTTTAAGCATCCACACAGAAATCTTCAACATTAACGTCTTGAAATTCTGGTGAGAACGATTTTAGGTTCCTGACACTCCTGAAGGCACCGAGGTCTCAACCAGAAAAGCTCTGAGACTAAACCAACAATCCTGGGAGCAGCAAATATTCTCCTCAACCGAAAGGACAGATTCCTCATAAACCCTCACCTTCTCACACTACAGATGAATGCTCTTCACTTTTAGCACCATCTTCCTCTCCTAGTCAGTGCATATAACTCATTAATACACTGTAGGTGTGGACAGAAAGGTAGTTATGCTGCTGGTGTAAATTCATCGGTTTAATAGGTGGCCATATTCCATTCAAAAATACTTTATTAATCCCAAAGGGAAATTAATTTTTGTTGTAGTTCATCCTGATTCCATTAAAGAGTTGTTCTAGATGCTGTTGGCTTTGGGCAGGAAGGATGTCTTGTAGCGGTCCGTCCCACAGCAGATCTGAAGAAACTGACTGCAGAAGCCGATCCGTCCACCCAGACCCAGCAGACCTCTCGGTGCTCTTGGGCAGCAGGACTGTCTGAATGTCGGGGAGAACTCCTCCCCGAGCGATGGCCATTTCTCCCAGCAGCCCGCCGAGCCCTGCATAGCCTTGGACTTAACTGCAGGTGCCCGGGGACGATCTTGGTCCTCCCGTTGTCATGAGTCGCATTTCCCGCCACCTTCAAGATCTTAGAGGCCAGGCAATCGAGCACCACCTCCAGGTAGACAGGAATGCATCCACGGCACCTCCTTTTCAACTCATTTGGGATTTGGAGCTGTAGTTGAGGTGATATTTGAGCTTTTGAAATATTAATCAGCCGCTCCCAGTTGTAGAAAACCACCTTGTTGTTATACTTACGCATCATAACAAATGTCCAAAAGTAAAAAAGGTTTCAGTAAAAATCCTTCCAGCTGCACATCATCTGACACCAGAGGAAGCAACCAGCCGAAAAATGTGATCCACATTCAGAAAAAAAGAGGAACCAAAGTTTCCAAAAGCAAAATCTCAGAATGAATGCAAGAGAACTGCTCCAACATGCAGCCACCTTGAGCGGCACAATTCTAGAACTACACTGTATATTGTGCCTCTTCATCAACTGTAAATACAAAAGAACAAGCGGCACCTTGATGTTGCAGTCCTTCTTCACCAAACCCACATTCTTCTTTGTTGTGTTCATGATGCCACCGTCTGCAAGCGAGCGTTAATAGTTGTGCACGTGCTGTTAGTGTGCATAGTCCTAGTAGACTCTTTTGGATTAGCACAGATTAAATTTCATCTCACAAGCTTCATGCAGAGGGTGAAACCGTGATCTTTGCTTTAAGAGTTTATGAACTTGAACAATGTAACGGCTCATTTCTTGAGGATTGGAAGGCATTAAACAGAATTATCAAATTTTCCTCCCACGCCACCTCAGACAAAAAAAAAATCAGTGTTTACCGTCTGAGCCATCTAAGGCTTTTATTTTGCAGGGTTCTCCTGGAAGTCACAGCTTTGAGGGACCATTGGTAGAGCTTTTAAATCAGGGATCTGTTGCTGCAAAGCAGAGGCTAAACCCTGAACACAAGAAATGTTCATTCTGAGAGTTAGCAGGTTTCCAGCTTTCAGCCTGCCCAGACTGTGCTTTACAGAAGCCAGAAGTATTGTTCTCTCATTTCCGCCTCATCAAATGTCCTTCCTGAACCCTGGTTATGCTTCCAATGCACCCACACACATATACACACGCCACAATACTGTAATCCACTGGTCAGCTCAAAAGATCAGCAGCAAATATTCACCAAGTTCCATTAATGATGCTGTAAACACCCTGAGTATTACAAAACAAGCCAGTTGTTTGTCCCAGCTGCACACACCAACTCTTATTGAGTACTGTAAATTGAAATACGTGCATGTGCTGCAAGACCTTTCTGTTCTTTACATTCAAGCCGTTCCAATATTAGGTCACCTGGTTCCTGCTGATTTATGGTAAATATTACTTGAGCATCACTTAATGACATACTTTATGTTGTCAGCGTGGGCTCCGACTCAGAGTAAACAAATATATATACAGCAGTCCCTCGTTTATCGAGGGGGATCCATACCCTGAAGCCAAGCGATAAGTGACAAACAGCAAAGTAGGGATAGTAGTACAAGTAGTAAGTAGTAGTTTATTTTAGAATTATAATAATATTTATATATAGATGTGTATTAAGGCGTTTTAAACCCTTCGCACAGTCTTGCAAGACTCTAAACAATGTTTCTAAACTCTGAAAGAGCACAGAATGTCATGATTTTGGCTCTCTGCCTCCTCTCAGCCATGGCTGCACTCAGCCACCTGCAAGCGGTCTTGGCTACGCCCACTTCTCCGCTCTCCTCGGAGAAACAGCTGATCAGCTGCAGCAGGAAGCTTTTTCTGCAGCTGTGGGCTGCACAAAGACGCAGCAGGTGCTGAATAATTTAAAATAATTCATTTAAAATAAAAATTCTTCTCCACTCGTGCAGCTCATCCATCAATCAGCCATGTGTCATGTCCACTCTTATTTTGAAAAACCGTGATACAGCGAGTCCACGAAGTAGCAAGAGATTACTGTACACAAAAGAAAATAATTATTTAGTTTGTTGTTGAATAAATTCTTGTTTAATATTGAAGGCATAAAAAAAGCAATTTTTTGTTTTCCAGAGGACCTGGTCCAGAGGACCAGATTGAACTTTTTTGGATTTTTCTACCTGGATTATTGAGCATGTATCAGGATATTTTTTTTTGTTTTGTTTTTACATAATTTTTTCCATTTAATTTTTACTTTATTTGCTTTTTATATGATTGTCTACGGTTTTCTGTACCTCATCTGTGTTCTTTGTTTAAAACAGGTCTCTTGTAAATGAGTCCTGAAGGCTCAGTGAGACTAACCTGTAGAAATAAAGGTTGAATGAATGAAAAAAAAAACATTTTATTCCTTCAGCTTTTACTACTTCACTAGGGAACAAATTCAGATAAGTCAGTTTGAGGAAGTGGTTATCAACAAATTATACCAGTGGCTAAAGGGGGCTGGACTGAAGGACAGCACAAGGGCAGACCCTCAGTATAAGAGCTATAGAAACCAGGGTATTCTATACCAGAAAAGACCAAGATGTCCCAGACAGTCCAACATATAATAGCAGCATCTAAGATGCAGGCAGGCAAAGCATACATGGAACACCATAATTGGAACAGTGTACAGAAACATTGGTGTAAGTATGAACTGGAGGTCACACAATCAAAGTGGCAAGGACCAGGGCTAAGATACTATGGAACTTCCACATGCAGACAGACAAAAGTTGGCTAAGCAACTGGACATTGTGGTGATCCACAAGCAAGAGACAAAAACAGTGGTGATAGATGTAGCAATCAAAGTGACTGTAATAAAAGGAAAAAGGAGCACAAGAATCTTGAGAAATACAAATGGAATGGACTGCATTTATATAGCACCTTTCTATCTTATCACGATACTCAAAGCTCTTTACAACACAATCTGTGCCCTCATTTACCCAT
>NC_056500.1:6066251-6070483 GCF_014905685.2 Nematolebias whitei
ATATAGTGGTGGAAAAGGCGTTTCAACAGTAAAAAAAGATTGAAAGTGTGACTTTCACCTTCTGGAGGAAGACTAGTCAGTCATGAACAAGCCTTGAGACAGAACAGTCAAAAAATAATAAATAAATAAATAAATAGGATTTTCCCACATAAACAAAAACATGCTTTTTGTTCACACAGAGCTGCCTAGTGTGAATATATTTTTTTTTTTACATTGCTGCTCACAGTGCAGCTCAGATGAACTTCCTATGGCGTTCAAAGTGATCCGTTTTTTTTTATTCTTTCCACAGTAAGTTTCTTTAAAAATTGGTCTGAATTAAAATCAATGGGTAACATGCTCAAAAAAGGGAGCTATGTTTTTAAGTACATTCTTATTAATTCATATGCTCACATGTTTCTTTGTCTCCCTCTTTTCTGTCCATTGGGTAATCTCAGATCTACATTCTTTTAAGGCAACTATGAATTCATAAAAAGAGAAAAAATATATCTGGAAAAAATATCCAAGCAACAAACTGCACAGATTTATATCTCAGATGACGGATCATGAATGTGTTGGTGGTGCGCACGGCTGCTGTGGTGTCTGCGATGCGATTCTGTCCTATCAGGCTGCAGCAGGCCGCCTCTGATGGCTCGAAAAGCCCGAGCACAACTTGATTCATTACGGTCTCTCAGAAACTTTGCTGAGGTTTACAGAGTTCAGTTTGGGTCTGAGGACACCCCAAACACATTCTGCCGCCGCCGAAGAACAAGAAAACTCATCAAACTGCTGACTTTCTTTTGAGATCACTCACAACGTAAATGATTAATGTCTTGTTTTTTTAATTTCTACATCAGCACTTTATGAATACTATGACATGTATCTGAAATAATCTGCTTTAAATTTAAAAATAAAAAATGATGAAGGAAATGTGTCAGGATCAGTTTAAATGCACAATGACAAAAAGGAGAAACTGGGAATAAAGCTGACATTTTGAGCTCATGTAGGCAAGAAGTGAAAGAATTAACAACAGAAACACACCAACACACAACTCAAATAGAAAATAGAGATTATAAAAATAAAAAAAAACAGCAATTCAAGATATTGTGAGAACAAATTCTGATGTTTTTAGACTAAAATACCTTTAAAAATGTGTTTAGTTAAACGCAATAACTGCAAACAAAGCTGCAACGACACAGCTGTACTTCTGTCTCAGATAATTGTCCGTACGCAGAAACAAGGAGCTAAAATAAATCTGCCAAATAATTTGTACATTTACGTAAGATAATAAATGCAGGATCCAAGCCAGAGAAGGAAGCCTGACGGGCATGAGCTTGTCTTTAAGTGCTAAAGAGACCCATATGGGAGAAAAACAATACTCAGCAAATTGCGTTGCCATTAAAAGCTGCTCTGATGAACCAGATCAGCTCTTTTGAATTAAAAATCCACCCCCCCCCCCAAAAAAAAAAGAAAAACTTGCTTATATGAGGGCAGAATATGCAATTCAACTGCATCATTTGGATTTTAAAAAGTTGCAGAAAACACTTCAGAGACAAACAGTAAATTTAGCAGCTTAATGTTTTATCTTCCACAAAAGTAAAACAGGAACTCAAACTATTACAATGAATTAGACTAAATATCGATCTCGCTGCTCTACACAACCATTATAGAATAGAATAGAATAGAATAGAATAGAAACAGCCTTTATTTTCCCACAGATTGGAAATTCAAGTGTAAAAGCAGCAACAGATATAAAGATTCAAACAAAAAGTTCCTAAAAAAAAAAAAAAAAAACAATATATAAAGAAATAAGATAAACAATAGTAATAATAATGTTCAATATGTATGAGCCAAATCCAAAATAACTTTTCAAAACCAGCATATTCCTGTTTTCTCCAATCCATCATTCAGACGTAATATAAGTTTTTTTATGAGTTTGCCAACACAGTTACTGCAACGAACAAACGATAAAACATTTCAAGTGAAATTATCCATGTCTTGTGCATATTAGTACATGAACTTGTATATTTTATCGCTTTTTATTTAACTAATACTTTGCTAATTTTAGGTACAATCTTGCTTCTGTTTAAAACACACCAGTTGATAGTCAGTACATGTTTTAGTGAGAATATCTTTATTGTTTAAAGATGGACAATGTCTTTTAAATATTTAAGGTTTAGGTAAAATGGGCAAATTTGAAAAATAATAATCTGGCAGATGCTAAGTTGTTTCTTATCGGGGTCTAATCTGTATTTATTGAGCTTTAAAATATCTACTGAAGAGAGAAACGATCTGTTCAGTCTGATCTATTTCATTAGACACGGTCACGTCTACAGAACACAGATGGATCTTGAAGGAGTTTTTCTATAACTGACAGTCAGCTGTTGTGGAAAAATCGCGTTCTCTTTAAATTGCACTGCTTTTTTTTTTTTTTTTTTTTTTACCCCTTCCACCTCTGACTCCAAGAAGATGGATCATGGAGACGATGATGATGACTTCTAATGGTTTATGCCTCCACCCCCCACCCCTAACAATCAATTGAGCAGCTGTAAATAAGACAATCGGTAAGACGTACTGTCCTGTGCACCTCTTCTTGCGCTGTGCAGACAAAAAGCAGCTGCATGTCCTCTGGGTGGAAAACCAAATGGGAAGAATGGGATGTTTGCATGTCAGGGGACAGAGAGTGGGGCTGAGGATTCACAACGAAAACGAAGAAGCCAAAGTCACAATGAAACAAGTGGTACACCGATGTCCCCCCCCGCTGAGGGAATTGAACAGTGAATGTTTGTAGTTTTTGAGACGAGTGTTTTTCTGGACTGGATGTGGACAGAATTGGACAAGTAAACTTTAATGCTTAGGTACGAGATATGAAAGTGTGTAGGAGTTGCATTGTGGAGACAAAGGTACAGACGGAGCACTTTTCTCCACCACCAGGTGCAATGGCTGAGCCAACAGTGGTCTTGGCCACTCCAAGGGCTACATCTATCATTTCAGGAAAATATACTTTTAAGCAATATAAAAATTAAAGCATAATTTGAGTGACAGGGTGGTCAGTGAATGGTAATGGTAATGGCCATCTTGGATTTTGACCTGGCAACTCAGTTTTTGAACGTGACCTTTCTTACACTTAGATGTAGCCATTCACCAAAATGAAAGTTGGCATGCTGCCTATTTTTTAAGGTATCCAGCTCACAATCCGAACATATACGGTGGCAGCCATCTTGGATATTGACGTGGCAACCCAATTTTTAAAAACAACCTTTCTTACATCTAGATGTATCCACGCATCACAATGACAGTCGATACCTCACTTATTTTATTTTTATTCAATTAATAAGTTATCATGCTTACAACACAGATGGATGGAGGGCATTTCCAATTCTCTCTCTTTGCTCGGCCACGGGGGCGAGGGAACTGCAAAGGCTGACTGTTATTATGAGTTGTATTTTATTCATGCACACAATCTAACAAAATAAACACTTGGGCATATGGTATTTGATGAGAAAATGCTTCTTCTTGCAAACAGATATATTGAATGTCAAAACAGCTGAATTCATAATTAATGTAACTTTTTATTTGCACCTCCTACATAACATAATTTCTGGACTATTTCCATTTTGGGCTGCATCACTGGTGACCAGGAAGTTGAATACAGAGGTGTGGTGGACAGTTTTGTGGAGTGGTGTGGACAGAAGCACCTGCAACTCAACATCGCAAAAACTACAGAGCTGCATGTGGACTACAGTAAGAAGCTCAGCCACTCCAACCCTATCAACATCAAGGGTACTAAGGTGGACACTGTGGACTGCTACAAGTACCTGGAGGTCCACTTAGACAATAAACTGGACTGGACAACTAACACCAACACCCTCTATAAGAAAAGGCAGAGTAACGAGGAGACTTAAGTCCTTTAACATCTGCAGGACCATGCTGCAGATGTTTTACCAGTCAGTGGTCTCCAGCATCATCTTCTATGCTGTGGTGTGCTGGGGCAGCAGGGGGAAGAAAGCTGAGGTTATTTCATTGGTCAGATTGTTTTTTCCACTTTTATTTATACTAGGGATGCACAATATTATCGGTATAGTATCGATATCGGTCGATATTAGTGATAAAATTAAATATCGGACATCGGCCACTCCATCAAAAAACTCATCAATATAAAAGGCTTCTGTTTTAAGTTCATTTTTAATTTAAGAACTTGTCAAGTACATATATATATATATATATATATATATATATATATATATATATATATA
>NC_056500.1:6070493-6100860 GCF_014905685.2 Nematolebias whitei
ATATATATATATATATATATATATATATATATATATATATATATATAAATGTACTACTACTTATGAGCTTTTCACTTGTTGCTTGTGAACAGGTTGAGTTTAGATTTGTGAAAAATTTACAAATTTGCACTGCTCGAGTGTTGTCATTGTGTTAGAGAGAGTAAATGTCATGAATACATTTGCCATTAAACATTATCCAAGTTGAAGTGTTACATCATTTTCAATCCCCTTTTTGGCATCTGCATTTGGTAGCAGGCTAAACTGACAAAGACCATGCAGAATATATTTTAATTTCACAGCAGAGAAAGCGATGTAGCATCTGTAAGTAGGTCTAGGGGAAAAATATCGGTATTGGTATTGGTATCGGACAAATACATTTTAACATATCGGCATATCGGCCAAAAATCCAATATCGTGCATCCCCAATTTATACAGATAGTCTCACTGAGTTACGAGGACCCACCCCGCAAGCACCCGGGCGTGATGAGTCTAAATGTTATAATTGTAGTGAACTAAGCCTTAGGTCAAATCTGGCCTTGAGGGCCTTCCTGGGACAAGAACTGTATTTCATTGATTTGAGTCCAGAAACACAAGATTAAGTTCATCCAGAGACTTTCTCTTGTCCTGCACTGATCAATTGAAAGAACACTCTCTTTTATTATCATTACTATCTTACAAATTTCTTGATAATCAAAGTGTGTTTAGTTCAAACCATTTTTAAATGTTGAAGTGAACTACTCATTTTAAATCAACTGTGAAACAGTATTAATGAATTTTTAATCCTCATTCAAAGTAGAAATCAAGTTAGAATGTGTTACGGAGTAATTCATGCATTTTCTGATTTTCTGTCTGAAATGAGCAAGTTGTGATGTCGGTCAGAGGTCGAAGACAAGTTGTTGGAACGAACTGTCATGTTTTTATATCCTCTCAGACGTAAATAGAGAAGCTGGCACCTGTTTTCCCCCAACTCGCCTAAACATTTCTCTCATCCGTCTCAAAAACATCTTCTGTCCGTTCCAAAACAATTTTTCTGTTTTTCTGACTTCTAGTGACCTCTTACGTCACAAAAACACACCCCTGTTTGGTCGATCGACCAATCAGGAACTTCCCAAATGAACCGGAAATAGAACTCTTTAAATGTCGGCACTTCCTAGTTCAAACCAGTCGAGTGCAGTCGAGTGCAGTCGAGTGCAGTCGAGTGCAGTCGAGTGCGGTGGGAGAGCAGTTCAGTTCGGAGAGCAAACCGAACAGAAGAAGTGCTGGAGAGAACAGGAGTTCCAGACATGATCCGGAGTTCTTCAGAGTCTCGTGGGAATTATGAAATCTTCCACATCTGAGTGGAACTCTGACGGACTCACAACTCATGTGAGCCCAACCGAGAGGTGAACCTGTGTCGGACGGAATACCGTCACTACTTCGGACGATTCACAGCTGTTCCTACGGAGACGCTGAAAGGGTGCGTTAAATGGAACTCCGTACCAGTGGAGACCCCTGCTACAGGTAAAGAGTCGATTTACACCACCTAAGTGTACCGAGGAGGAAGCTGGGATCTTAACGGAGCGTGCCGTTCTGATACCGACACATAACAACCCCTCATCCATCTTCTCTCTCAATTTTAACTCCTTCATCCCCCATCTTTAAACCCTTCTATCTTGCCAGAAATCATCCAGATATTTTCAGAAATGTCTGTTGGTTTAATACAGGGAAATCATGGCCGTATGGTTTCCTAAATTGTAAAGCTTGCTAATTAATTATGTTGTTGTTGAAATCAATTTGCCAAATTAATGTAAATGTTTGATGTTAAACTTTGATTTTGTTAATAAATGACCGCATTCATTTGATGGGTCAAAGAAAATTAACGTCTCAAGTTACATTTTAATTTCAATGCACGATATTATTCAGTCCAGAAAAATGAATGAATCCGTTTAATTTATGGATAATATATCACAGATATATGTTCCTTTACATAATGCTATAATGTATAAGTCGCGGTGTTCAAAGCATGTGAAAAAAGTAGTGGCCTATAGTCCAGAAATTACAGTGTGTATAATTATTTTACTAAAAAATAAACTTGTAAACTCAAATTGCAGCGTTAAATTTAAATGTGTTCCAGACTTGCAACTGAGGAAAGTTTGAGCTGTGCAATCATTTCAAATTATAAAACAAAATCTTGATTTGTGCTTTTGTTTTTTTGACGTTGCTGATTAGAAAATGTATGCAGAGGGAGTGCACATGGTGCGTATTGAAGGCGAGCGGTGGAGTTGAGGAGCAGAGGAGGAAAAAGCTACAAACAACAATGAAAGTGTAAAAAAAAAAAAGCTGTTTGTATGTTGAGGTGTTTGGGAACTTGTCCACACTGGCTGTGAGAGCGGGACTGACAGAGGGAACCTGCAGCTTTAATGAAAATGTCTGTGAAGGGGATAAAGTTTCATTAAAAGCACACTGGAGTTGTAACCTCCCCACCATCCCATTTCCTCAACTCTCTTTCATCTGTGCTTATTTAAAAGGCAGGGAATGATTTGAAGTAATGTTGGGCAGATGTGTGCTAATACTCCTCCTGGGCTAGGCCAATTTTTTTCCGAAACATCTGACAGCTTTTGAGGCATGAAAGTAGAAATTTAAAGAGGCCATTCTCACAGAAAAACAACCGTAAAGTAGTGTTATTCTGTCATAGATGCATGAAAGATGACAGCTTAAAACAAAGCTAATAAATTCACTGTCAAACGTTATTTCCCCCTAAAAATTGCATTTAAATGTGTCTGGCTCAAAATCACAAGATGTTAAAGCAAAAACGTGGAAAAACTGTTGAAGAGCAGAGATTAACCTGAAGAAAAAGGCAGCATAATGGACGCAGGTGGGTGTTTGGTAGATTTTTGGTACATCCAGACAACGGAGGCAGATAAAGACAAGAGGGTTGACTACAGGATTGAAATGCAGCCACATCTCTGAGGAGGAGAGAGGATGAAGGTCAGCTGCTGCAGTGAGAACAATAAGACTTGAGCTGAAAGATGAGGGCAGGTCCAAGGTCAGCCAAGGAACAACCATGAGTACAAAACATCACAGCACCACTGAGTGTGTGCTTTATACGGTCAAGTCCCACAGACTACAGGGTGAACAAGATGGAATCAAAGCGATGGCGTACACGTGTCCTCTTTATGTCTTTTTAAATGTACAGTAGTCCCTCGTTTATCGCAGGGGGATCTGTACCCTGAAGACCCGCGATAAGTGAAAAACCGCAAGGTAGGAATAGTAGTACAAGTAGCAAGTAGTAGTTTATTTTTATTACATAGTTTAAGGCATTTTAAACCCTTCCCACACTCTTGTAATATTCTAAACAATGTTTCTAAACTCTAAATGTGCTAAAATAGTACAGAATGTCATGATTTCAGCTCCCTGCCTCCGCTGCTCTTTGCCACCTGCAAGCGCTCTTGGCCACGCCCTCTTCTCCGCTCGGCATGGAGAGCAGCTGATCAGCTGCAGCAGGAAGTTTATCCTGCAGTAAGGGCTGCACAAAGGTGCAGGAGGTAAATATTTTAAGATAATTTATTTAAAATAAAAATTCCATGCCAATCATGCGGCTCATCCATCCATCAGTCAATTGTGTGTCATGTCCAATCTTATTTTGAAAAACCGCAATGGAGCGAGTCCGCGAGAAACGAACCGCGAAGTAGCGAGGGACTACTTGTACAAAACAAAAGCAAATCCTTAGATTATTATTTTTGTGACCATTCAGTCACGACTAGATTCCAAGTCTGGAATCAGGATTGAAATGCATCACCGTTCAAATGAAGAAATGTTCAGGATATTTCAACAGTTGGTGCATAGCGGTGGCTTCTTGACTGTTGGAGACAAGCTGGTGACGCAATCTCTTTAGAAATACTCATCAAATCTGTACATTTTCAAAAGCAGTCTTAACGGAGTGTGGCACCAGCGAGAGGCGAACGAACATTCTGAGAGGTCACTTGTGTACGGCTTGCAGAAGTGCGTTCTTGGCCGTGCACATTATGTTGCTGACCACCTCCACCCATGTCATACCCACCTCGGCTCAATTACTCCCAACTTGGCAGATGCACCCACATTTCTGATTTAATCTGCTGGAGAGGCACAGACATTTAGGGATGTCTTCTGCGAAGGAAAGCTCCCCACAGGTGCTGAAACACAGCTCTGATGCTTCGAAGAAGAGTTGGAGACCCCTGCGGCAAAATTCACATGGGTTGGAGATGCTCACGACGACTTTCAAAAGAAAAAAGTTGCAGCGCAAATCTTTTGAATGTGCTTAAAACTTAAGTTGCAGCACTGCGAGCATTTAATGCACAGAAGTCAGACAGCCTGGAGATTCTTTCATAGTTTCCATTTGTCATCTAGTCCCAGTCCAGGGAGACACCACCCGAAATATGGAGACGAAGACTTTCTGTTACCTACATACTTTCTTGTGCTTCTAAATCTCTGTGATTGACAGTAAATATTTTTTTTGCCTCAGTGAAGATCAATTATTAATTTCCTGCTGATTTTTCACTTTGAGAAATAGTCTCAGAATGACCTTATTTAAAAAGTGCCCACAGACAACTAGTGTTGAACCACAGAAGCCACACTTCTCTGATCCTCCCAGTGCTAACAGGGGACCACCACCAGCAGCAGGGGAGTAATGCCAGTTTGCACAAGCAGTGATGTTTTTGTGGTTATACAGACTTGATCAATTGTGGGAAATAAGTAAATAAAACTCCATTTTTGTTTTTATTTCCAGAAAAAGAAGAAGTGTCCTGATGCATGCTCAATAATCCAGGTAGAAAAATAAAAAAAAGTTAAGTCTGGTCCTCTGGATATTCAAATAACAAAACAAAACAAAAAAAATTGTAGAAATGTTTCGTCTTTCATCCAAAATACTTAATTTTGTTCGCACCACATGTACCACATGAAAGACGAAACGTTTCTACAATTTTTGTTTGTTTGTTTTGTTTTTTGAATGCCCAAAGAAGAAGTGTCGTCTTCTGAGGTTGTTGTGTCGTTTCCTTCAGTAGTTCTTGGTGCAGCGCCACCACAGGCGAGAGGGGGGAACAGGTTGGCTCAACATACTCAGTGCAGTGTGAATGCAAACCGCACCAGCTGAACATGTAAACAAATGTTCTGAATTTTGGTCCCCAATCGAACCGAATCTACCGGACTATCAGGTGTGAAAACACCCTAAAGGAAGCATTACAATTTCTTGGCATGCTCAGAAACAACAGTGACAGGTTATGTAGCTGAGTCTGAACTCAATTCATCGTAAATGTAACGGATGCAAAGAATAAATAAAGTCATGTGTAAACCGAGCTGCCTGTTAACGTGAGAGATGGCTGCTCCACCCAGAGCCAGGTTCTGATGGAGGCTTCTTCCTGTTAGAATCAAGTCATTTCTTTCCACCGTTGTCAGTGTGCTGCGACGAAGAGACGATTTGATGCAATTCCTTAAACATATAACTTTACTTGTCATTTTATAATGTATGTGAATGTTTTTGTACAGTGCCCTGAGACGATGTTTGAGACTAAATAAATAAACTGACTGAAATGAATCCAAACTGCTCCTCACCAACAATTCAGACTGGGACGGATAAATAATAAACACCATAAGAGTTTATAGCAGTAGACATGCAAACTTGCTCCGTTGTTGAAAATGCTGTTTTTCAAACATTTGTTTAACTGTATGAAGAACAATACACGGAGTTATCCTCTGCCGGGCCTGTTAAAAGCAGTTTCTTTGAGCCAAATGTCCCGTTTGTTTAACTTCAGCCATAATCAAATCACTGGTGGTCATGATGGACAACACAGTGACGTTAGTCTGAAGTCAACCTTTCCTTCCAAACGCTCACATCCCTGGCAGGAGAAGCATCTTTTCCACATCAGCCTCTTGTGTTTATGCTGCAGGGCAGCCAGAGCAAAGCTCAAGCAGCTCAGCACTCCAACATCCTCCTGCCACTCTCTTGCCACAGACCTCAGGGCACAACCCAGGACTATTTTATAACCTACTGCTGACATTTATGGGTGTGGGTGAAAGGGGGGTCAGATGGCTTTAGTGGAATAAATGGAGTCTATGAAAATAACTTGCAGAGAATCCAGCAGCATCTGCAAACTATCACATTAATTATCTGGTCAGAGAATGTCAAAAAGCAAGTGAATCAGAGGGTTGTGAGTGACAGCATCAAAGTTAGGAGAGATACAAGCAAGAATAAAACGTAGAAGGAAAAAAGAAGGTGAGGACGTAATGATTATTCACTCAATTGTCATTTAACTTGTTTGTCATTGACAGTGTGAAGGTTGAGGGTTTGGTGTGTGCACTTCTCAAATTGGAAAATATCATCCTCGTGCACAAGCAGAATTAATGTCCTGACTACACCAGCAACAAGCACACTTCATTATTTGTCATCTGCAGAGACATAATCCTCCCTGAAATTGCTGACTGAAAATAAAATGCCACCAAAAAAAAAAAAAGTATTTCTACAGAAAAGTTGTATGTCATTGCAAACAGAACAAGTCACACGCCGATGTCCCGTCACTGAGGGATTTAAATACCGTATTTTCTGATTATAAGGCGCACCGGATTATAAAGGCGCATAAAGCAAAACAAGTTAATTTTGACATATTTTTGAGCGCCGTGTACCACATAAAATCGGTTCGAGGTCAGTGAGCACAACCAGAATTAATACATAAAGCTCAGTCGATCTTTGAGGAAATTAAAGGACTTTAAGTGCACCTTATAGTCTGAAAAATAAGGTAGTGAATGTTTGTAGTTTTTGAGATGAGTGTTTTTCTGAACTGGGACTGGACAGGGACTTCAAGTAAACCTTAATTTTTTGGTGCAAGATATTTAGATGAGAAGGAGTTAAACTGTGGAGAAGTTGTTTTTTTTTTCCTTTTCTTGTTCAAGGCAGCGCAGGGTGACGGATCCTGACGAGCTGAGGGAGCAATTTTATCCACTGCCAGGTGTGATGGTGAAGCCAGGGGGTGGAGCCAGATTGTTCTTTGGCCACCACATTCATTTGAGAAAATTACGCTTTAAAGCAATAAATAAATAAAAAATAGAAAGCACAGTTTCCTCAAATAATTGGGGTGGTCAGTTTAAACACACACACACATATATGGTGGCAGCCATCTTGGATTCTGACGTGACAGCCCCATTTTTGAAAGGAAACTTTCATACAACTAGATGTAGTCACACATATTAGTTCTAGAGCTGTGCCGCTCATGGTGGCTGCATGTTGGAGTAGTTATCTTATATTCAGTCTGAAATATTGCTTTTGAAAACATTAATTATTCTTTTTTCTGGATGTAGATCGCCTTTTTCAGATGATTATTTCCTCTGGTTTTGGATGCTGTGCAGCTGGAAGGATTTTTACTGAAACATTTTTACTTTGGACATTTGTTATGATGTGTAACCATAGCAACAAGGTGGCTTTCTACAACTGGGAGCTGCTGATTAACATCTCAAAGCTCAAATATTATCTCAACTACAGCCCCAAATTCCAAATGAGTTGAAAAGGAGGAGCCGCGGATGCAGTCCCGTCTACCTGGAGGCGTTGCTCGAGTGCCTGACTGTCAAGATCTTGAAGGTGGTGGGAAACATGGCTCGTGACAGCGGGAGGACTGAGATCATCCCTCGGCACCTGCACTTTTGTCCACGGTGTCAGGGAGATAAGCAGGCTTCTGGGAGGAAGAGCCATCGCTCAGGGAGAAGTTCTGCCCGGCATGTGGGTGGTCCTGCTGCCCAAGAGAACTGGGAGGTCTGCTGGGTCTGGATGCACGGATTGTCATCTGCAGCCAGTTTTTTTCAGATCTGCTGTGGGACGGACTGCTACAAGAGATCCTTCCTGCCCACAGCCATCAGCATCTATAACAACTCTTAATGAAACCAGGATGATGAACTACAACAACAATTAATTTTCCTTTGGGATTAATAAAGTATTTTGAATTGAATTTTGAACTGAAATGGAAGTCGGTACCTGCCTTATTTTACAAGTTATGCTCAGAACATGCACGAATGAATGGATGGATGGAAGGAGTATTTCCAATTCCCTTTCTTGGATCCACAACAGGGGACAGTAAAAATCTGCAGTCTAGAAAAATGTTATCAGAACTATAATCTATTCTATAATCACAATAATTTAGTTGGATGAGATTTGATTTTTTTTACATTCTTCGGTGGGTTATGAATTGTTTACAAAATTAAAAAGTTTATCCAAAACAAATCTGTCAATTGAAATATGCTTTTTGAGCACGGCAGATGTTAATTATGAGCGACAAGGGACCAAATTAAGTCGGCGTCTCCATCAGTTACAGCAGGGACTAAGAAAAGCACTCGTGATTCTGAGAAAAGACGCCGTTAATCAGCCAACGTTCAGTCAGCCTCTGATGAAGGGCAGGGTGGCGTGACAGCCTTAAAATATTGCTCAAGGAAGAGGAGGTTGCCAGAAATGAATGATACCAAGAGACGAACAAAATGAAGAGGTGAAGGGAAAGGGTGATGAAAGTTTGGACTGCGTAGACGAGTAGAAGTGGGTCAGATGCAGGGAGCTAGAAGGGGTAAAATTAAAAAGAGGAAGAACGAACAGTCCTGAGCTTTGCCAGGGAAACTTCTCCAACCAAAAGGAGCTACGTTGCCTAGACACAGAAACAAATGCACACGTTTTATGAGGAAATAAACTAAAACTGGTGGAAAGGGACCACAGAAAAGTCTCAAAGACGCTCAAGGTTTGATAAGGTTATTCAGCCACAGCTTCGTACAGAGTTCAGCTGCTGCTTCTGACAAAACAAAAGATCCCGTTTTATCAAGGCTGGAACATAAAATAAATGTAGGCAACATAGATTCACTTGCAACATGTTTTGAACTGACATTTTGAAGTTCAACAACTTGCTGTGGCTTGGTGGCTCCTTGAACCCAGAGATTTGAACATTTGGACAAGATGGAAAATTTAAAAAAATAATAATAATCTGAGTCTGAATACATATTTATTTCAGTTTCATGAAAGACTCCCAGCATCAGTTGACTGAATAAATTAATATAAGCAATTAACCTGATCTGATCCGTTAAAATTATGTTGTTTGCACTTTTGACTGAGTTTATTGAAGCCAGAGATAATCTGGATCCAGCCTTAGAGAAATTAGTGGAGTTTAACTTTAGCGCTCTTTTTAACTGTGTTTATGCAGCACCTTTAAAGCAAAGGTAACTAAAGGGCTTAAAGCAAAGGCATAACAATCATTATAAAACTAATAAAATAATGTATAGGAAACAAAACCATTACATACAAAAAGTCAGCAGGCATGACTGATCAGTGAACCAGTAGTAACTCAGTAAAGCTTAGAATGAAATCCTTTTAAACATCTGCACAATCAGAAGAACAAAAAGGCACTCGAGCATTAATGAGACTATTATGGTACATACCTCCTATGGTGTAGCTCAAAATAAAATATCAATCCACATGAACACAAAACATACTTATTTCTAGTAAGACAATAACACTTTTGTAATTCCACTACTAAAAGCACAAAGTTAAAATTAAATAAACAATTTAAACGGACGATATCTGTCCTGCATGCAGTGTTTTGATACGTTTCTAATAAGAAAAAGCTACTTTTTCACAACAAAAGTGCCTTTAACTCCACCCTGAGCAGAGTTGTCTAATGTCTGAATGGAAAAGAAACTGAAGCTAAAACTGAAAATTATCCTTCTCCAACATGAAGTCATTTGATAATCGGCATTACTACAATTATATGTGATGGGGACGTTAAAAAATATTAATTTGGCCCCCCCAACATTTAACAAGAAATATTAGTTCACCATTACTTTTTATTTCTTTGTGAACAAATTCATTTCACTTGATTAATAGGAGAATACTCAAACCAGTAAAAGTCCACCCCAGGTTTTCCTGGTTACCTACAACAACTCCAAACCACATACAGTGTTTCCCCGATGTCGTCTGCCTTTGTAGGGCACTCACAGGGGAGGAGGGGGAGTGCTAGCTTAGCGCCACAATAGTGGTGGCAGTTGTTGGCGGGGGTTAGGATGTGTGAGAGGAGTGGAGCGCTACATCTGTAGCATCTTAGCTAACACATCTAAGTTGCACACCGTTAGCTTAGCTCTACATTAGATTGGGCAGGGGCAGCACGGTGGCGCAACTGGTAGAGCTGCTGCCTCTCAGCGAGCAGGTCCTTGGTTCAAACCCCGGTCCAGGGGCCTTTCTGGGTGGAGTTTGCATGTTCTCTCCGTGCATGCGTGGGTTTTCTCCGGGTGCTCCGGTTTCCTCCCACAGACCAAAAACATGCATGTTAGGCTGATTGGTAACTCTAAATTGTCCCTAGGTGTGAATGAGAGAGTGAACGGTTGTTTGTCTCGTTTGTCTCTATGTGGCCCTGTGATGGACTTGCGACCCGTCCAGGGTGTACCCCGCCCCTCGCACAGTGATTGCTGGACATGGGCACCAGCGACCCCCGTGACCCAAAATGGAATAAGCGGGTAAAGATAATGGATGGATGGATGGATAGATTGGGCAGTTTTTGACAGGAAGGGGCGGGGCTAGGATGATCGAGAGAAGCGGAACGTGCCCTATTCACACAAGGAGAGCTGTTGGTCAAACTGCAGTGTTTCTCCTAAAATTATACAAGTAGGGTGCCCCGCCCCGCCTACCGACACCCCCCACACACCCCTGTAGAGAACTACCGGTACTGATGCAGCGCTAAGCTTGCACAGTGCAATACAGACACGCTAGCTAAAAAGCTAGGTAGCGCTCCATTTCCCCTCACGCTGAGCCGTCATCTCCCAAAAACTGTCTGTGCAAACAGCGTGCAATGTACGTGTGGATTTCTCGGTCTCCACCGTCTTCATCAACACCCTCCCACCCCTCGTTTTGACAAAAATCACAGACAGAAGAGATGAGCATCCTGCCAAGGCAAGTAATGTATTGGAAGCACTGGACTACTGCTTGTTGCTCTCTAAAATAGTTATTGAATCAAGTGTCTTCTGATGTAGGTAAATGTAGATGTAAAATACAACAGAGTGCAGGAAATGGCATATGTTTAATTCAAAATTACCCCACACCACCACCACCATGTCCCCCACCCCCCACACACACATTACAAATGTTTCTGACGTCCATGCATTTGATCCAGGAGCACGTAAATAGCAACGTCCAAACGGGGAACAAAAATCTGACTTTAGTAGGGAAAAGTGAGTTTGAATACAAAATAAAAATACTTGTTAAAGTCTTGAATGGATGCACTTTACACTAAATATTCCACCCAAGTATTTTGTCAGCTAGTCAGTTCTCAAACCTACTACACACTGCCTTCTTAAATCCACTGACATGAAAGGTTGTGTCCTCCTGAATGAATCAACCAGTTTACAATTTTGTTACTTAACATTTGTGCTCAAGCCTTGCATGCTTGAGCCTCTAGCTAAATCACATTCTGTAAAGCATTCATGGACGGAAGAAAGAGAGTGAATGTGATTGTCAAACTCGGAACGAGCCCCGTCAGGCTTTGTGTTCAACATCTTTCAAGTCAGCAGCTCACCAAAGCATTTACAACCGGCTGATCAATAAAAAAAGCTAAAGATTAGCCACTTCTTGAACACATGGTTTCTAAGACTACACAGACTGGAAACTCCACAGATAAATGTGACACTGGGAACAGGCTGAATTGGTCAATGATGTGATTTACAGAAAGACCCATCAGGCTCAGTGGATCCACTCATTCAATCTTGTGCCGCACAGAAACGCAGAAGTAGCAGCAGCAAAGGAAAAGAGAGGTAATGAACCATGAATGGCTCATTATTAGCTCACTTTTTCACCTTTCAACTGTGACCTTTGGTAAGAAAAGGGCTTGAACAATAAAACGTGAAAAGGCTTGAAGAGCCAAATGGAGATGATTTCACTGCAGTAACAAGTAGGACAGTTAAAATCCTTTAAAAATCTGTCTACACGTAAATTCTTGATATAAAGTTTACCTTTTACATCCCTGATCTTTTAAGACTATTAAGAAAGGAGGCTTCTGGAAAAGCTGCTCCGGTTTCAGGTTGAGCAGTTTATGTGTTACTCTGAAAAAATAAATGGCGGCCATGACACCCACATTTGTCTTTTCCATTGCTATGGCTTACTCAAGTGAGGAATAACGCTCCGTGAATGTAAAGATGGTGAGTCTGTGTGAAGAGAGGGGCTGTGTGCGCGGTGCTAACCAACAATGCTGGAGCAACAGAACACATTGTGGATTTCGACGTTTGATTGGTTCCTGTGTGAATGACTTAAAATAGTTCATCGTGGACCTACATTGTCAGGGGCAGCTGTACCTGGTCATCAGTCCAAGTGGAGACATTTGGGATATTTTTCGCTTCTCTTTTTGCAAAAATAAAATAAACTCCACCCAGTTAATATTAGCAGCTTTTGTTTTTCTCAGTTCCAAGTGAGGATCAGTTGTTGTTTATATGAAGAAAACGGAGAAAATTAACCAAAACTAAACATAAAATCCTGGTTGCTACGAATAATAAAGTATATGTAAATTCATGAAAAAGCGTGGTTTTCCATGTTTGTCTATCTCCATGTTTGTTGGAAAACTGTGGTAATACGCTTTACATCTTAGCAGATCCCCACTTCCCTCTATTAGTTTTCTGTACCAAAGTGCAAAAACTCTATTTTAAACATGCATTTCTGTATATTTTTAAAACCGTTCCGATGTAAAACATTTCCATCTCGAGTCCACATCTTCCAACCAAAACCAAAATAAATCTCAGAGACAAAGACCTTTGTCATTTTTGTAGCTTTATGCAACACTCTATTCAATTGAAGGTCTAGATTGAAAAAAATAAAAACTGATCACAGCTTCCCTGAAATCATAAATCTCAGTTGTACCCTGTTTTTTTTAAGGGTTTTGCTTGTATGCAGTTTTACGAGAGACTAGCCAAGTATTTCCACTTTTTATGAACTACTCCAACAACTTTGTATCCTGTATCATTTTCAAATACAATATTGTTACTTAAAATCACAATGAGATTGATGCATCAGAGCAACATGACACATAGAACAACTGCTGAATGGGTCCAGTGACCAGGACTCATCCTATTTCGGGAAAACATCTCGTGCTTCAAAAAGTCCACCATTGTTGATGAGTTATTAATCAAAACAGGAAAAGTGTGCACATTGTAGCAGGTTTTCCCATCTGAGTCTGAGAACATCTCATGCTGACAATATGATTCAGTCAAGTTTGAGGCATTTTAGGTGACGGGAACTGTTTGAACAGAGGCAACATAAAAACTCCAGAGCTTGTTTTTGTTCCTGACTTTACACAACAGCCTTACCCCTCAGAGTAGGCCTGTCACGATAACAAACTTTGCCAGGCGATTAATTGTCTCAGAAATTATTGTAATAAATTACAATATCGTTTGAAATGTGACAATAATTAGTAATTATTGTCACATTTAAGAATAAATGTTTAATTTGTTTTGTATGTAGTACCTTTTTTCAACCACCAGATGGCAGTATAACAATGTTTGAAACAAAGGATGGATAGTGAGGGAGCGAGCAACGTGTCTCTTTAAGAAAAATGGGAGGGAGGCCCCTTGATGTGACATGGGCTGTCTCTTCATTTATTCCGTTCTCAAAATAGCAGATGCTCGGTGTGATTTGAGCTCTTTAGCATAGCGTTTTTCACACATAGCTTCTAATAAATAAAAAAAATCAGTAAACAAGTTCTCAGCTTCTTTTTGCAGAGAAAAACAACTTTTTACACAGTCACGGGTTTCAACCGTCAATTTTGGAGCTTCGACAAGACAGAGATCCCCCCCCCCCCCCCCGAGGTTGGCCTGTTAGCTTAGCTCGTAGCTTAGCTGCTTTTAACAATTCAAAAACTCAATTTCGAACGGTTAAAATGGATGAAAGAAAGGGGTCATTGAAAAGCACCGGAGTTGAGCCTTTTGTCATCCGATGTCTTGAGTAGAAAGAGAGAGACAAGAAGAAACGATAAAGCCGATGAATATGAGGTTGATAATTTTCATTTATCATGCGATTAATTGATTTATTGTTTATCGCGACAGGCCTACCTCAGAGACCCGTCCAGTCTCGACTGTTATCCTCATGTGGTAAACACGAAGAGTTGCTGCTCCACTGTTGATGTGGTGAGACAGGATTGTACCTCGACATATTCAAAAAACAGCAGCACCCTTTGCCAAGTTTTTAATAAACTGATATTGGCCCTGTTGCCGTTTGGTTTCAGGCTGCATAAACGGTGGCTCTGATATACGTCTTACCAGAAGTGCTAGGTCTACGGTAACTCTTAAACAGATTAAAACACTTCAGCAAGTTGTAGAGGACAATTACCCACTCTGCAACTTTCCAACACGCATCGTTTTCACTCATATCCCTGCGGTGGTATATGATGAGGGAGAGGATGCGCAGTGTGTCACTTCTATGCACTGACAACATGCATTAATCCAGAAGTAAATACACAAGAACTCCATGTGACAGGAGGTGTATGATTGATTTATGAGGTGTCAAGTGCAGGTGACAAAATAGAGAGACAGGATTTTATAATGCACCTGCCATTAAGGACTTCTCTCCACAGAATCATGTTAAGCTTACAAATGGCAAATAAGACGACTAGTCATGAGCCTGAACATTATGCACGTTCAACGTCTTTAACTCCCTGAATTTAAAAAGGCTGGTTGAAACTACGAGGGTGTTTTATTTCCACTAGGCAAAGACTGTTAAAATAAACCAGAACCCAATGTTGTTCCTGCTATTTGACCTGATTTGAATGATTCCCCAGAAACAGATCAGGTCATCTGTATTGGATGGGTAACTCTCACCCCTCCCCAGCCCCCATCTTTGGTATTATGAGTCATCTCCTAGCAGTGGACATATCTGACTACAAAACTACAGATTAAAAAGATTTTTTATTTTTCAAAAATTTAATATCCAGCCTCTTGGTATCTTCTGATGAGAAGCACTGTTGGAAAACAAGTTAGTGTGTCACTACCAGCTGCTTGTTTCGTATCCACATCCACAAATGTATTATTATTTTATTATTGCCATTATTTTTAGACCTGGACATGTAGGGTTGTTGCTTTGTCATAGGCAGAGTTCCTGTTTAGGTGACAAAATACAGTTTTAGCACTTTAGAATAACAAAATCTAAACCAGAAAGGGTTTGAGTATGGTTTTAGAAACTGGAACCCTAATTTATTTTTCGAGACAACCTGGAGGCTACAACAGACCCAACAGTGCTTCTACTGCCTAAAGCACTAGTCCAAACTAGAGCTGGGCGATATCTCAATATTTAAAAAAAATATCAAGATGTATATCGTATATTGCGATTTATCGTAAAAATATCAAGATATTCATTTTGGTCCATATCACCCAGCCCTTGTCCAAACCATAAATAACATTATAAAAAAATACTAACATGACTGAATACTTAGATTTCTGCCTTTACATATGATGTTGGTGATATAAAGTCAGTAATCATCAGCATATAGTTCAACAAGTAGAAACAGAAATAGAACAAGTTTGAGTTTATGGGGTCTCTAAAATACATGAACATCTTTTTAATGTAGAAATGAAAACATCTGAGATACTATTGTAAATTAAATGCTCTATGAATTCTCAAGAGAGATTCAGTGTTAAAAGTCAAAAGGTACAAACAAGCATAATTACCTCACAACAACTTTTAACTCATCTGTTCCGGGTAATGGCGACACTTCACAACAATAATTAGAGTTTGATCTTAAAGTGAAGCTGCATCAGACATTTCATCAAGTTGAAAGGCTGCTCAGTCACTTGAGGTCTTTTAAAGTTCATAAATTATTTAATAAAAATCAGAGCCATTTTCTGCACCCCAGATACAATTGAAGACTTTATATAAACTTTTCTAACTTCCTCAGAAGTTTTTTTTTTTTTTTTTTACTGAACAGGAGAAGGTTCTTCTTCAGCCAGGCAGAAAAAAAAAAAAAAAAACACCACCACACAAGGGAGTTTTTCCTTTCCACTGTCTCCTTTGTGCTTGCTCAAGATGGGAGACTGTGACGAAGTGAAGATTCAACACAACCAGCTGCTTCCTTAGATGGAGAACGTTTACTACCGGTCTTTTTTAATGTATGTGAATGTTTTTGTACAGTGCCCTGAGACCATACCACTTTATTTATAGAGCACTTAAAACAGCAAGGCCAACCAAAGTGCTGTACAGCAGCAAATCACACAGCTAAAAATACATAAATAAATAAAATACAATAAAAATAAAAATGCATAGATCCGAATGGAAGAAGGTAATCATTAAATGGCTAACGTAGAATACAGACAGGTTAAGAACAAATCAAACTGTGTCAAAAGCCAGGGAATAAAAGTGGGGTTTTAAGCGAGACTTAAAAACAATGAGAGTGTGAAACTGCCTGACGTAGTGGTAACTCATTCCACAGCCTTGGACCAGCAACAGAGAAAGCCCTGTCACCACTGAGCTTATGATGAGTTCCTGGAACCGAAAGAAGCATTTGATTCACTGACCTCAGAGAGCGCTGTGGGACAAATGGCTGCAGCAGATCGGCGAGATAAGAGAGGCTGTTCAGTGATTTAAAAACATACAGAAAGACTTTGAATTGAATTCAAAAGTGAACTGGGAGCCAGTTCAGGGAGGCCAAAACTGGAGTAATGTGCTCTCTTTCGCCTGTGTCAGTTAAAAACCAGGCTGCAGCATTTTGGACCAGTTGTAATCGTGTAACGGAGGTCTGACTGGTTCCAAACAGAAGCGCATTGCAGTAATCGAGCATGGATGTTATGAACGTATGTACTGTAATACAGTCTCAAGGTTATTTTTGGACAGTATGGACTTCAGTTTAGACAACTGAAAAACAAACAAACAGGATTTAACAATTGTGTTTACATGACTGTTAAATTTCATGCAAGGGTCTATTGTCACTCTCAGATTAGTGACTCTTTTGTTTCTCTAACGGTGCTAGAGGAGAAGTCGATACAGTGGTTCTTGATCGTGCCATTAGGAAGAAACAACATGACTTCAGTCTTCTTCTCATTAAAACTTAAGAAATTTAAAGCCATCCAGTCCCTGATGTCAGTCAGGCAGTCAAGAAGAGGTTAAATAAAATGTGCACCAGTGTGCTTCAGAGGGACGTAAAATTGACAGTCATCGGCATAGAAACTAAAGGGTATGTTATGTTTATGGAAAATAGCGCCTTGTGGCAGTAGGTATAAAGAAAAGAGAAGAGGACCGAAGATGGACCCCTGCGGTACACCCCACCAAAGAGCTGCAGGTGCTGAACTAAAGTCCTTGATGTTGACACAAAAGCTTCTGTCAGAGAGGTAGGATCTAAATCTTTTGAGGGCTGACCCTGTGATGCCTATCCACTGCTCCAGCCTAGAAATAGACGCCTGTTGGGACTTGGCACTATGTAAATAAAATGAATTGAAAAGTAGTTATATTTCTTCCTCTAAGCTGAGCAACATCTCCATGCTCCGCCAGTCCCCTCATAAAGATCCTCTAAAACATCTAATCTTCTCACCCCATGCTGCTCAATCTTCATCCAGGCAGTCAACCCAGCAAAGGCAGATTAGTACCAAATTAATCCCTTTAATTCACTGTAGAGGTCCCCTCTTCTTTTAACCAGTTAAGCTGCTTCTGATCTTCCACAGATAATGAGAACAGTCAATTTAATTTATGAAAACCTTTATGTATTTGAAGATGTTAATCTCAGAAAGAATTTCAGCTTACACCACGACAAAAACGCAAGATAAGATGGTGTTACATTTGATTTATTAGTGTGGGAATCAGCGCAGAGCCACTAAACTCCATCAGATGCTGCCGGAGCGTACCGTCTCCGTACAGCATGTGTCCGTTTCCTGCTTTGCTGTGTCATCGGTTCTTTATCAGTTACTGACTTGCAGGTGACTCACGCAACAAGGAACAATGACACCATACATCAACTCGTTGCCAGACTGCCGGCGTGCTTCTGACTCTGCATAAGCCAAGGCACATGGACGTCTCGAGGAAAGAAATATAAACAAGCTAAGATGATGGGATGTCACATTTTTAAAACTTTACATGAACTAACAACTTGGTTACTGTAACTGGGACAGGTGAATCCATAATCCCAGTGACTCATTTTTCTTGCTCAGCTTATTTAAACAATGTGAGGTCACATCACTGGCTTTCATCTTAGTGAGTAAACTCTGTTTTTACGACTCCGGATACGAGTGTGCTGTGTAAAAAAATGAAGCGTTGGCACCAGAAACAGTTCCTGCATGGACAAACAAACTCTACGTTTAATCGACTATCAGATAAAAATATATTTAACGCCTCTAAACGACAGCTTACAGACAAAACTAGGAGAGAATCTCGCAAAAGTTGCTGTTGTCATAAAAAACATTGTCTGTTTATTAATAAAACTGTATTTCATTAAATATGCCAACTGAAGATGTAGTTTTTTTTCATTCTTAACCTGGTAAAAATAAAAATCTCACAATACGTGGAGACTGAACAAAAATAATTTTGTCTGTATGTCAGACAATAAATTAATGTTTTTGTTTATTAACTAGTGAACACTTTTTATTTTTTATACACATTGTTTTAATCTCAGAAAACAGTGTACATAAAGCACTTTTGTGAAGACGAGCCAGAAAGTGATGTAACCATATGGGGAAAACAGCAATAATCTTTATCTGGCTTGGTGATTTTAATGAAATTAACTGATCAAATCCTCATATGGTGAACAAGTGCACAGCTTTAATCAGTTCTTCCTGCAGAGATGTCTGCTGTTAGATGTTTGTGAGCAGAAGCAAAAAGAGTTCAGACGAGGCAAAACAAAAAAAAAGACACCATCTTGCCATCTACATACCGCACGCAGTCAACTTTTAGATTTGATCGCTCGTCTTTGACAAAAGGGTAGAAAAAGACGATATAGTGTATTTTTCAGAATATAAGGCGCATTAAGCAAAACAAAACGGTCCGATAAGTCAAACTTTATGCAACTCACTCACAGTAACCACTTAAAATCGGTTCGAGGTCAGTAAACACAACCAGAATGTATTAACCTTTATTTAACCAGGCAGATCCCATTGAGATCACAGACGTGTTTCGAGGCCTGAAGGCAGACAACATGCATGTTTCTGGTCTGTGGGAGGAAACTGGAGTATCTGGAGAAAACACACACAAGCACGAGAAGAACATGCAAACTCCACACAGGTCCAACTGGGGATTGAACCCAGGACCTTCTTGCTGTGAGGCAACAGTGCTAACCACTGAGCCATCGTGCTGCCATTAATTAATACATAAAGCACACCTGATTATAGGGCTCACTGTCGATTTTTGAGAGAATTAAATGATTTTAAGTGCCCCTTATAGTCTGAAAAATACAGTAATCTTATAAGAGTCTGGTTGTAAAAAGATGTGAATTTGGCTTTATACTGAGGACAGGGATATTTAGGTGCCTAAACTACTTTTTGACACAATTTGATTATGATTCAGAGGACTGCGATAAGATTATAAAAACAAATAGAAACTTAAATAATTATGGCTAATGTTAAATAAATACTGGTTTATACATTATCATGACTGGATTCCCCAACAACATGCCATTAAACTCTATTAATTAGCATGGATGCTAACCTAACATTGAAAATGCCATATAAGAGCTAATCCAGTTGACCAAATGTATGCACACACCAAACATGTCTAATTTCAGCTAGTATGTACAGGCGTATAAACTTCAGGGTTTGGCAAAGAAAATCTGAAACGTACATGAAAACGCATTTCTTCTGCACGAGTAACTACAGGACAACCAGCACTACTTTGCTGGCTCACCTTAGGCCTCAAGTGATCACAGTGTTAATAAATACAAAAACTGGTTCACGAACAGGTTTCTAACACAACTAGAAAGTTCAGGGGCAGTAAAGAAAAACTGCCTCTCTAAAGTACTTAAGCAAAAAAAAAAAAAAAAAAAGGTATCAGTGTTTTGTAGCAGATACGTGTGATGTGTTGCATGAATTGTTCTTCACAACAAAAAAAACTGTCAGTTATTGATCATAAAACAAAATAAGTAATAACTCAAAGTAAAAGAAGCAGAACCACAAGTGCTTCAAGGTTTCCTGTTTCACCTGGGATTTTCCTCCGCTGCATCGTCAAACCAGTGACAAACCACTAGAGGAGCCGAACCACAGCCCACTCTCCAGCCAGCAGCTGCTGCACTTCATGAGAGCAACTTTCATCTTTAAAAGAGCATCTGGGAGCATCTTCTCAACTGTGCTAACAGACGATCAATCCCCTGTAAGTACGAGTCGTCCGGACTGAGTTTCAGTCAAACACACAACGTGCATCATTTAAGAGAAAATGTACAAGAAGACAATCCTTATAGTCCGCTATAAATTCCTACATCAAGAAATAATAAATGCGTATGAGCTGCTGTGTGGTGTTTGAGGAAATCCTCAACAAACAACTCGGTGAACCCTAATCCTCCACCTCTGTGCAACTGGAACCACCGCTGCTCCACCGTGCAGCCGAACCGGCTCTCGTTGAGATAAGGTCTGCTTTGAGGAATTTGAAAAGTTGCAAATCATAGCTTCACAGAGAGAAAAGAAAGGGATGGGGGGGGGGGGGGGGGGGGGGACACTCCAATGCACAACTTCAAAAGAAACTTTCAGAGAAGTGATGGAGCACGTGGGAGACCAAACCCCCCCTGCCAGGCAAGCCAAGTGCACGACTGGAGCACAGGCACCATCCTGATCCAAATAACATCTTAAAATATTTAACAAATAATTATATTAGTGCAGAAACAACAAACTACTGTTAATCATTTTCACTGAGCAAAACCAACAGATGTGAAGACGCGTCCAACATTAAGACCAGATGTGCAGCTCTGGAACAAATTAAGACACCGCGGCAAAATGATCATTGTTTTTTTTTTTTGTTTGTTTGTTTGTTTATGTCACCATTCATAAAAACATTTGAGTTTTATTCTATTGTCTACTAAAAACATGTATTCTTAATTTCAAACGATAAAAATCATTTAGAGAAGTGAGTTAGAGAACATGGCAAACAGTCAAAATAACAGAAGTGATTTCAGAACTTAAATAATAAGAGAACCAGGTTCTGTTTATTTGAACAGACCAAAACTAATGACTTAATTTAGAAAGAGATTAGAAATCAGTATTTGGTGCAGAAACACAGATTTTGAATCCCATGTTGGGGAGGGAGGGGGGGCGTTTTGCCACTCCTGGTGCAGAAATCCAATCAGCCCAACGGTTTGATGGCATCGGACCATCCATCTTCCTCTTCATCACATTCCAGAGGTTTTCAGAGGTTCAGATGTGGAGACTGGGCTGGAGCTCCTTCATCCACACCTGAACCCAACAGAAAACCTCACTGGACGACACCCCCCCGTCAGTGGTTGTGTTTTAACCCAAATACTGAGTTAGAACCAGTACTGTGTTTGCCATCCAGCTGGTCCTACTGCAAACTCACAGTGGGTTTTGTTTTTTAGGCCTTTTCTCCTTAAAGAAGATTTGGTTTAGTGTCGTTAAGCAGAATGAGGTGTCGTTTAGTCGTGCTGGTTTCAGAAATAATAGCAGTGGTCTGGTTTGTTCCACAGCTGGATGTTGCTCTTGAATGAAGACGTTTGTTGCACTTAAAAAAAAAAAAAAGTGCTCAGTTGCACATTGACGCATGTTCTGGCTCATTTTTTGGACAGATTCCTGGATCTGTTACAACCCCAGAGTTCACGAGACCAAATAACAAAAACACTTTGACCAGACTGGACCATATCTTTTAAGCTGATCAACCCACTGAATCCCGGATGATGGCATAGGGACTCGTTTCTGGAGGACTTTTTATTCCCACTCACCCTGATCCGCCTCATGGCAGCAACTATCTCCACTCGGCTGCTCGGACGCGTCACATCCAGACTGCCGATGTACTGCAGGGAGAGGACACAGGACAGGTTTGTTGATGGAAAAAACAACTTTATGTTTACTCAAACTGCTCAAGTGTCAACCTAACACAACAAGCAATAATCCAGTTGGAACTCGGGATCGAGTTTTCTGGAAACATTCAGTTCCAAAAAGAAAAGTCGTGGAGTTCCCGGAGTTTTCTGGGTGAGTTTGTGCGTAAAACCAACGTGGTTCTTGGAGGAATGCTAACCCTAAAATGAAAAACGCAAACATTTCAGCTGAGTTACTTTCATTTCAGAGTAAAGTCACCTTTGCCTCGAAGTTGATCCCATGTTGGAACGCTTCCTCGTTGTGCAACGGGATCCTCAGATCGTGCCCATCATCCACCAGGTTGTACTTGGTTTTCCCAGGCATTTTCCAGCTGTTATTATATCCCCACTACATAAGAAGGTAAAGCCGCGCCAAACCAGGGCAATTACAGGGGTAATCCGAGAGAAATAATCCCAGATCCGGTCAGTGGCTGTGCTCCATAACGCAGCGAGGCGTCCCCCCCGGCGCAGCAACGCTCCTCTGCCGCCTCCGAGCAGCCAAGAGTCGGTCACAAGTTGAGCGGCGCTCCGGTGAGCCGCGGGGAAGTAACAGCTCGGAAAACACGGACGGCGTTCCGCGACCCACGGGCGGGTTTTCCTGACTTTTCCTGGGTTCAATGTGGAAGTTGGTCGCGTCCACACTGCCTCCGGTTCTGGACTAACCCCCACTGCCGCGCGGAGGGAGGGTTTGATTGGAGGAGTCCGGGGATCCCACCTGTTTCCATTGGAACAGGGGCGCACCGCGGCCCAAAGGAGGAGTGGCTCTGCCTCTGGTACCTGCCCCCTTCCACCCCCCCACCCCACCCCGCCCTCTCTGTCCTCCCTCCTTACACACGTACACAAACACGGAGGGAAGGAATGTCAAGCAGGTGTCACACTGACACCTTTTTTTGGTAAACCTTGACTTTGGGAATAACCTAAAAAGTTGTTTAACACTAACTTGTTGGTCTTTGCAAAAACGACTGTTTATTCTTAATCTGGCAACTTAGCCTTTCTAGATAATTAGTTGATTATTGCATATATGTACAGATGTTGATTATAATGTCTGTTTTCATGTTTTTATGGCTGTGATTTTGAGATTTATTAAAACACTTCAGTCAACGCTGATTGTTTAAATGCGTTTGTAAATTAAGTAGATTTGATATGAAATACACATGGCAACCTGATATTATTATTTTTCTTCAGCCCATCTTGTTTTCTGTTCAAGAAAAGGTGAATGTGGGTTTTAATTTCTCGAGCAAAATAAAAAAGACAAATGTCTCCCTCTAGTGGCTGTTTCTTCCATTACAGTCTGTGAAGTAGCTCCTGCACTCAAATTAGTCAAGAAAAATACAAATATAAATGTTGTTTTTCTGCAATTAGTCTCTAAAGCAATACACAGTTTAGGCTTTGTAACTTTTGATGATACATCAGTGATAAATTAGTGAGGAAGAAACGTGTCTTTTGAAGCGATTAAAGAAACTCCCAATTCTTTCTTCCTTTTGCATAATGTTGCAAAAGCGACAAGATGCTCAAACATCTAACACATGTGAACTTTCACTTTTTGTTTATTTTCTTCTTTTTTTAGATTAAATGTCATTAAATGACCATTTGACATTAACATGAAATAATAAACACTTTGTTTATTATTAAGTTTGACGTTACAAATTATTCTGCCTTACTGGATAACCCTGTCTGCACAACTCTTGACATGATGAAATAACTAGTTTCAAACAAAAAGGGAATGACGTGTTTGATGGACGCTACGAGCACATTTATAGAATTTTAATAGAAGTGTCTTCTGTGCAGTTCAGACCAACGTGGTCGTTCAGCTCGGAGGAGATCTGTTTAGTTGTCATGTTGCGTAATCCGTCCATCCATCTGTCCGTCCTGGGAGCAGAGTCATTCCCCATCGTTCAGTGGTCCCAGGCGGTGAGATGAGGAGAAGTGGGGCAGAACAAATTCACATTCTCATCACCTCTTTGGAAAGATACAAAGTGCGGCTCCTAATAACATCCCCAGGGTGAAGGAGCACATGAATACATGGATTTGTCTCAAAAGTGGCATCTGGCTGCTAAATTTTAAACCAGATGTCTGTTTTGATCATTTTGTGCACTCAAACGTAGTTAAATCTGCCTCATCAGTGTGATTCATCCACATGCAGTTCTTGTTTTAACTGTGACGCATAGGCCTGTCGCGATAAACAATAAATCGATTAATCGCATCAGAAATGAAAATTATCGACCTCATTTTCATTTATCGGCTTTATCGTTTCTTCGTCTCTCTTTCTACTGAAGACACTGGATGACAAAAGGTTCAACTCCGGTTCACTGAGCCCTCCCTTTCTCCTTTTGCTTTAAAATCAATTGTAACCGTCCAAAATCGTGTTTTTGGATCGTTAAAAGCAGCTAAGCTGAGAAGCTAAGCTACGAGCTAAGCTAACAGGCTGACCTCAGGAGAAAACCTCCGTCTTGTCGAAGCTCCAAAATTCACGGTTGAAACCCGTGCCTTCGTGTAAAAAGTTGTTTATCTCTGCAAAAAGAAGCCAAGATCTTGTTTACTGCTTTTAAAAAAAAAAGTTTTGTGTGAAAAATGCTATGCTAAAGAGCTCAAACCACACCGAGCGTCCATCATTTTGAGAACCGAAAACAACCCATGTCACGTCAAGGGGCCTCCCTCCCATTTTTCTTAGAGACACGCTGCTCGCTCCCTCACTATCCATCCTTCGGTTCAGTCTTATACTGCCATCAAAAAAAAGGTACACAAAAATTAACCAACATTTCTTCTTAACTTTGACAATAATTACTAATTATTGTCACAATTCAAACAATATTATCGTTTATCGCAATAATTTCTGAGACAATTAATCGCCCAGCAAAATTTGTTATCGTGACAGGCCTAGTGACGCAGTTTTGAATAAAGCAAACAGAAGAATCACGAGACAACCTTAACTCTTTAATCCAACAGTTACTGCTTCATTACAGTCTACATTTGCTTTATAATCTAGCTGTTTTTTTTACTTTTTTGGCCATCTTATTAAAAAAAAAATCTGTATGCCTTTTTGTAACTGTCTATTGTTGTTGTTGTTGTCCACTGTTGTCATCACTCTTTGTTGAAACCAGGTCTCTCTTGTAAATGAGTCCTCGAGGCTCAATGGGATTCACCTGTGTAAATAAAGGTTGAATAAAAAAAACAATGTTCAGTCAGTTCATCTTGACAGTTTCTTTTTTTGTGCTGAGACGTTTCACCCTCCATCCAGAAGGCTTCATCACCAACATAACTGCTTTTTTTTTGTTCACTTTGGAGCAAGCTGTTGGGGGAATATCAGTTTTGTTTAGTGTTTCCTCAGACTGATGAAGCCTTCTGGATGAAGGACGAAACGTCTCATCACACACACACACACACACACAAAAGAAACTGTCCAGAAGAACTGACTGAACATTGTTGGATTTTATACCTGGATTATTGAGCATGGACGCCGTTGTCTTAACTCTTTGAAAACACATCGTTTGCAAAGCCTTCTTGACTGTCGGGATACAAATATTTTTTATTTTTAACTTTAAAGGAGAGCTCAGTGAAAACTGTAGCATCAAGCCGTGTTTTCAGTCCCTGCAGCCTTGACCTCTGTGCCCTCATCACAGCGATGCAGTCAGGTAGCAGATCGGAGCAGATGTCGTCTCTGCACGAACAATAATTACACAGTAAAACCAGTCACCCTGCACACGGACCTCGTGTCTTCTAAAGGCTCTTCGGAAAGGATACACAGGAAGTTAATCCTTACCAGGTCATCCAATACATATAGGTGTGGCTTTCAAAGCACATTATCCCAACATGAGGGTGGGATGAGGGGAGAAACAGGGATCCACTTCAAAGCCAGAAGACAGCGGGGCACGTATGGCTGCGGTTAATGTCAGGTCTCTGTGCAACCAGAACAAGCAACGGTAATTGAAACCGCTACATCGGTTTTTTTTTTTAAGGCAGCTTTGTCTTTAGCTTTTGAATTTCTCACATTTCAGATCAGAAAGGTGAGTTGTAGTTTTTTTTTTGTGCCGTATGTTTAAAGAGAGAGGGAGAAACTCTGACAGTTTTTAACCAAGTTTGATGATTCAGTTTAACTCCGTCCACAAAAAGCAAATTTGTAAAACGTGTGATTTTAGTCCGAACATGAATTTTACACAAAACTGAACGTGAAACAAAACGTAAGTTTCTTTCGGCTGCTCCATTCTTCAGAGATGGCCACAGCAAGAGAAATGGCTTGAAAGATTTGTCAATTTGTTTTATAAGAGAGGCCCTTCCTGATGCAACCTGGGCTCAAACCCGCAACCTCAGGATTACAAGGCTGCAACATAGACCACCAAGCTACTGCAGCCCATGTGAAACAAAAAGTATTTGGTATGTTTTGTATTCTGCAGATCCAGATATCACCAGAGGGTTTATTTGCCCTCTTGGGATTCTCCAGGAAGAGCAAGAGAGCATTGCTGAGGAGGAGGTCTGGGGTTCCTTCCTGGATGATCTGCGGTAGACGTGGTCTCCAGTATAGGTACTTGTGCGTGCACCCGAGTAACAACCTCAGCTGGAGCAACAACACCACCAGCCTGATCAAGAAAGCTCATCGGAGACTCTACTTCCTCAGACTGCTGAGACGAGCTGGTCTGGGAAGCTCAGTCCTCACCTCCTTCTACAGGTGTGCAGTGGAGAGCATCCTGTGCTCCAGCATCAACGTGTGGCATGGAGGCTGCACAGCTGCAGAAAGAAAAGCTTTGCAGAGAGTGGTGAAGGCTGCACAGAAGATGTTGGAGTCAGACTCATCACCATCACAGACATCTACACCTCTAGATGCAGGAAGAGGGCCACCTGCATCATGAAGGACTCCACTCACCCAGCACACACACTTTTTGTGCCGCTCCCCTCAGGAAGGAGGTTGAGGAGCATTAAGTGTAGAACCACTAGACTGAGGAACAGCTTCTACCCTGAGGCTGCTAGACTCATGAATCTCTAACCAGAATAATCACTGTGGGGAAACAATAATGAATAAATGAATAAAATCACTGTAATGCCACTTTAATTGAAGATTTGTCACCTTATCTGTGCTGCTGATTATCCATGCTGCTGATTTCTTACCCATCGGCTCACAACAGACTCAAGTTCAGGCTGCTGGTGTAATACACCTCATTATATTATCATTGTTTAGTTTATATATCTTAGATCCTTATACACTGTTTATTTTTATACTTTATATTGTTGCTATTTTTGGGTGTAACTGTGACCTTGAGTACACAATTTCCTTCCACCTCATGTACCACATGTGATGCGAATGACAGTAAAGAACCTTGCACCTTGAAAACAGATAGATGGATGTAGAAATAGATTCATACGTGTGATCATTACCCATAAGAGACAAGCAGTTTTTAAACCGTTTTATTATTTTATGAAGGTGATAAATCCTTTTAATGTTATTATTCCTCTCTTATACAGTTTTTAATCCCCATATTCAAACAATTTCACCACAGTGCATTCTTTAATAACTGCCCATGTGTATGTGCAACTTAAAGAAAGCTTTTCAAGGTTAAATTTCATACAAACTCTGATTGTTATGAGGTGACCAGCTGCTCTGAATCTTGTATAATATTCATCTCCGCCTTAAGAAAAAGTCATGATCAGCATGTATCACTGCATGTGGGTGTAGACAACTGCTTTCGTTGGTTTGCACACAAACACTTCAACACACACGCATGACCTTCCACATCTCAAGAGTCATTTAGGCTGATGTAATGATGGTGATTTACAAAGTGTGGGGGCCTCACAACCAGAGGAGAAGGTGCATTTGTTTTTCCATTAAGACAAAATGAGGACAGCGCGCTCATCTTCTTTAGTTTACGGAACATGTTAAATCAAAGCAGCAGAGGAGCCATCTTTGATGCAGGAGTAGATTACTACATACTAAAGTGTCTTTCTGATCCAATTTATACAGAAATACAAACTTTAAAGCCTCAAAATGTTTAGGTTCGCCCATACAAGTTAAATACAGCTCAGTCTCGACTAAAGAAATGGTTGAAAATAATTAAATTGGGTTCAAAAATATCCCCGAAAGCTCAATGTGACTTTCTAATTGCAACCAGAACGTACAACATTATACTTTTTGCAGCATTTATAACTTTTACTTTGATTTTTTTTTTTACTTCTTTTATTTATTTATTGCTAAAGCGTCAGTAATAGTGTCTGTAAGTCATAAGCGATTTAAGGGAGAACACTATTTTTGCACAAAGATACTCAGGTGCAAATTGTAACAGCAGCCTGCTCCGAATGAGAATCAGTTTGTCCGTCTCTGTCGTCCAGCAGCTTCTAAAGAGCACTGAAAGCATTTAGCTTGAGTGCAACGTATACTGCTGGGAAGTTTATTAAATATACTGACTTTTGGCTTATTAATTTTTCAAGAAGCCAATGCAAAGTGTGCATGAGAAATTACAAATGCAAAACTGAAGACTCTCTGCAGTCATTTATTTTGATGGTGGAGTTGCTTTAAAACGATTGTTGATACTTCAAACTGATTTATCAGTCTGGATATCATTTTTATAAACAGATTATTCTATTTAATTTACGGTTGTGGTGCTAAATTCTTCATTGGGTTAGACAAAAAGGGAAATTGTTCAGATATGGCGTTAACTCCAGAGCGGACTTGTTGAGAGAAAACCGAAGAAATGGCGACATCGTGTGGACACATTCTGAACTGTAGAATACAATATATATAAGTAAAAGTTTTTTTTTTTGTGTAATTCTAAGAAGGAAATAAAAGTATGTGCATGTTTTAAATTTGCTGTTATTGCTTAAACAAGTCCATCAGAGATTTAGCTTAAAAAGAGCGTTTGCTGTTTCTTTTTCCTTTAACTTGGGACATATTTTTGATTTATGTTTTCTTATTTCCCAGGGACTCCGTCTGACACTCAGCAGTAAACCTCTCACTGCAGGAAGTGCTTTTTTTTAAAAACATAAACACCAAGAAGAAAAATATTTACTTTGTTATCAGATCAAATGTTTCCACATAAATATAACAGATGTTATTAATATGTTTTTTTTATTTTTGGCCTGCTCCTTTCCTGAAGATTCTCACCAGCAAGCAAACTCTCACAAAAGATTTAGTAATTGTTTTACGCCAGGTGCCCTCTCTGATGCAACCGTGGATCAAAATGAATCCTCAGGACTAAAACACTAGAAAGTTCACGTCACATTGCAGCCATTTTAAAAACACACACGTCACAAAATATAATAGTATTAGTTTAAATGTTTTAAAAGTTCAAGATTTTTGTTTTCTGAACTATTAGCAAACTTTTTTTTAATTGCTGAAATTTAAACAGAAGTATAGGCTTCTGTTTCCTGGAATCGGAGACTTTTATTTTTTAGGGCGTTTCAGAAGAAACGTTTAATTTTCTGAAAATTTACAGGAACAAATTTATTGCTGAAATTTTAGCACAGTTATTTCAGTTGACGCTTTAGTAGAAATGTTTCATTGTAGGTATATTCATAATGGAAATGTTAAATGGTTAAATGTTTTTAAAGAGATTGATTTCAGCGTAAAATAGTTAAAGAGTTTGATCAAAACCTTGAGTTCAAGCATGAAATAACAGGAAGCTTAAAAATCCATCAAAACATAGTTTAATCTTTTAATTTAATTAAAATGTGTCAACTAAAACTATCCAGTATGAAGCATAAAACAAAAGCATAAAACTTATTTAAAACTGAATGCAAATTACTTTAAGTAAAAAACATTATAAACCTAATTAAAAAAAACAAACATGAAGAAATATTTACAGCAAATAAAATATTACAACTCAGCACAAAGCAGGAGCAGTAAAGTAAAGTGTGGAAACTTGTGTGAACCAAAAAAAAAATATATATATATCATAATTTTTTACATTTGATACAAAGTGACTGTGGATCACCTTCATTTGGGATGATGGGACACATTTTGCAGTTGGTAAAGCTGCCGCCTCTCAGTGAGAAGGTTGCTGAATCGAATCCCGCCGAGGGGCCTTACTGGGTGGACTCTGCATGTTCTCTCCGTGCATGCGTGGGAAACATGCACGCTAGGCTGATTGGTGACACTAAATTGTCCCTAGGTGAATGGTTGCTTGTCTCTGTGTCCCTGTGATGGACTGGAGGACTGGAGACAGTGGCGCCGGAACTGTGGGGCCACATCTGGCCCAAATGCAGTATTTATAGCATCTGTGGGCCACCTCTGACTCTGACCTGTCCAGACTGGACTGCACTTTACCGCAGTCACGCCAGTTATGGGCCATTGAAAAACAAGAGACCTCGGGCCCAAGTCTGTTTATGGGTCCTGGCCAAACGCTCACTAGGGGATGAATAGACTAGTCGACTAGTCGGCTCTAGGACATCTTGTGAGT
>NC_056500.1:6100960-6104553 GCF_014905685.2 Nematolebias whitei
GAGACGCTACATTCATTTCACTACTAACACACTTTACTATTGATAAACAGAGAAATATCTGTCTGCACCACTCTGTGAAAGTACCCATTTACCTTATTGTGTGGCAAAACTGAACAGAGTGCAAGGTGACGACAGACCCCCATGGCCACCCCACCTCAAAAATGAAACCGGTGCTGCTGACTGGAGACCTGTCCAGGTGTCCCTGTGAAGGACTGATAAAATAACAGTTCTATGGAACATAAAATGGGAAAAATATTATATTTCCTTTGGACAGATAGTGTGAAATGAATGATGGAAATGAGTGAGGAAGTCTTTCGGATGAGAGACGAAACGTTTCTACAATTTTTTTTTTTTTTTTTTTTGAATGTCCAGAGGACCAGATTGAACTTATTTTATTTTTCTGCCTGGATTATTGAGTATGCATCAGGATGGAAATGAGTGTTTTGCCCTTAACGTTCTCTTCATTGTTCAGTTGGACAGGACGTGCTCAGGGTGGAGGTGGCTCGCACGCAAAGCTGGCTCGGAAGTCTGAGTCCTCCTGACCGAGGCTCAACGCATGGACGGTGCAGTTGAGCAGAACTTTGCCATAGACCCAGGACCACAGGAGTTGTGGTCACCACGATAACGGAAGAAATGGATCACAGGGCTGCAATCAGAACCCCTGCTGTGCTTGTATTGTGTAAAAGAACCCCAAACTTACATCTGTTAAGAAAACTGTGTTTTTAAACAAGGTGTTACTGGTTAACAAAGAGGTCATTGTTCCCTATAAACTTTGAAAGGTGGAATTACGTAATCAAAATAAATGTATGCGATTAAGTTAACACCCATTCTGTTGGTCAGAGTTGCATTGATTGGATATAATTTGCATAGGCAACTCCACCTTTCTAGGATCAGGTAAAGCTGACGCCGAAGGGAGGGTCAGAGATTTGGTTGTGTTGGCTGAGAAGTGTTCTCGGAACCGCTCCAAGCCGGCCCCAGGAACCATCAGGGAGCCGGGCTCTGGTCCCTTTCCACCTCAGACGGAGCGAGCCAGCTGCACGGAGAGTCCACAGAACTCTCTCAAACACCCCGGAACGATAGTGCTGTCTGGCTGGATGAAGTTCTGGAGGAGTTCATCATTTTCTGGGACAACAAATACCGACCTCCTTTCATCGTATCCCCTGTGGTAATGAGTGAGGACTCTCCCGGTAGGATTAAACATCTTTCTCCTGATGAAAGTAAACAACTCTCAGTGACAACTAGGTTTTTAGACACATTTAGTTTACTGTACCAATCTAACATAAAGGTTACCTACATTTTAACGTTAGTTCTAAAACTGAATAACATATCTTCTCAAAGTTTGAACCTATCTTATATTATTCACCCTTTTGAAATAACACTGCTGGCTATTCATTCATATTTCATATTTGCTATAATTACATATTGTCACTATTCAAACAGAAAATAAATGTTACATAATTGTGACTTTAACTAATCGGGGTTTGTGTTTTTTTATTTGAGTGAGGGGGATCGCAACATTGACAAAAAACATTATTCCTTTGATCGAGGTCGACTCGCATTCACTCTTTTGATTGCACACCTGTTAACGTGATCAGACCTCCTTATTTAAGTATATCTCTACAACTCTATACCATGCTATTTATTAGCATACAAGATGAACACATGCATGCTCAACCACACCACGTACAGAATTAAACCACAGTGACACCTGTTGGGCATTCCAAGCAATTACAACAACAGCAAGCAGAGCTGACAAATAAAACTTTTATTTTTATTTTAATTCATCTTTATTTAACCAGACATAATCACTGAGAACAACTTATTATTTACAGTGCTGGCCTGGCAAGCACCAACAGGCACTTGTAGGGTCATGGGAAGAGAAGGCAAAACCATGAACTGTAGAGTCATTAACAAGCACGAAAACACAAATGACATTAACTATTGTTCATTGTCAAAGTCAAAGAACAGCATTACTAAGCATGAAAACATTTGCAGAATCTTTTAAAATAACACTGTTATCTACATGTATTATTTACTATTTACTAATCTACTATCATTCAGGTTTTTTCAATGAATTAGGTCGCCATGTTAACTCAAAACAATAAAAGTAATCATGGTAAATCATATAAATCATGTCAGTAAATCAGGGTGCTGAGCCAATCGTCACATTATGCTTAAACTCTAAAGTTCTTTATGCTTTGGGTTGTATTTACCTCCTCTCTTTATCCTTCTCATCACCTTCTCATGCATCTGCATGAATATGATGTTATATAATCATTTCCTATAAACAGCTTTTAGGCCAAAAAATCAGAGGAAGGTCAAATCTTTTTGCAGAAATATTTGGACAATAACGGTACAAATTTTATAAATAAATAATGTTTTCAGAATAAATTCTTTCACTTCCAGATGAGGACTGTTGGCAACTGTTCAACTGTTGGCTTGATCTCAAGTTCGATCGCTCCTCTTCTAGACTCTCTCGAGCAGCCAAAGTTATTCAATCCTTTATGCAGGAGTTTGCAACATCAGACTCTTGGCGTTTTCTTAACCGCTCGAAAAGGGAGTACTGGTTTTTCTCACCTGTCCATCACCCATTCACTCATATTGATCTCTTTCTGATTGACAACAGATCACTATTATTATTGTCATGCCCCGCTTTTAATGGATGTTAAGTTGAACGGACTGTTGTCTGAGGGTAATTCTCTAGTTTTTATGACCATTTATTTCCTTAAACTTGAGAAAATCAGGATGACTCTTCTGAGCAATTTACGCACGTTTGGCAACCATTGCAACTGTTGGCTAAACGAACTAACCTCTGTTCCAGACTAGTTGACATTGTTATTCTTTACTTATTTATTCATTTTCTTTAACTTTCTATGTTGGTAAAGTTGGTCTTTTTTTTTGTGTGTGTTTTAAATCCTTTTTTTTTTTTGAGAGTGGAGGCTGCTTGTTTGTTTTTCTTCCTTCTGTATTCATTGTATTCATGGTTTTTTGTGTTTATTTGGAAAACGAAAAAATCAAAATAAAAAATTTGAAGGAAAAAAAAAGTCAATGATGTGATGTGTTTACAATAATGAGTGGTGGCATGTGTTTATCTCCTCTTATCAGATACAATTTGTTGCATTTTGTTGGAGCGACATGTTTTAAAGAATCAGATGCATTATTCATCCAATCAGATCCCGAGTTGTCTTATACCCAGTATGTGTCTTCGAGGGCCGGGGCAGGAGGGGGCTGACGGAGCCGATCTGGGGGAGGGATCCTGAAACACAATTGTACCCAGGAGGCCTTGTGGTCTGGAGATGGTGGCGTGGGAGGTGGGTGTGGCTGTGTGCACGTGCTCATGCGGGTGCAGGTGTGTGTGGTTAGAGTGCTGAGGCTCTGCGTGGCCTCCGTCTGCTTGTTTATGGGCCTGCTCCTCCTCAGCAGCAGCCTGCAGAAGACAAACACGTTGAAAAGGTTTTTAATCTGAACAAAACTCAGATTTTATATTTTAATCATGAAATTCAAAAAAAGGTAAAAGCCAACATTTCTAACAAATCTTTTTATTTCATGTTACAGATTTAATTGTAAGACTGTGAATTATTTTTTGAACAGTT
>NC_056500.1:6104653-6108911 GCF_014905685.2 Nematolebias whitei
ATGTTACAGATTTAATTGTAAGACTGTGAATTATTTTTTGAACAGTTTGAATAAGTACCTGAGGTTCATAGATCTCACAATGCGCCTCTACAGAATTATTCGGGTCAGGGGTTTTCCCAATGGAGTTCTTGGTTTCCAAGTAGTCCTGGAACCTGTAGACGCCCAAACACAAGCCTCGATGCTGAAAGGAGAAACCAAGAAACGTTAGAGCTAAACACACAACTCACTCTGCAGCTCATTCAGACTGGCCTGTTCTCTCTTTATTGCATTTTTGAACTTCAGCTGTTTTAGTTGAAACTTTTCTTTTATTTTCTCTGCTTGACTTTAAGTAATCCCGAACAAGATTTAATTTTTGTTAATTTAAAGATGCATACACAACTATTATGTTTCGATAAAAAGCCAGAGGAATTTATTGAAAGCTTAACACTGATATCACACCTGGCAAAAGGGAAACATTTAAATCTAGGGTTAAATTAGATAAAACTAATTATCTTTTTAGAAGATTCCTTCTCCCAGCAGTCCTTCTTTTTTATCTTCGAACGGCGCTCCTGTTGAGTTTGTCAATTCCTACAAATATTTGTGTATCTTGGTCCATTCGCATCTCTCTTTTAAGCCCCATGTCAAAAATGTGGTGAAGAAACTGAAAGTTAAACTGGGTTTATTTTTCAGAAATAGATCCTGTGTAACTGAATTCTAGAAAACACCTTGTAACTGTGACTTTCCTTCCCTTCACTGATCACGGTGACATTATTTACATGAACGCTCCTACAAGCACCCTGCAGATGTTGGACGCTGTCTATCACAGATTCATAACTGGCTGTAACTACCGTAACCATCACTGTGTTCACTGGTTAACTGGTCATCATTAACTTCATGCAGACTCTCTCACTGGTACATTTTCATCTTTAAATCACTTCAGTGTGCACTCTCAGGACATGCAGTGTCCAGTGAGGACTAGAAGGAAAATGGACCTTCTCCTACTCCGCTCCTGTTTCCTGGAATATCTGACAAAAAGACCTGAAGCTCTTGACCTTAAGTGACTTCAAAACATCTGTTAAGCCCCTGGAAAAAACTAACACAGACACATTCCCGTTTTTAGTATTTTACATCGCGTTACAATGTAGCTGTTACTGTTTTTTTTAAATATAATTCTCTTCCATTTATTTTTCATCAATTTCTATATACTTTATTTGATGATTGTCTTCTGTTGTCATCACTCTTTGTTAAAAAAAAGGTCTCTCTTGTAAATGAGTCCTCAAAGCTCAACGGGACTAACCTGTAGAAATAAAGGTTGAATGAAAATTACTTCAGGGGAATTAAGATTCCAGCAGCATCGTACAAGAAATAGAAGGACAATAAATAAATAAATAAACTAAACAAGAATATAGTAACAGCACACAGTGTCAAAAAGTGACCAGTAGCAAGTGTAAAAAATAATTCAAATTAAAATAAAATATCATATACACATAAATACAGATTTAACAGTAAATAACACTATGTACTGTAGTGAACCAGATAACCTCAAATCTACCAGATGGACAGAGACTGTTATTTTCATTGATCTGAATAAGTCTGAACCATCTGATGAACTTTCTTTCTTGAATTAATCAAGCAGAAAAGACAATTCTTTATAATCATTACTGTCTTACAAATGTTTTGATAATCAAATTGTGTTAGTTCACTCAATGCTTTACAGGTTGAAAAGAACTACTAATTTTTATTTTACATAAACAGTAAGTAATGATTTTTGTTCCTCATTCAAAGCAGAAATCACCTGAATATGCCTTTCTTGATTTTTCTGTCTGAAATGAGCAAGCTGTCGTAAGTATGTGAAAGGTTGGTCTTCGGTCAACTAAAATGTTTACTGAAGAAGAAATGTCATGTTTAAACTTTTTCAGAAGATTACTAAGAGTAGACTCCAAAAAGTCTGCTGCTTCTGCAATAATCTTTTCTGTATGTTAAACAAGTTTCATTCTCTGACCTCGACTGTTGATAAACACCTTACGTCAAAAACCACTCCTCTTTCTGGTCCTTCCACGAATCAGAAAGCTCTAAATTGAACAGGAAGTCGACCCAAATAAAATGTGGCAACTCCCCAGTTCAAGTTAGATTGAGAGTTCTGAGAGATGTTGGATTGGGAGCTGACAATAGGTCCGATAGTCCAACAGAATGAGCAGATTGAGAGTGCAACCGGTTATGAAGAGTTTGGAGTTATGAAGAACCAGGAACGTTTGGGATTATAATTCTGTTTTGAGCTAATCAACGCACGACTTTCTGAAGGTTTGGTAGCTCTCGACGGAGACGCTGAAACGAGTCAGAAAGGAACTACATCCAACGCTGATTCATCGTCAACAGGTAGATGGTTCTATTTTGACCAAGTGTACCGTGAGAAGCTGAGATCGGACGGAGCGTGCAACTTCTGGTTAAACAGATTAAATCTCCCTCACATATTCCTCTGTAAGATAAATCTCAATTTACTCTTAAACTCACCTCTCTCTCATAAAACAGTACAGATATTTTTAGAAATGTCTGAAGCAAAGTCCTCAAATCACCGCCGAGTGATTTGAAGTTCATTTTCTGTGAAACTGTCTGTTATTATTTTCATATTTTGCCAAATTAATGTAAATGTTTGATGTTAAACTTTGATTTTGAAAATAAATGATTCCATTCATTTGATGGGTCAAAGATAAATAACGTCTCTCGTTCACATTTCTGTTAAATTCAATGCACGGCATTTACAGTCAGAAAAATGAAGAACTCGTGAATATTGTATGCATATATAATTCATATATTGTGTCATACAACAAGTGACACGTACCTCATGTACATCACTACACTATGTAACCAGTTACTGGCTAGTTTAAGGAAATGGTGGTGGCTGCTGGAGTAATAGGAGTTTGGACAAACAACTGTTAAAGCTAACAAAAAATAAAATAAAAGACAATATCATTAAAAAGATAAAAGTTAAGATTTAAAATCATAAGAGACAGACAATACAACCATTTCTATTTATGTAACGTCAGCTGAAAAACCATTGATACTTGTGCTTATGTGTTACTTACAGCAAACTGACAATCCATGGGTGGGCAGTGGCTCAGTTCACTGATTTCAGTTTTGTTTGAACACACCGTTTCCAGAATGGTGAAATCCACTACGTAGGTCCAACCAGCAAACCACTGACGACAAAAACACAAGCATACAGTTACAAATGTCTGTATATAAGTACTTCATATTTCAACTTCCCTGATATACAGTATGTACAGTGTAATCTATCTATCCATCTATCTATGTGTGTGTGTGTGTGGGGGCGGGGGATGTGTGTGTTCCTGTCAGTAACCATTTGTATTCCGCTGTGTTTAAACTAGTGTTTAATGAGGTTAAATAGATTTTTTTATATTTTTTACCTGTGTTCTGTCTTTTGTAATATTTTCCAGAGTGAAGTAATTCTCCAGGTGAGACTCTTCATTAAACTTTTTCAAGGAGAGTCTGGCTGTTTCCATGACGATCGGGTCATTCGGTTCATTAGGTGTTGGACAGTCTGGGCACGACTCTATAACTAAACCAGGGGAAACTAACCGCAAAAACATTAAAGATATTAAACTCCAAAGTGACCTGGAGGGACAAAAAAAATCACAGCAAACACAGCAAACCACTGACATGATCATTCCTATTATTATTATTATTATTATTGTTATTATTATTATTATTATTATTATTATTATTATTGACGAAAAATTAACTCTAAATTGTCCCTAGGTGTGAGTGACATTGTGAATGTTTTTTTGTCTCGTTTGTCTCTATGTGTCCCTGTGATGGACTTGCGACTTGTCCAGGGTGTATCCTGCCCCTCACACAGTGATTGCTGGACATGGGCACCAGTGACCCCCGCGACCCAAAAAGGAAGAAGCGGGTAAAGATAATGGATGGATGTTCTCTCATTGTCAATTCATCCTTTTTTCATAAAGTTTCGAAATTGGGTCAGTTTGATGTAACAAGACTGTAGAGAAGCTGAGGAGCTGCTGCTGATGTCAGCACATACAAATGTGTATAAATCATAGACCACCACGAGTGTCTAAACTATTTAGATCTTTAAAAATATAATGTGTATGTCTTGTAATAAATAAACTCTTTAAATCCCCCCCCCCACACACACACACACGTTGGTCTTTCCATCTTTACAGGGACTTTGCATTGACTTCCTTTCTTTTTTTCTATCCCTAAACCTACCCATTACCAGTACATAACTATCCCTAAACCT
>NC_056500.1:6108921-6113396 GCF_014905685.2 Nematolebias whitei
TATCCCTAAACCTACCCATTACCAGTACATAACTATCCCTAAACCTAACCCATCCTCAGTTCACACCTGGGTCCTAACCCTAACCTCTAACCCACCAACGACACTTCTTGTTATGGGGCGAGGGCTTTGGGCCCCACAAGGAGCAGCTGGTCCTCACAATGTAGTACGTGTTGTCAAATCACAAAAATGGTAGAAAGCATAAAATACAATTATTTAAAACCATTCTATATAAAATATACTCTGTAAAAACTGAATTCTCCATACTTTTTTAAACTTTATTTCAAATGTTTTTCATTTCAACAAATTCAACACTTGCTCTTCTCAAGGGCGGACGTGTCCTCCTCTCCCTCGCCTCTTTGCTTTTGCTCTGTCCTGTTTGTGAAACTGCTTTAGAGCCTCTCTTCTACAAATCTTACGAATCATAACTATGGACTTGGATTTGGTCAGTTGGTCCCTCAGCACAACTGATAACATTTCTTTGAAGAGAAGACAGGCTTTAGGCAAACTGATTTGCCCTGTTGGCACGCACACAGCTGGATATCTGGATATCGACTTTGAAGACGATGATGTGTCTACGTCAGCTGTCATCTGTGGATTTTAAGAACACATTATAATTGGATTGATGATAACTGGTTCCTGCTTTTAGGATTCGGCTGGTTCCTGGTCTATCAACAAACAAGGAAGTCAGAATGGATCAGATCTCGGGGATTATTCTCAGCCACGTTCCATTGGTATGGTCATTTAATTTGGACGTTTTGGAACCGAGTGGACCGACACAGACTCAAGGTAGATGTCATTAAAGTTCTGCCTGTCCCCAAATCAATCGTGTTTTTCTGAATTCGGCTCCATGACTGGCCTTGACAGGCCGACTTATCTCAACCCGCCTGGAGGCTTTCTAAACATGATGCTCAGACCCTCCCTCCCCTCCTACTGCGGAATTTCCATGGACTTTTCAGAGGAGCCCAGCTGAATAAACATTCTGTCATCATTTCAGGTCTCTGGATTCGTCTTTGGTCGTCCTCGACACCCCCCCCCCGAGTGTTCACGGATCTCTTCAGAGAGAACTTTATGAACTAAGTGATTTTATCTGAACTGTGTGCAGTGCCTCTGCGTGTTGTCTCTGGCTGCTCACCGACCTTGTGTCCCACCCCGCGTAATGTCGGCGTCATTATGTGCCAATGTGCAAGATTTTTTTTCATTATCACACTTTGACCTTCAAATAGAGGTCAAAAGCGCACTAGGATTTTTTTTTTTGTCTCCAAAACCTATGTGTCATTTTTCTCCACTTTTTATTGTCTGTCCAAACAGGTCTCACTTGTAAATGAGTCTTCGAGGCTCAATGTGACTTGTCTGTTTAAATAAATTTTTGTCAGAGTCAGAGTTTCTTTATTGTCATTCGCACCTCATGTGGTACATGTGGTGGAGCGAAATTATGTACACGGGGTCCCAGTTACATCCAACAATAAAATGTATAAGAAAAACAGTAATAACATCTAAGATATGAACTAAGAAAAACATCAACTAAATATACACTAAGCACTCATAAAATAAAACATTGAACATCAGCACAAACATGAACATGAACGTCAAACATTCATTTTTGTAGTTTTTCTATAGTCCCTTACTGTTCAAGCTGCAGGATTGTGCATTAAATTCCAGCAAAAAGTGTGAAACCATTAAAAAAAAAATCTATTGAGTGTAAAGTACAAAGTACTTTTTAGATTAGAACAAGTAATAATTTGACAAACCTTTCCTCAGTGAACACGAGTAACTTTTCAGTTCAACCTGAGTGTCAACAAGAGCAGATACTTCACACTCGCCATACACCTGAAACATCCAAACATGTGGTAAGAACAGACAACCAAATAATCAAACATATTTACATTTAGGTTTCCATACTCATGAAATAATTTAATATTTAGTTTTTATCTTTATTTTTCCTTACACTATTTTAGATGCAAATACAGGATTTTTGTGTGTGATTTTGTATTTTTTTACAGAATCACACACGTATAGTGTACATATGTATATAAACATTTGTAAATATCTGTACATGCATGTATAAATGTATGTGAACAGTATAGGAGCATTCACTGACACTTGCACATTCCTTGTATCTGCATCTGAATTGCATCTTGCACTCTAAACACAGCAAAGTCTAACAAAAAAATCATGTAAATTATGTATTCCTACACTGATGTGGAGAAATGAAAGGAAATATTATTCAGTTTTGCATGGTGCACCGTACAATTTGGAATGACAAAGTTTATAAAGTTAAAAGTTAAGCTCCATAAAGTACAGTTTGACAATAAAACTATGCTTCAGTCATTTATGCTTTGAATCCAGTTTAAAATCACAAATAAATCATGAAAGCTTTAAATGTGTAAACCCAAAAAATTCTGATTGTAGTGCAGAACAATTGGAACAGCTTTGTACTTACAGGAACCTCTGAGACTCCACTGATCTCACATTGTTTCCAGGGCTTCCTGCTGGTGATGTGACATTTGGTCTCCAAAACATCAAAAGTCAGATTATAGAGTGACCCTCTCTCCTGGAGAAAATGTAGATACACACAAGATGGGCTTTAAATTATATTTTTATTAATTATCTTTCTGTTTATTTTTCCTCCAAAACAAAACAGCTGGTCCATCGTTGTGTTTTTTCTGCTAACACTTGTGGAGCAGCACAGACCCCTGACCTGAAGGTTGTTCTACAAACATTTGGTCAATGTTTATTTATTGGACAGATTATTTATTAACCTTTATTTAACCAGGCAAATCCCACTGAGATCACAGATCTCTTTCGCAAGGGCGGCCTGGGCCTGAAGGCAGACTGACATGCATGTTTCTAGCACGCAAGTGCAAGAAGAACATGTAAGCTCCACACAGAAAGATCACGGGTCCAAACGAGGGATGAACCCAGGATCTTCTGACTGTGAGGCAACAGTGCAAACCACTGAGCCGTCGTGCTGCCAAAAGATTCACAGCACAACAGTACGTACAATCAAATCAACTGTACCATTTTTCCCTTTATTACATCTAAACAGGAGTTAAATTTAATTTGAGATTTTCTTAATACAATCTTCCTTGCTAGGATTTGTGTATTTGGATTTCAATTCAATTCAGTTTATTTATATAGCTCCAAATCACAACAAAGTTGTCTCAGGGCACTTTACAGGAACATTCACACACATAAAAGCCACTTAGTAAAGTTCTCCATCCCGTTTACCTGACACCTCATAAGACGCGCCCCGAAACTTTTAATCATGTCTAAAAAAGGTTGAATGAAAGAATGAATCAATCATAGGGCTTCTCACAGTGGGTCTATCCCACTGTATAATTAATGTAATTATAACCTCCCTCAAAGTCTCAGAAGATAATACAGTGGCTTTTTGTTAAAGACAGTGACACCATGACATAAACACCATTTCTTTTAGCAAAATGCAAGTTAGATTATGACACCATGCTGATAAAACAATGTGTTTCTTTGACTTAGAACTTCATCTGGGGGTCAGCTTCCTTTATTTTCATGGCGGTCAGTCTCTGCTGATGAGCCAAAGAGAAGTTCTTTGATGAAAATATATTTTAAAGGGACACAAAGTCTGAACTAATTATCATGAAGCGAACATGTCAGGGTGGTCCAGTTGTGTAGTTTTAACACAAACAGAGAAGAAACTTCATGTGTCAAAACAGAAATGGAGAGGTCGGAGACGCAGTGTCTCTGAGGACATTTGTCTTTGTTAAGGCCCTTGGAAGGATGGACGGTAGAATATATACTTGTATATATGTGTGTGTGTAGGGATTGGTCTGTTTCATGCGTTTAGCCCCATATCGTGTTGTGTTTTTTGTCTGATGTCCTTCTTCTCTGTTTCTGTTTTCTACAGGGTTTGTGTTTTCCTAGTATATGCTTCCATTTAGAGTTGTGTGTCTGTTCATGCACTCCCTGGTTTCCTGGTTGGTCATTTTCCCTGATGTGGTTCAGCTGTGTGTCCTCACAGGTGTTTTGTCTCGTTTGTCACTGTATATAAGTCTGTGTCTTTGTGTTAGTCCTTCGTATTGGCATTGCTTCCTGTCATCCTGGTCCTCTGCGTTTCCTACAGATTATGTAAGTTTGCTGCCCCGTCAGCAGTTGTTTTGTTGTTATTAATACATTATTTTATTCATCTTCTGAGTTGTGGATTGTCTGCCTGCACCCCTGGGTTTACCTCCACCAACCACCATTACGACAGCGTGTGTGTGCGTGTGTGTCCTTGTTTATGCTACTTTGTGAGGCCCATTTTTCCAACTTATACTGCATTGTGAGGACCAACTGCTCCTTATGGGGCCCAAAGCCCGGGCCCCATAAGAAGAAGTCCCGTTGGTGGGTTAGGGGCTAGGTTTAGGACTAAGGTGTGAATTGAGGATGTGTTAGGTTTAGGGTTAGGTATGTACTGGTAATGGTTAGGTTATGGATAAAGGTCATGGTTAGGCTATAGA
>NC_056500.1:6113496-6117511 GCF_014905685.2 Nematolebias whitei
TATGTGTGTGTGTGTGTGTGAGAGAGACTGTTCACACAAACCTGCTGAGGAGTATGTGAGACATCGTACATCCTGTTCAGGCTCAAGATGTATCCATCAGTCCGGTCCTTGTTGATCAGGTCCAGGGTTTCTTCAGCCACCTTCACAGCTTTAGGGTTTTTGCAGCCTTGTCGGGTGGACTTGGCTCTCACCTCCTGCAGCAGTGCAGCCAGAAACGGGACCAACAGGAACACATTCATCCTCAAACACACACCCATTCACACACAGCCCCCCAAAATAAAATGAATGAATGGATTTTAAAACATGTTGTTCACAGCTAGATTCCTAAACAAGGTTCAAAGTTCTTTATTATCATTCGCATAACATGTGGCACATGAGGTGGAACAAAATTGTGTACTCAATGTCCCAGTTGCAACCAAAAGTAGCCAAAATATATATTATAAAAAAGAAACAGTATACAAGGATCTAAGATACATTCTAAACAATTATACTGTAATATAATATATAAATGCTCCTGCCAGCACCTCGCAGATGTTGGACGCTGTCTCATCACGGTACGCTAATATTCATTAGTGGCTGGAACTACCGTACCCATCACTGCACCCTGTATTAACTGGTTAACTGGTCATCATTAACTTCACTCACTCTCCCACTGGTACATTTTCATCTTTAAATCACTTCTTGGTCTGTTGCCTTCATATATCTTACATGTCGCTACGTGAGTGCAGCTACAGTGTGTACTCTCAGGACATCATTACATGCAGTGTACCCTCAGTGCAGACTGAACTAGTCAAAAAGGCTCCGGTTTCCTGGAACATCCTGCAAAAAGATCTGAAGCTCTCGACCTTGACCTCTCTAAGGGGCTTTAAATAACTGCTAAGATCATGGCAAAAACTAACACAGACATGTTCCTGGTTTTAGTATTTTACATCACTTTATAATGTAGTTGTTTTTGTTACAAGTTTTAATTGTTTGTTATTTATTATTTACTCTCAAATCAAAACTGTATTTGGACTCATTTAACGTCTTACCTCCCCATCATTCTAGGCCTTTAATTTTCTCTCCTTTTTAGTCACAGCTGTAAAAATACCAGTTCTAACAAGATTTACTGTTCAGAACACAAACTCATTTTCAATTTAATAATTTTAGACATCCGCAATCTGTCGACGAATTTAAAAACATTTAGTTATCATTGTCTCAGCAGAGTCTGACTATTGTTCTCATCTGAGCCTGGGCTCCAGCCATCCCCACAGCAAACGTGCACAGCCATTTCTTATTAAAAAGAAAATAATCACAATTACCTCGTATGGGCTCAGATTCCTGTTCCACGCGAGTTCAGTTACGACTGGAAAGCCTCCCCAAAGACCTCAGAGGACGTTGGGCATCAAATGTAGTATATTTTATTACAGCAATATGATACCTTGATTCTAATTGACAGTAAAGTTTGGAGTTTATTTTAGAAAACACTGAACCTCTGAATCAGCACAAGACCAAATGAAACCCCCTGATCGGACATCCTCCAACCTTCTTTATACTGCCCTGCTTACGTAAAAACAAGCACACACACACAAGCTGTTTTTGCCAAAAGTGTCTGTCCTTCATCTGTCTCTAAGGACAACACTGGCCTTTCGCCCAGACATTCTGATGCTGGCAGGGGTGTACTGGGACAATAATCCAAGCCAGGAATTTGATACCATTCCAGGTCACCACTACCCAATAAAAGCAAACCACGAAGACTGAGCACCAACAAAACTGGTTTGTTCCACTTTGGAGTAAGCTGTTGGGGGAAGAATCAGTTTTGTGTTGTGTGGTTCCTTGACTGATGAAGCCTTCTGGATGGAAGGTGAAAGGTGTCAGCACAAAAAAAAACAAAAAAACTGTCCAAATGACCTGACTGAAAATTGTTGGATTGTATACTTGGATTATTGAGCATGGACTTTTTTGGTTTTTAACCAGTTTGACATGACTGTCGATGAAGAAGAGGGCCTGCACCAGAGGAGGGGGCATGCCAAAGAGACCATCTTAGCACCAACATAACTGGCTTGTTCCACTTTTGAGTAAGCTGTTGGGAGGAGATTCAGTTTTGTGTTGTGTGATTCCTTGACTGATGAAGCCTTCTGGATGGAAGGCGAAATGTTTCAGCACACAAAAAAAAAAAAAAACTGTCCAAATGACCCGACTGAAAATTGTTTTATTGAATACCTGGATTATTGAGCACGGACTTTGTTGGTTTTGAACCAGTTTGACATGACTGTCGACGAAGAAGAGGGCTGGCACCGGAGGAGGGGGCATGCCAAAGAGACCATCTTAGCACCAACAAAGTAATAGGAAAACATGCAACGGGACTATGCGACAAATGTAATCTCCCTGAAACAGTACAACATGTTTTTATGGAATGTACTGGATATGAATTCGAAAGAAGAAGTTTCCAAAAAGAAATGGATAAAATGAATATAAAATTTACAATGAATAACATTTTTAGTAGTGATAATAATAAAGTCAAAAATCAAATCATTATTTTCTTGAAACAAACAAATTTAATAGATAGAATTTAGATAAGGTATCAAGGTTAAGTAATTTCACAGAATTATTATTATTATTATTATTATTATTATTATTTTTTTATTTTATTTATTTATTTATTTTTTGCGTGTATATCTCCTGCTCACACTCCAGCTCAGTAGGTGGCGGTAATGCACCTAACAGTTGGTATGCCAACCGCCATAAAACAATACTAGAAGAAGAAGAAGAAGAATCAGTTTTGTGTTGTGTGATTCCTTGACTGATGAAGCCTTCTGGATGGGAGGTGAAACGTTTCAGCACAAAAAAAGAAACTGTCCAGATGACCTGACTGAAAATTGTTGGATTGTAGACCTGGATTATTGAGCATGGACGTGTTTTGGTCTAGAAGTCATTAACAAGCAAAGAAACACAATGACATCAACTACTGTTCATTGTCAAAGTCAAACGACAACATTACTAAACATGAAAACATTTGCAAGTATCTTGTAAAATAACTATCTACAAGTTCTGTTTTGTTTTTTCAATGTAAAAAATGACATTTGTTTGCATATTATGTCGCCATGTTAACTTGAAACGGCAATAAAAGTAATCATGGTAAATCATGTCAGTAAATCAGGGTGCCGAGCCGATCGTCTTGATATAAAAATTTTGGGGGCACACATTATGCTAAAAATCTAAAGTTCTTTATGCTTTGGGTTAAGGCTTGGGTACTTATCTCCTCTCTTTAACCTTCTCATCACCTTCTCATGCATCTGCATGAATATAATGCTATTTAATGATTTCCTATAAAAAGCTTTAAGGCCAAAAATCAGGAAAGATCAAATCTTTTGCAGAAATATTTGGACAATAAAGGTACTGATTTGATAAATAAATACCAAGTTTTCAGAATAAATTCTTCAACTTCCAGATGAGGAAAAACACAAAATCAATGATGTGATGCGTTTCCTTACAATAATGGGTGAGGGCATATGTTTATCTCCTCTTTTCAGACACGGTTTTATTGCATTTGTTGGAGCAACATACATGAAAATACTTTTAATGGATAAAATGCATTATTCATCCAATCAGAGCTTGAAATTTCTTATACCCAGTCTGTGTCTTCGAGGGCCGGGGCAGGAGGGGGCTGACGGAGCCGATCTGGGGGAGGGATCCTGAAACACAATTGTACCCAGGAGGCCTTGTGGTCTGGAGATGGTGGTGTGTGAGGTGGGTGTGGCTGTGTGCACGTGCTCATGCGTGTGCAGGTGTGTGTGGTTAGAGTGCTGAGGCTCTGCGTGGCCTCCGTCTGCTTGTTTATGGGCCTGCTCCTCCTCAGCAGCAGCCTGCAGAAGACAAACATGTTGAAAAGATGTTTTAATCTGAACAAAACTCAGATTTTATATTTTAATAATGAAATTAAAAAAAAAAAGGTAAAAGCCAACATTTCTAACAAATCTTTTTATTTTATGTTACAGATTTAATTGTAAGACTGTGAATTATTTTTTGAACAGTT
>NC_056500.1:6117611-6119857 GCF_014905685.2 Nematolebias whitei
CCGATATCAGGAAGGCTGTGAAGGCACACAGTCCATCTGCAAAGAGAGGAAATTTGATTAGCAGCTGCACACAATGGGCCCATGGCCGTGCTTGTGTAGATGCATTTGTGTGCGCAGTTTACTGGAAATGTGTTGGGGGGGGGGGGGGGGGGGGGCAAATAGGCTCTACAAATCTAACAGGTCTACTTACATTTGCTGGACAGGAGCTTTTCAAAGGACTCTTTCCACCTGATGCATTCCTCCAGGGTTGGCCTGGAAACAGATAATGAAAAGATGGTTAGGTTAAACCAGAATTTATATATATATATAAAATAAGGCCGCACTTAATCAAATTCATCTGTGGGTGATACTTACTTATCTTTTCCTATTTTCCAGCAGGATAGAGTCCAGCTGGGCTTCTGCAAAATGCTTCCCAGCCTTGCTTTTAGCTCCTTGGCCCTGAGGAAAAAATAAATTAAAAAAAGCTTAGATGTGTTTTTCCACCCTCACTGCATGCCCACATATAAGTGAATGTAGCAATAACAAATACTGCATGAATCAATGTTGAGGGTAAACATCAGAAATGAAACCTAACACTCATATTTTTAGCTTCTAAAATGCTCACATAGATGCAAAGTTGGCATCTACATGAAATATTCCAAACCCTTAAGCATCAGTTTTTCGATGAAGCTGATTGTACCTTTCCAAGCAGCAGGCAGGCAGCGATGCAAGTCCTTTACACATAGCAGCAGGTTGGTGCAGGAGCAGGTGGAGTCGGTCAGGGTGTAGTTAAGTATCCTTTCAGCAAAGCTCAGTCAGAAGCGAGACAGTTTGTCTGAGCCTGAACAGAGCAGAGGTTTTATAGCTCCACCACCCCCTGCTTCTGACGTGTCATCGACTCTACCAGCCAATCACAGCGAGGAGCAGGGAGGGAGAGAAAGGAGAAGTCAGTAAACGTGGGAGAACATGCAAGGACAAGGCTGGGAAATTACTGTCAAATGATAAAAGCTTCTAACAATTGAGCATTTCCCCCTTAAAAACAACATTAACATTTATTCTTCCTGTGTTTAATTCATTTTTTTTATACTAACTGATTTACATTTTTATCCAAACACAGAACATACACTTTAATCTAGTTGTTCATTTTCTTAGGCTCTGACACACACGTAAACATCTTTGCAAATTTGAAAAGGTACAGGATTTACAAATGTAAACCAAAACTTTAACTATTGGGACTGTTTACTGCTTCGTCTTTTGTTAAAGATAACGGATGGATGGATGGATATTAATAATTCAAAATGCTTTTCAGTTAAGATTCTACCTGTATACTTTTTTTTATAGAATATATTTAACAAAAATGGCCTTATCAAGAATCAAGGTGACTGTCATTAACATCACATCGTACATGAGGTGGAGCAAAATTGTGTATTCAAGGTCCCAGTAACACCCAAAAATAGCAAAAATATAAGTATGAAAAGAAACACTATACAAGGCTCTAAGCTATACGTTAAACAATAATAATGTAATATAACATGTTTTAAATAGCAGCACAAACATGAGTATGTTGTGAGCAGATAGGTATGAATACAAGAGCTTATGGTAAAAAATCAGCAGCATGGATAACGTGAAATACAGTGAACCCTCGTTTTTCACGGGGGTTACGTTCCAAAAAGAACCCGTGATAGGTGAAATCCGTGAAGTAGTAACCTTTATTTTTTTTTTACAATTATTATACAATGAAATACTCCATAATACATTCAAACCAAAGAACAAGACCTTTTTACAGGCCTAAGCATTTGTTTAACAAATAAAAGTACTGTATAAACATTTTTTTACAAATAACTACTGTACTGGAGAGACTGTTTAGCCAATCAGAATGCAGAACACAATGAACGATGCAAATCCGTGAAGCAGCAAGACCGTGAAAGGTGAATCGCGTTATAGCGAGGGTTCACTGTATCTCCAAATAAAGTGGCATTACAGTGGTTATTCTGGTTAGGGATTTATGAGTCTAACAGCTTCAGGGTAGAAGCTGTTCCTCAGTCTAGCGCAGGGCTTTTCAAAAAAACTGCGCAGGGGGCCACAGTTTCTGAAAGCCAAAAGTTTGGGGGCCGGACATCCAGCGATCAAAATCATTATGTAAATAAACCAAGTTTTACAATGATCTGTTACATTTTACATTTGTTTATTTTATTTTGCATTGAATCATAAATGCAATAAAAATAACCCGAAATCAAATAAATAAATAAATAAATTATATATATATA
>NC_056500.1:6119957-6127404 GCF_014905685.2 Nematolebias whitei
AGAGGATGCCATCTCTTCTGTGGTCCACACTGCGCTCAACCACCTGGAGCAGACAAACTCTTACGTCCGTATGCTCTTTGTGGACTTCACATCCGCGTTCAACACCATGATCCCCCAAACCCTGATGGACAAACTATCCACACTAGGACTAAACCCGTCCATTCGCAACTGGGTACTAGACTTATTAACAAACAGACCACAGTTAGTGAGGATCCACAACTTCTCCTCCTCCACCATAACCCTCAGCACTGGCTCTCCTCAGGGATGTGTGTTGAGCCCCCTCCTGTTTACTCTGCTCACATATGATTGTGCAGCTACCCATCCAGGCTGCCACATTGTAAAGTTTGCAGATGATACAGCGGTGGTGGGATGCATCACAAACAATGAGTCCAGCAACAGGCAAGAGGTGGAACACCTGGAGAGCTGGTGCAAAGAGAATAACCTTCACATAAATGTGAAGAAGACAAAGGAGATGATTGTGGACTTCAGAAGGAACAAAAACACCTACACCCCCCTGAACATAAGAGGATCTGCGGTGGAAGTGGTCTCCAGCTACAAGTACTTGGGTGTACACATGAATGACAACCTCAGCTGGAGCAACAAAACCACCAGCCTGATCAAGAAAGCTCATCAGAGACTCTACTTCCTCAGGCGGCTGAGACGAGCTGGTCTGGGAAGCTCAGTCCTCACCTCCTTCTACAGGTGTGCAGTGGAGAGCATCCTGTGCTCCAGCATCAACATGTGGCATGGAGGCTGCACAGCTGCAGAAAGAAAAGCTTTGCAGAGAGTGGTGAAGGCTGCAGAGAAGACTGTCGGAGTCAGCCTCCCCACCATCACAGACATCTACACCTCTAGATGCAGGAAGAGGGCTACCTGCATCATGAAGGACCTCACTCACCCAGCACACACACTTTTTGCCCCACTCCCCTCAGGAATGAGGTTGAGGAGCATTAAGTGTAGAACCACTAGACTGAGGAACAGCTTCTACCCTGAGGTTGTTAGACTCATGAATCTCTAACTAGAATAGTCACTGTAAAAAACCACATCATGTTGCTGCTGATCTGTTTCAATGTTGATGTGTTCATGCGTGCACATCCGCTTACACAGACTCATGTTCATGTTTGTGCTGATGTTAAATTTTTTAATGTTATGAGTGCTTAGTGTATATTTAGTTGATGTTTTTCTTAGATGTTATTACTGTTTTTTCTTATACATTTTATTGTTGGATGTAACTGGGACCCTGTGTACATAATTTCTCTCCACCACATGTACCACATGAGGTGCGAATGACAATAAATAATCTCTGACTCTGACATACATACATACATACATACATGCATACATACATATAAATACATACACTCACATAAAGAGATGTAAAATATTATTCTGAAATGTTTATGATAATGGTGCAAAGGAAAAGTGCGATGGAAAAAAACAAACTAAACAAAATAAATAGAGTTTGATGCATGTGGCTTAGGTTGTTTAATGTTTGGGGTCAGCAACATTCAAGATGGCTGACAAATTTAAACAAACTGTTATAGATGTACTTCTAGTGACTGGCTTCCAAGAGTTTCATTGAATCTATCCAGTGGTTCATAAGATAATTTGCCAACACAATTAACCAACGCACCCAGGCACACAGACACAGGCAAAACTATTTTCACCATTTTGCCTTCACTGGCAGGGGACGAAAAATAAAACATCAGTCCTAATAAATAAAGTTTATTGTTAGAATTGAGCTTATTCAAGCAGAAATTTCAAACAAAGCAGAATCAAATGCAGCATCCAATAATATAATCAGCATATTAAGACAGACTGTATTACAGTAGGATTACAGTTACACTGTATTGCAGGTTGCTAAGGTTTCACATTAAAATCCAAAGTGAATGCTTGCATATTAAGCACATATTCTGCCCAGAAGGAAACTGGAGACCTCCTGACATTCAGCTGCTCATCAGCAGCTTGTTTAACATCTTGCATGTCTTCTTAACAGCTCCTTCAACTTTTATTATTTTAGTGGTCCACATAATCACACTTACTGTGTTTATACACCCTTATAAAATGTGCTTGTTCCAAGAACTGATGGTATAGAAATATCTGGTAATTGCCTGTTTAATTACATTACTGAACATAGGTGGGGCGTACATTCAGTTGCCAAACACAATAAAGCTGAAGTGAAACAATGAAGACAGAGAGCTGCACGTTGCTTGTCTAGGATTTGCGTGGCATATAATACAGAATAAAACAGCATTTGGAGGATTTTAGGCCAGACATGACAGAAAAATGTCACTATCTGACACTTTAAACTGGGCTTTTAAGGACACTGAGGATCCTGGTGATGGAAGGGGCTGCTTCGAGAGCCTTTATTAACAGGGAGTACTTGAGCAGCACACATTTATTCGGTCATGTGATGTGAGCTAAATAAGTGATGAGACAATAGTAAAATGCTGAATACTGTGTCTGACTCACTTCCACACATATGACATCTCCTGAAGCTTATTATCTTATTATTTATTACTTATTACTTACTTGTTATCTTATTACTTCTAACCTACAAAGCTCTCAACAACCTAGCTCCATCTTATATTCAAGATCTTATTGTGCCATAGTTTCCTAACAGAGCACTTCGCTCTCAGACTGCAGGCTTACTCGTGGTCCCTAGAGTTTTCAAAAGCAGAATGGGAGGAAGATCTTTCAGTTATCAGGCTCCTCTCTTGTGGAACCAACTTCCAGTTTCTGTCCGTGAGGCTGACACATTGTCCAGTTTAAAGACTGGGCTTAAGACTTTCCTTTTTGATAAATCCTATAGTTAGGTTTGGCTTGTTATGCTGCCTTAAGCTTAGACTACTAGAGGACTTCAAAAAAAAAAAAAATTACAAAAACAACTGGACTTTATTTGTAACAGAAGACGTTTCGCTCCTCATCCGAAGAGCTTTCTCAATTCAATGAGCAGAGAGTGAGAGATTCAGGTTATAAGGCTGACTGAGATAAGACACACACACATATGTAGATTGGAACTTCACACCTAAACACCTTAACAGTAAGAGTGGATATCCTTACTGGGCTTTTGTCAAATCAGTGAGGAAATCTACAAAACACACTAAAGCCCCCAGTATACTGCCGCGTACATCCATACGCACGTACGTACGCAGAGGTATGTGCATAACCCCCAGCGTATCCTCCGTGCAAAGCTCCAATTTTTACGACCGCGTACGCGGTGTCGCACAATAAACTGCCAAGTGACGGACTGTTTTGTATGCGACACCAATGTATTAAATTCCTCTTCTTCATCCCTGATCTGGCCTTTTCTTTGTTTTTTTTTTTTTTTTTGGCAAAAGGCAGTGATCTCTTCCTCCTCCGTTGATGCCATGACTGAAATGGTGAGAGATGAAGGAATTTGTCACGAGCAAATTAAACTCAGGTCCAGCGTGGCTGCGGGAGGGTCTGGAGATTTCCTGGTGGGCTGGTCTGATGTGTGGGTTGTAGAGCCAGCTCTCCCTGTTTAAAAAAAAAAAAATAAAATTTAGATCTTTTTATTAACAACATATAAACACAGAACACCGCTGCAGCTGAGGCTGCCAGCGCTCGCTTTTTTTCTATTTTTCCGACCTGTCAATCAATCCAGTTGGCATGTCAGCAAATGACCAATCGGCGACCTCAGTTTGTCCCGAAGGTAAACACCTCTTGTCTGTGAAGCTGCTCTGCAGCTGCTCGGCGTGTACGCTGTAGTTTAATGACTGAACCCTCTGCGTTCCGTACACGCGTATGTACGCGTGAACGGACAAACGCGGCAGTATACTGGAGCCTTTATAAACAGAAAAAGGAAAACAACAGATGGAAAAACATTGTCATCCCTTATGTTGCTGGTGTATCAGAGAAATTCAGAAGGATCTTCAACAAACACAACATCCCAGTACATTTCAAACCCAACGGGACTGTCAGACAGAGGCTGGTCCACCCTAAAGACAAAACACCCATACACAAACAAAGTGGTGTAGTGTATGCGGTCCAGTGCAGCGAGGACTGTCCAGACCTCTACATTGGAGAAACTAAACAGCCTCTTCTCAGCCGCATGGCTCAACATAGGAGAGCTACTTCCTCAGAACAAGATTCAGCTGTTCACCTCCACCTCACAGATAAGGGACACCCTTTTGAGGACCAAAATGTGCACATTTTGGACCGAGAACACAGATGGTTTGAGAGGGGGGTGAAGGAAGCAATTTATGTAAAAAGAGAAAAGCCGTCTCTTAACACAGGAGGAGGCCTCAGATTTCCACTTTCAAAAACATATAATGCAACTTTAAGACTGATTCCCAGCCGGTTTTCACACCTGATGGGAACAGAGGGGCCTCGACTGTGAATTAGAGGAACACAAGACTCTTACTGTTAAGGTGTTTAGGTGTTAAGGGTCAATCTACATATGTGTGTGTGTGTCTTCTCTCAGTCAGCCTTATAACCTGTCTCTCACTCTCTGCTCTTTGAATTGAGAAAGCTCCTCGGATGAGGAGCGAAACGTCTTCTGTTACAAATAAAGTCCATTTGTTTTTGTATTGAATGTTTTTTGAATTCATCATGTCCTGGATGACTGAGAATCTTCACCAGCATACTACTAGAGGACAAATTGATCTCCTTTCCTTAAATTAAATGCTAAAATTGAATAATTTTCATTTTATACTATTTAAATATTAACATGTGATTCTTGACCTGCCATTGTGTATCTGTTCCTAGGCTGGTCGAAGCAGATGGCCGCCTGTCCTAAGCCTGGTTCTGCTAAAGGTTTCATCCTCATGAGGGAGTTTTTTTCCTTTCCACTGTCGCCTTCATGTTCACTCAAGATGAGAGTTCCGCGATGGAGTTAAACTCAAAGCAGTCTGCTCCTCAGATAAATAATGTTAAATTATTATTTTATATATGAATGTTTCTGTTCAGTGCCCTGAGACGACTTCTGTTGTGACTTGGCGTTATATTAATAAACTGAATTGAATATTATAAATTACTTTTAATGACAAACGTTGTTGTTAATAATAGTTCTGCAACTGTTATGGTGAAAATTGACTCAGACATTCAGGTTTATCCTATTCTGTCACTTTGATGTTATCAGTAAAGAGGCAACTCTTTTGGACTGTAACAACCTAAACCAGTTAAATAAACAACTGCATGATGGTTTTAAACCAAATGGAGACTTCATCACTTTTTTTTTTTTCTTCCAGCTCATAATTATAGGAGTGACCTGTCTTTGTGCAGTTGACGCCTTTTCGGCCTGATTTTAAAGCACTTATTTAAACCTTAGATACTCTCAGTGGATCTCAACACAAGACTGATGTCTTAATAAACAATGCTCTAATTATTACCATATTAACAACAGCAAATTATAATCTGTTAATGTGCATTTCATACTATGACATTTAACAATGACAGAGTATAAAATGAGAATATGCAATAAATAGAGATTTACTTTTGCCTTCATTCTTTGTATCTGTTTTTAGACGTGCTCGCCCTTTATCTGGTTAGTCATAGACGATGGAACTTATAGCCTCTGGCTGAATCGGAAACAGCGCATCATTTTTTATTTATTTGCAAATTATCTATAAATTCACTAAAATCCGAAGACAAACCTGTCTGGGCGTCTGCTGCATGTTCCCCCTTAAGCATCATGACAAAAGCAAGTCAAATATTTCCTAGAACACCAGCGAATATTCTGAACTTGTTGAAAGATGTTTGTTCCACTAATCATCCAGTTGTATTCAACTATTACACCAGGCTAAAATTCACTTTTTTGGGGTTATTTTTTATCAGAGGAAGTTTGTCTTGGGCTCCACATGATATGGACCCACTCTGTTAATGGGCATATTTTAAAATTAAAAATACTCTTTGCTTAAATTAAAGCAGCAAGTCATTGATAAGATCTTTTTTTGTTTTAATATAGAGTGTGTTTTATAAAGGAGAAAATATAACTAGGATGCATGAAAAGACTTTCAGTCACATTATTTTCTCTCTTACAGAGGAAACTTTGTATTTCGCCACTTATGCAAGATTCAGGCTGTGGGCGTTTCGAAGAACTGTGGACCAACTGAGACTTGTATAACAGTAATGAGATAAATATAAATATTAATGGAAGGAGTTAAAACAATAGTCAAACTAACCTCATGTTGCTTTTGTTCTGTTAAAAAAATGCATTTTTTTAAATTATTTTCCAGTCAGATAAGAAGGAAAATAAAAAAGTACATTAATGATTTGTCTTCTTTCTGCTGCTCCCTTCCTCAGAGGTCACCACATCGAACCAACTTGCAAGACTTGGCATGTGTTTTTACACAAGTTGCTCTTCCTGATGCAACCACATACCAAAGAGCTGACATTTAGGGCACCGGGGGGTGGGGGGTTAAAGGGCCTTGCTCAATGTCTCCGAGTGGGAAGAATGAAGGTGGAGGCAGGTGTTTTACCTTTCCCACCCACATTTTGATGTTGTCGGTCTGGGGGGGTGGTTGATCCAGTGACTTTCCGATCACAGGCTAAAATTCTCTAACCTCTGTGCCACCATACAATATTGATGAAAGTAAAAATAAAGAAACAAACAGATAATAAAAACCTAACCATGCAGCAAAATAATTAGTACAAAACAATGAAGGCTGGATCATAGAGAGACAATGGGAAGCCCAAATAATTGCATTGGTAACAGGAATCATTCATTCTCTTTAGGGAAACTTTCTAATAACAAACACCATCTCGTTTGGCAAATCAGTCCATTTCATGACAACTGGCCGCCACTTTTCCTCCAGTTTCCTTGTTGACAGCCTCCTCTTGTCTTTGAACAAGCAGCCTTCACAGAACAGAACCATCCACGGCTGCTCTCAGCATTGCAGTCTGTGCGTCTGCGCTCAAGTCAGCTCCGGCTTGTTGGTGCAGCATCAAATGCTTTGCTTGGATTTTCAAATCTTACGCCCACAAAGAGATTTCACACCTGCTTCTCTTGCTGGGGCAGCTTGGAGGCCTTGGTGCTTGGTTTGGCATGGCACACTAGATCCTTGTAGGCTTGAGAGTGAAGAAAACGAGGGTAGCAGTCTTTGGCCATCAACATGTAGATCTTGTGCTGGGCCAGATCGAAGCAAGTTGAAGAGGGGTCCTGCATGTTGGCTTTGGTAATGTCACAGGTTTCATGGTCGATGTTTATCTGAAAAACAGAGGAGAACACAAACTTAGCATGAATTTCTTCCATTAAAAACTCTCAAAGATTTTAGGCAACAGAACCTCGTCGTGTGGAGATCTTACCTCTCTGGGAGCTTCACTTCCGATGAACTCATAATAGATCTGTTGGGCTTTTGCAGGTAGTTTGGCAGGACTCCTGGTTTTCTTGTAATCCTCACAGGCAAAGTAGAACGCAATGTTCTCCTCGCTAAACTCCGATATCAGGAAGGCTGTGAAGGCACACAGTCCATCTGCAAAGAGA
>NC_056500.1:6127504-6131516 GCF_014905685.2 Nematolebias whitei
ATATATATGACCAATATCAAAACATAAAAGTAGAAAATCTAGGTATCACTTCAGTCTTCTACTTTGCAATTTAGTTTCTTTGGGACCATGAAATAAATAATTTAACTCAACGCTGGTGGAACAGAAATCAGTACATGACCAGGGCTTAATTTGAGCTGGATCCTGCCCGAACAAAATCCGTGAACTCTTATTTTGACAGGGTGCTTCCGGTAACTGTTTGCTATGATCTGGCTTGGATCCGATAACTCTCAGGCTTGCTAATAATAAAGTTATGGACAACCATGAGCGCCTTGAACAAATGAAACTTATACTGGATATGCAAATTGAAAATAATTACGAGCGCTAATTTTAAACACAACAGCATGAAATCTGCTTCGTCAAGTGAAGCATTTCCACGTCTTCCCTTTAATCACATCTACTTTATTAAAAAATTTCAGGACCCCCAGACCCCCCTTCCCCCCATTGCCGTTCTGCCCGCTATTTGAGTCGAACAGAATAAACATGTTGAGACAGTTCTGCCTTAAAATAGAGAAACAGATTACCAACTAGAAGGCTGGCAAATAATCAACTAACACTGGTGTCTTTAATTAAACTGGAAAGACACTTAAACATATACAAAGAGTGAACATGATTGGGATATCTAGCAAAGGCAAAATGGTTGATGGGAACCAACCAGTTGAGCAGAGTTTAACCAGGCTGAAAGATGGGTCAGAATATAGTAAACCCAATAAATATAGTGTGATAGACTTGTCCCAGTGCAACTTTATGCTAGAAACCTCTAGTAGCATCATGTTGGAAGACATGGCCACATGTAACAAAACACAAAATTACCCATAAGGCATCAATTGAGAAATATAAAATATATTGTGCAAAGAACATTACCATCAACATACAAGCATTTAGCAGGAAAGCTCACAGTGTGCCATGACCACACGTCGGTGATTAGATTGAGTCACTAATGTAGCAAAGGATGACTTTGGCTGGAAAGACACAGATGCCCGGGCATTTCGTAACCTTTACAGACTTGTGCTGATGTGGGGGATTTATTTGCACAATTTGTTGCCATTTCAGAGCCAAGGCTTGCCTGAAAAGCCTGGGGGAACCTTGACACCCACTCAGCCACTGATCCTATGATGTCAGCAAACCTACCAATGGCTCCCAATGATGAAGCAGCAAATGAGATTGATGGTTTAAATTAAACCGATTTATGAGTCATATTGTTTCGCGAATTGATGTTTTGTACGAAGAAAGTCATTGAGTTTGCAGCAGGATAATGCCAGCAACTCTCAACGACACTTTTTTTTCCTTGATGTGACCACAGACGCACATACACATCTACTGTATAAACTTAAAGCTATGATTCTGAATTATTGAGCAAATATAAAATTAAAATAACACTGAAGTGCTTGTTACTATACAGTGTTTTTCACTTGCTAGTTTGTGTCACAGTATATACAAAAAAAGGTTATGATAAATGAAACAAAGCTTTCAAAATATGTTGAAAATGTGTTTTCTCAGAAACTCTTGGAACTAAAAATAGCCCCTGCTTATTATTTAGGCAACAGTGACTTTCATTGTGGATCGTTTCACTTTGCCTTGGAGCCATGTTGAAACTTTTCCACACTTAGTTACGTGTAACCACTAAAGCGTCACACAAACTCAGTTATGCGAGGAAAAATAAACCATTCTTTGTTATTTATGTTATTTTAAGCTAAAACTTTGACCCCATTCATAATTTCTCTTCTAGTATACAATATTAGTTATTGTGCTTTTATATTTTTCACGCAGCTAGTGTTTTTTTTTTATCGGCTAGAGGTCACAACTTCCTCAGAATTTGTAACATTTTATAAATCAAACCCCCCATCAACAAGAAACAAAGATTCAGATCCAGAAAAAAAAAGTTTTCATGAAAACACAATGATTTAAAATTTATGGAAATCATGATAAAACAAGCAGAATCAAAACGGTTTTGTTTTGCATTTCCCTCATTTTTGATTTTAAGACCAAGTCAGGTTTGGCAGAAAATTCACTCATAGGTTTTGTCATAAATCTGAGAATGAAAGGTGGTGAAGTTAAAATAGATTTTTTTGTTGTTGAAGCAATGGGTGCAAGAGAAGTTTTCCAGTGAATAATTTTGTACAAGACTTTAAAGGTCTAAACGAACACTGACAAATAAAAAAAAAACTGGCAGCAAGGATGGGATATGTCTTTATAATGGGGAAAACGATGACTGACTCATCACACCTGACCACGCACACCAGGAGATAATTTAACAAATTACACAGATGGGTGAGGAGGAGGTGAACAGGGGGAAACAAATACTTCTACACACTAAACTGTAGCAAACTTATCAAATAAACTTTTGCCTTTAATGTGTCAAAAACAAGGTAAAAGTTGAAAATCCAAGAGTGACATTTACTTCTGTGAATGAGTTTCAAACAAAAGGTCACATATTATTTGCTTGTTTTTCAAACGTATTGTGATGATGGGGACCAAACCAGGACATCTGAAGCTCAAAGCCTTACTTCACCGACTGTCCTTATCTTCAGCAGGACTATTTACCTCAGATTACCCGTCCATCTTGAGCCTCTCAGTTTCTTCTGTGCTCATCTGTCAGACAGAAACCCTTCTCCTGCACAGCGTGCTGCTTTTACAACTTTGCTCCAAGTGGATGCTGAGATGGAAGGGCGTGACTATAACATCCTCTCATGCAGGGAGGCTGTTGCTGTCTTCCAGCTGCTGATGCCAAAGAGAAAATTACAGTTCAGATAAGGTTTGTGATACCCCTATTTCCACTGGAAGCAGCGCAGCAAGGCACACAAAGACCACCAGCAGGCAGTAAAATTAATCTTATGATGATAAATTTTACCGCAACAGAGCTTTGTTACAAATAATCCTTTTCTTCCTGCGTTTAGACTTTCCAGTTGGTACAAAAGGTGTGTCATCAACCCCGAAAACATAGACAACACTAGTTTAAAAGATATGTAACTGTCTTGGAACCTAAATAAAGACAAAACACACACAGACAAAAACAACCACAAAAAAAAAAAAAAAAAATCAGCTACAACATAAATGTGGAATGTCATCTGGCTTGGAGATTAATCAAAGTGAAGACATTAAAAAAAAAAAAAAAAAACAGAACCAGAGGAGTTCATGTATCTGGGCGTGGTGTTCAAGAGTAGGTGGAGCAGGAAAGATTTTATAAAATCTAGGCTTCATTCACATTAATGAGGATGTTGTTTCTGTCAGTGCTGTGAAGAAAAAGTTGAATAGAAAGGCACGGCTCCCAACTTACTTGTCTGTCTCTCTTTCAGCCACCACCAGTGTGCATGAGGTGTGTATTTGTGTGTGTGTGTGCAGATTATGACCTAAGAAATGAGATCTCAGTTACAAAAGGCTGGAATGGGCAGGGTGGCCTAGCTCAGCCTCAGAGGTAAGGCGAGGCGCTCAGTCATTGGAGGGGGGCTCAGAGTAGAGCCACTACAGCTCAGCATCAAACGGAGTCAGTTGAGGTGGTCTGAGGCATCTGATTAGAACGTCTGCTTGGTGCCTCCCGTTGGAGCTTTTCCAGGCACATCCCAAAATGAGGAGACCTGGGTCAAACCAGAACGTGCTGGAAAAAAAATGCATCCTGATTTTAGCATGAAACTTGTAATTATGAGTCGTACATGATGCAAATACAAAACAAAGTATTGTTCATTGATGCAAACAATGATCAACTTCTCATTTGATATCTGTACACATTCTAGTTCAGAGTCAGAGTCAGAGTCAGAGTTTCTTTATTGTCATTCGCACCTCATGTGGTACATGTGGTGGAGCGAAATTATGTACACGGGGTCCCAGTTACATCCGGCAATAAAATGTATAAGAAAAACAGTAATAACATCTAGTTCATGACTTGGATGCATTTTGTTCTTACACATTTGACTTGTTAAAATTGTAATTGTAATATTAAACACTATCCTAGCTCTTTTAAGAGCTTGCCACAATAACATTTGCAATAGGCATAATA
>NC_056500.1:6131616-6136139 GCF_014905685.2 Nematolebias whitei
AAACTATTGGTATTGCCTGCTGCCTTGCATGCAAAAGTCATACACAAGATCTCAGAAAATCTGTTTGTGCTCAAAGTATAGATTGGGAATGACTCTCAGCTACTACCACAACAACCGTTAGCTCAGTAAGTGTAAAGTTGGCTCAGTTAGGACCAACTTTATATCGGCTAATGTTGATTAGCTGTGGCAGCACCTGAAATCAGGTTGACTCAAACGTTATTTACACATACTTTCTTAGAGTTTGGATTAGGGGGTGGGGGCACGGGAGGTGGTGCTTGGTGTTTGTGTGGGGGCCAGCAGTACACTCGTGGATTCATTCAATTGTTCCCTGTTGGACTCGATGGCAGCTTTTCACACTAAATTTCATACATCCATTATCTTTACCCGCTTCTTCCTTTTTGGGTTGTGGGGGTCACTGGTGCACATGTCCAGCACCCGGAGAAAACCCACGCATGCCGGAGAGAACATGCAAACTCCATCCAGAAAGGCCCCTGGACTGGGATTTGAACTGTGGAACTGCTCACTGAGTGGCAGCAGCTCTACCAGTTGTGCCACCATGCTGCCCACAATCTCTTACCTTCCTCCAGTATCTGCTGGAGAAAGGAATCATCCGCCCCTGACTCAGAAAAGAAAAGCAGGTCAAAGAAAATGGATGGATGCTTGACTTTGAAACGCCCCTTGAATGATCTTGAAACAGAAGCTGGAAGGAGGGAAGTCTGAGGATCTATAGGGGGTTGCGATGTGACACGGTTCTGTATAATTGCCGGGAGGAATCAATGCATCTCAGTCACATTTCCTAGAATGTGAACACAAATGACAACAAGGCCAGCTATGTACTATTTTAAAACTTCTAATTGTATATCTTGATTGTAGAGGTCTTTGACTGTTGACCACAAAAAATAAACTCTACCAGAGTCCATTTAAGCCCATTTCTCTTTGCTGTTCTCTTTACATTTCAATTTGTTATCCATTTTAAACTGGTCCAGACAAACAACTACCATTACAGTCTTTAAGTTCATTGTTCATCCCTTCCCCAATTTAGCAGAACCAAACAGTAGGGTTATATCATGCATTTCTTCCACAGCTGTTCAGGACATTTCATACCAGCTAAACATTCACCTGGAACTCTCACCTTCTGGGAGTAGATATAGGGCTCTAAGATGCAGATAAACAATTGTATTATGTTTTTAATTTTTGTCTTTGTTAGACTGTGCTTGTCAAATAAGCGTTGCGCTGTAAAAATGAATTTCCCCCATGATAACAATAAAGTCTAATGTCTAAGTCCTGTTGTGCATGGTGCAGTCCTAAAACTTTGTCTCACTGACTCATCATGCTTGTTTGAATATTATGACCTAAATTTAACTCTTAATTTAGATTTGGATCTTGTCTAGCTATCATATAATTCAGCATGGGCGGCACAGTGGATCAGTTGAAAGAGCTGTCGCCTCGCAGCGCGAAGGTTGCCGGTTCAAACCCTGGTTCAGAACATTTCTGGGTGGAGTTTGTATGTTCTCTCTGTGCATGCGTGGGTTTTCTCCGGGTATTCCGGTTTCCTCCCAAAGACTAAGAAAATGCATGTTAGACTGACTGGTGACTCTAAATTGTCTCTAGGTGTGGGTGAGAGAGTGAATGGTTGTCTCTGTGTCCCTGTGATGGACTGGGTACCTGTCCTGTCCACCGCATCTCACACAGTGATAGCTGGACCTGGACACCAGTGACCCCCATGACCCCAAAAAAGGAAGAATCGGGTAAAGATGATGGATGGATAATTAAACGTTGAATAATTTGTGTACTAAGTCTTTTGTATTTTTACTGTGCAAAAGTCTTGTTTATTCATCATATCAGTGTAGAAATTGAGAAAATGCACAACTCAAAACCTACAAACTCAAACAGGCCTGACTGCTAGAACTACATCAGGTCGGCGTTAACATGTTTGAAACTTGATCTTAAAGAGGACGTTAACGAAGAGAGCAACCTCAACGAACTTGGCCGTAAACTCTCTGAAGGTGAAAACAAATGACAACACTTTCCCAGAAGCGCCACTCCGAGTGCATGTAAAAGCCCCGACATATGCCAGTGCAGATGACTGGATTAGGTTTTTTGCTCAGGTGACATATCGCTTTGTTGTTTTCCACACTAGGTGAACTTCACAAGTTCCTCAAATGCCTCAGTTAGAAGAAAACACCTTTTGTCTGGGTTAAATGCAAACCCATCTGTTGTCAATTCTCCCCATAGTCTCAGTCCCTCTCTCTTCTTCCCTTCTCTTTCTGTCTCTCTCCTCCTCTCTCCGTCAGTTGTGATTGGCTAGTCCACTCTCCCTGCGTTTTGCTGGTACAAATCACCGCTGGGGGTGGAGATAAGTGCAGCCTGCTGTCTAATACCAAGGGACACTGCTATAAAAACTCTGCTGCTCACAACTGCACAGTTGCTTCCCCGCTGTCACTGACAAATCAGGCACTAACTTTGGATTTTTAAGATTCCATCATGTGCAAAGGTCTTGCGACACTCCCTGCGACATGCTTGAAAAGGTAAGGCTAATTAATGTAGTTTGAGCAATAGAAGGGGATGTCAGTCTTTGCAGCAAACAATTATATAAAATGTTTTTGTCTTTATATCTTACACTGAAATAATTCAAAATCTGTTTGTAACTAATTTTATGCACGAAGAACCATCTGCTAACATCTTGTTCAGTAAAGCTAATTGTCAAACGTGTAAGACTTTGTCTTGATATCTTCGATGCAAACTGACTGAAAATGTGTTTGTCTACAGTGCAAAGGACATCAAGCACAAAATAAGCTTCTTACTGCAGAAGCCTGAACCTCAAGCAGTCGACCAGAGGGAGATAAAGGAGAGAAGTGCCACCGCTGCGGCAAAGAGGTCAGAAAATTTGCTTCCCGTTTGTTTTTAAAGATCTCAAAAAGAGACATTTGTGATATTTATACCAACTCTGATTAAGTCAAACTAAATGTTCTGACATGTAGCACTGAAGAGGCTTTGTTGTGATTTTCTGGAGGAGGTTTAGAGATGAATACATGAGATATGATGGTGGTGGGTTTGTCAGAAACTTATGGATTCGTGAGATTTAAGTTTTATTCTGAAACGACTGTAGAGTTAGTTCACTTTTTAATATCTCGGATGTTTTTGTTGCTCATGGCAGATGTTTGTATTGATCTAAAGAATGATGGTTTAATTGCACTTTTACACAGAACATGTGCCTCTAAAAATAACCTAAAATGACAAATAATCAGACCATAAGTTATGATTAACTTATGGGTGAAAATGAGTAAAAACTCTGAGTCTGCTCAATTCATTTTGTTTTAGGAAAGATGAGGAGGTGATGAGGCTGTTGCTCCCAGACAGGAAGCATTTTTTACAGAAAGAGAAACGGATCATTTCCTGCCTGACGCAACAGCCATTAATTCACTCTCTGAAATCATTTATAGCTCCTTTAATTGATGCAACTGTTTTGGGCGCACTGATGTCGTGACTAATGCTGTTTTTGTCTGAGATCTAAATTTAAACCTGGGCGTGTGCGGGAAGAGCAGGTTTTGTTTTGGCCCCGGTCTGCCTGCAGGTTATGTTCCCACGGGACGCCTGTAATTGTTCTTTATGAGAAGGTGATGGTGGTGACCTTTGATTTTTAGTTATAATCCATCCAGTCACAGGGATCAATAGTCTGGCTATGCATTCTTGTATGCACATAGCGTTTTCTACAGTTTTTTATTTTATTTTATGTTTCTGAGGCTGTGAAATCTTCAAGAAAGCATTATTACGTTTTAAAGGTCAGATGACGCATGCCAATGTTATCAGAAATGTCAACATAGATCATAGAGATGGTGCAGCTGGGTTCACAATGAGTCACTTGTTTTACTATAATAAAACACTCCTCTGTCGTTTGATGACTGTTTGGAGGTAAATTTGGAAAACAAAAAAAGAAAAAATAAAGACTGCGTCTCAGTCTTCATTATTTATTCAAAAGTATTTAATCAGCACAATGGAAACACAGTTTGATGCAAAATTCTTGAAATAAAGTTCTTAAAAGATGACAAAAAAATGCAATATTCATAGTTAAAATGCTACCTTTGTCATTGGTTTAGGCTGCCGGATACAACGGATGTGGAGAAATGGAAGGAGTCATTCAGCCATGTGATGAGCAATGAAAGTAAGTGACATCATAATTATACATTAAAAATAGTGAATCTCTCTTGGAACGAGGCAAAGTGGACGTTTAAATATAACGCAGCCGAGCAGAACTTTGACTGATCCTAAGTGTAATTGGTTCTGACAGACTGGCAGATGCTTGACTCATTAGTTCTCAGCAGCGCTGTTGGTCTCTCTGGGGTTAGAAAAGGCAAAACTGGACAAAATGCAATTTCTTGTATGACGTGAAAACAGCACGTACATGGGAATATTACCCTCTCATAGACACTATTCTCACTTATGGTAGCAAATGAAGTGTATGATGACAATTTAATGTCCACTGTATATAAACATATACACATATATACATATATACATATACA
>NC_056500.1:6136239-6184128 GCF_014905685.2 Nematolebias whitei
GATAAAACTAATTATCTTTTTAGAAGATTCCTTCTCCCAGCAGTCCTCCCTTTTTTATCTTTGAATGGCGCTCCTGTTGGGTTGGTCGATTCCTACAAAATATTTGTGTATCTTGGTCCATTTGCATTTCTCTTTTAAGCCCCATGTCAACAATGTGGAAAAGAAACTGAAAGTTAAACTAGGTTTATTTTTCAGAAATAGATCCTGTGTAACTCTGAATGCTAGGAAACACCTTGTAACTGTGACTTTCCTTCCCTCCATTGACCATCCATCCATCCATCCATCCATCATCTTTTACCCACTTCTTCCATTTTGGGTCACAGGAGTCGTCGGTGCACATGTCTACCAATCATTGTGCAATGGGCGGGGTACATCCTGGACAGGTGACAAGTCCATCACAGGGTGACAGAGACAAACAACAATTCACTTTCTCACATCTAGGGACAATTTAGAGTTACCATCAGTCTAACATGCATGTTTTTGGTCTGTGGGAGGAATCCGGAGTACCCGGAGAAAACCCACACATACACGAATAATTTTTAAATATTATTTTCTTATTTTCAAAATGTATCACTTTATATATTTTCTTTGATGATTGTCTACTGTTGTCATCACTCTTTGTTAAAAAAAAAAAAAAGGTCTCTGTTGTAAATGAGTCCTCAAGGCTCAATGGGACCAACGGTAAAAATTTAATTTAAATAAAGGTTGAATGAAAATTACTTCAGGGAAAGTAAGATTCCAGCAGCATCGTACAAGAAATAGAAAGACAATAAAAAATAAATAAATACATAAACTAAACAAGAATATAGTAACAGCACACAGTGTCAAAAAGTGACCAGTAGCAAGTATAATAAAATTATTCAAAATAAAATATACACATAAATATAGATTTAACAGTAAATATTACTATAAGACCAGTTACTGGCTAGTTTAAGGAAGTGGTGGTGGCTGCTGGATTAATAGGAGTTTGGACAAATGACTGCAAAAGCTAACAAAAGTAAAAAAAATAAAACATTAAAATGATAAAAAAATTAAGATCTAAAATCATGAGGCAGACAATACGATTTCTATTTATGCAACTTCAGCTGAAAAACATGTGTACTTGTGCTTATGTGTTACTTACAGCAAACTGACAATCCATGGGTGGACAGTGGCTCAGTTCACTGATTTCAGTTTTATTTGAACACACCGTTTCCAGAATGGTGAAATCCACTACGTAGGTCCAACCGTACAACCACTGACGGAGCAAACAGAAGCATATAGTTACAAATGCCTGTGTATAAGTACTACATATTTAAATTTCCCTCAAATACATTATATATACACACATATGTATATACACATACACACATATGTATATACATACACACACGTATACACACGTAAGTGTTTCTGTCAGTAACCATTTAACCATTTGTATTCCCCTGTGTAACTAGTTTTTTTTAATAAGTTTAATGCAATTTTTTTTTTTACCTGGTAAACGGATTTTGTTACATTTTCCAGAGTGAAGTAATTCTCCAGGTGATTCTCTTCATTAAACTTTTTCAGGGAGAGTCTGGCTGCTTCCATGACGATTGGGTCATTCAATTCATTAGCTGTTGCACAGTCTGGGCACGTCTCTTTAATTAAAACAGGGGGAACTAACCACAAAAAAATTAGAGATAATAAACTCAAAAGTGACCTGGAGGGACAAAGAATCAGACTGCGTGATATACATCTTGGAACGAGGAGGTGCAGAGGTGTGAGTGAGAATGTGAATGTTGTTTTTTTGTCGTTTGTCTTTATGTGTCCCTGGGATGGACTGGAGACCTGTCCAGGGTGTCCCCTACTTCTCGCACTGTGATAGTTGGACATGGGCACTAGTGATCCCTGCGACTTGAAAAGGAAGACTCGTGTAAAGATAATGGATGGATGGATGAAGATAATTTTTCACTAATAATTTGTATTTTAATTGTATCTCAATGGTCTGAACTTCTCACTAGCATAATTAAATAAACGTTGAATAACATGTATAAATAAAGACTTAATTATTATTATTATTTTTTAAATTTGATGTTCACTCATTTTCAATTCAACCTTTATAAAGGATCCAAATTAATCCAGGTGCGTGCAAATGAAAGAGCAGTACTCCGATTCAGACGCCGGTCCTTTGAGCAACTCCTCCACAGTGCTTCCCAGCATGAGAGGCTCCTCACAGGCGAGCAGTGGTCAGGATGACTGCAGAGCCTGGAGCTGTCCTTGGTTCAGTTCTGGTCCAGATCCGTCAAACTCCCCAGCAGCTGACAGCAGAAGCCCACGGACAGAGACGGTCCTTTGGTGAGCAAGGATCAGGCTAACCGCTGAGGTTGTGACCGGATCGGTTCTGGTCCAGCTCGGTCTACTTCGCCCACTGCCGACAGCAAGACATACACGAGGAGAGCTGGTCCAATAGAGATCCAGCACAAAACCACACAGGAGAACCGGTCGGAATCAAACAGCCCACAGAGGTCCAGATGAAAAGTCCAGTTGAACCGAAGGAAAACGCCGGACCTTCGAACAACGTCTCCCTGCACCAGAGGCCACCTGGCCTGCAAGCATTGCTTGGCATGACCAGTGGGATGGAAGTGGACCTGGTCCCAAAGTTCCTGGACGGTTTCAATCGGCTGTCTGAGTTCACTGCCCACTGAAAATGGTTGGAAGCAGGACAAGATTTTTTTAGTCGGGTTCGAAATCGGGTCAGTTTGACGTTACAGGACGGTAGAAAAGCTGCCGTCCTGCTGCCGATGTTAGCACCTATAAATGTGTAGAAATCATTGACCACCACCAGTGTCTAAAACTATTTAAATCTTTAGTATAATGTGTATTTCTTGTTATAAAATTAACTCTTTAAATAATAATAATCACAAAAAATACAAAGATTTAAAATCATCCATCCATCCATTATCTTTTACCCGCTTCTTCCATTTTGGGTGACAGGGGTTGCCAGTGCCCATGTCCAGCAATCACTGTGCGAGGGGCGGGGTACACCCTGGACGGGTCACAAGTCCATCACAGGGACACATGGAGACAAACGAGACAAATTTTTTTTTAATTTTTTTAAAATCTATTCAGTGTAAATTACTTTTTAGATTAGAACAAGTAATAAATTGACAAACCTTTCCTCAATGAACACGAGTAACTTTTCAGTTCAACCTGAGTGTCAACAAGAGCAGATACTTCACACTCGCCATACACCTGAAACATCCAAACATGTGGTAAGAACAGACAACCAAATAATCAAACATATTTACATTTAGGTTTCCATCCTCATGAAAAAGTTGAATATTTAGTTTGTATCTTTATTACATTATTTTAGGTGCAAATACTGATTTTTTGTGCGATTTTGTATTTTTTACATAATCACACACATGTATATTGTACATATGTAAATAAACACATGTAAATATCTGTACATGCATGTATAAATGTATCGTAAAGGTGCACAGTATATAGGAACATTCGCTGACACTTGCACATTCCTTGTATCTGCATCAGTATTGCATCTTGTGCTCTAAACACAGCGAAGTATAAAAAATTCATGTAAATTATGGATTCCTACACTGATGTGGAGAAATGAAAGGAAATATTCCAAATTGTACGGTGCACCATGCGAAATTGAATGACAATAAAGCTTATAAAATTAAAAGTTAAGCTCCATAAAATACCGTTTGGCAATAAAACTATGCTTCACAGTATCCTGATGCATGCTCAATAATCCAGGTAGAAAAATCTAAAAAAGTTAAATCTGGTCCTCTGGACATTCAAAAAAACCCAAAACAAAGCAAAACACCAAAAAATGTAGAAACGTTTCGTCTCTCGTCCGAGAGACTTCTTCAGTCTGGTTTATATATATATATATATATATATATATATATATATACACACATATATACGCAACATGATGTGAAACGATTGAGAGAGGAGTAAAGGAGGCCATCTTTGTGAAAATAAATCGTCCATCGTTAAACAGGGGTGGAGGCCTCCGGGTTCAACTGTCCCCCTCTTACAATGCTGTGATTGCTAGTATCACTCAGCCCTCTGTGAACAGTAAACAGCCATCAGTGTGCTAATGATCCATTGTTAGGCTGATGGTCCTTCTTGACCATGTGGGCAGCTGGTTTTGGTTGTCAGCAGCAAAACTGGTTGATCCACTCTGAGAAGGTGCTTTTTATAAGAGTGAGCTGAATACAGCACCTCAGACTGAAGAAGTCTTTCGGATGAAAGGCGAAACGTTTCTACAATTTTTTTTCTTCCATTTTGTTTTGTTTTTTGAATGTCCAGATTACCAGACTTAACTTTTTTAAGATCATTTTTAAATTGTATAACTTCAGACAGCCGCAATCTGGCAGGAGATTTAAAAACATCTTTGTTATCATCAGTCTCCACAGAGTCTGACTATGGTTCTCAGCTGAGCGTGATGAAGGGGGGTCCAGCCATCCCCACATCAGACGTGCGCAGGCACTTCTTATTTGAAAAAATATCGTACTCTAATTATCTTGTATGGGCCCAGATTCTTGTTCCACACGAGTGCAGAGACAACTGGAAAGCCTCCCCAAAGACCTCAGACCACGTAGGGTGTCAAAAGTAGAATTTTTATTATAAAGATGTGCTTAAATCTTTAAACAAAGCAATATGACACCTTGATTCTGACTGACAGAAAAGTTTAAGGTTTATTGTAGAAAACACTGAACCTCTTAAACAGCACACGACTGAATGAAGAACTGCCCGCTCGGACGTCCTCCCACCTTCCTTATACTATCCTGCTTACGTAAAAACAAGCGCACACACACACACACACACACTCGCTGTTTTTGCCAACAAAGTATTTGTCCTTTCTCTGTCTCCAAGCACAAGACTGGCCTTATGCCCAGACATTCTTATGCCTGGTCAGAGCGGACTGGGACAATAATCCATGCCAGGAATTTGATACGATCCCAGGCCACCTCTACCTGGTTAATGCAACCCTCAAAGACTGAGTTAAGTTGAGCACACTTTGAATGCATGGCAGGGACAATTCTAAGATCTGACCTTGGTTCTTAGTCCTCAGTGTTGGCACTGGCTTGGATGTGGCAGATCTGCCGTTCAACTAATACAAGGAAATGGACAGAACTTCATAAAGCCCCGTTCTACAAAGTGTTTTAATGCCTGCCATTCACACACTCACATATATGTGGAAAACAAACACGCACCAAAGAACATTTGTCACGTTTAACGTGATTATTAAACATGTTTACTCCTTAAATGTTTAGGTTAAAGGTAAACACTAAACAAACATATATATTCTTTTGAGTGTTTGCAACTAAACTAACCTGTTACTCTGGTGATAAATATCGAAATATTCATATTTAACATTTACTCTGTTTATAACAACCAGATCATGAAATGTAAATCTGAGTAAAGAGCACTAACGTTCACATTTAACTGATTTTGATTAATAACACACATGTATGTACGTGTGGAATGTATATACATATATAAATACTGTATCAGTACATGCATGTATAAATTTATAATATGTCTAGGTGCACATTACATTTGTTGACACTTGCACAATAATTTCCTGCAGGATCAATAATGTTCTATTTTATATCTCTTATCTTATTCCTTGTACCTGCATTAGACTTGCATCTTCTGCTCTAAACACAACACAGTCTATAAAATTCACGTACATTTTGTAATCCTACACTGACGCGGAAAAATTAAAGGAAATTTTGTTCAATTTTGCATGGCCCACTGCATAATTTTGAATCACAATAAAGTTTATAAAGTTAAAAGTTAAGCTCCACAATGTCTCGTTTGCCAATAAAAATGTACGCTTCATAAGCTAGAAGCTGTTTTTGCTTTGATTCTAGTAAAAAAAATAAAAAATAAAATCACAAATAAAATCATGCAAGTTTTAAATGTGTAAACCAGAAAAGTGTAAGGTATTGATTCTAATACAGAACAATTGGAACAGCGTTGTAGTGCAGGAACCTCCGTGAAACCTTGATCTCGCACGGTTTTCAACATCAAAAGTCAGATTATAGAGTGACCCACTGTTCCCCTGGACAAAACGTAGATAAACACAAAGACGGGCTTTAGATAATATTTTCTCTCTTTCTTTTTATCTCTTTGTATATTTATATTTCTCCAAAACAAACTAAACAGCTGTTGCACCTGTGGTTTTAATGTTTCTGCTAACATTTGTGGAGCAGCACGGCGCCTTTTGTATATTTATTTTCCTCCCAAACAAACTAAACAGCTGGTCCAGCTGTGGTTTTTACTCTTTCTGTTAACACTTGTAGAGCAGCACAGTCCCTGACCTAAAGGTGATTCTAGAAACATTCAGTCGATGTTTATTTATTGGACGGATAAACTGTACAGCAGAAAAAAACACAATGAACCGTACCATTTTTTCCATTTATTACATCTAAACAGGAGTTAATTTGTAACTTAGATTTTCTTAATAAAAGCCTCCTTTTGTTAAAGATGTACAAGTATTTCATGAATCTTGCCATGTATATAATTTTGCTTTATGAATTTTTTTCAACCATGTTCCTCGAGGTTCACTGTGGGGGGTGCTCCGTGACTGTGGGATTAGGGGCCCGTTGCTACGGGCTGTTCGATCTCTATACAAGCGGAGCGAGAGTTTGGTTCGTATTACCAGTAGTAAGTCAGACCCTTCAGGGTGGGAGTTGGACTCCGCCAGGGCTGCCTGTTGTCACAGATTCTGTTCAGAACTTTTATGGGCAGAATTTCTTGGTGTAGCCAGGTGGAAGAGGCATTTTGGTTCGATGACCTCAAGATCCCATCTCTGCTCTTTGCAGATGATGTGGTCCTGTTGGCATCATCGTGCTGTGATATTCAGCTCTCAGTGGAGCAGTTTGCAGCAGAGTGTGGATCAGCTGGGATGAGAATCATCACCTCCAAATCTGAGGCCATATGTCCTCAGTCGGAAAACGGCGGATTATTTTTTTCAGATCGAACGTGAGGTTCTGCCTCAAGTGGAGGAGTTCAAATATCTCTGGGTTTTGTTCACGAGTGAGGGAAGAATGGAGCGTGAGATTGACAGATGGATTGGTGCAGCGTCTGCAGTATTGTGGACTCTGTACTGGTCCATTGTGGTGAAAAAGGAGCTGAACTGTAAGGCAAAACTACCCGTTTACCGGTCGACCTACGTTCCTACCCTCACCTATGATCATGACCTTTGTGTAGTGATGGAAATAATGAGATCATAGATACATACAGTTGAAATGAGTTTTCTCCGCAGGGTAGCTGGATTTTCCCTTTAGAGATAGGGTGAGACTGAAATATGCGGGATGGACTTGGAGAACTGCTGCTCCACATTGAGAAGAGCCAGGTGAGGTGGTTCAGGCGTCTGGTAACAATGCCATAATTTGTCTTTTCACCTGTAGATGAAAAGACAACATTCATCTTCATCTTTTCCTTAGCCGTAGTGATCCGGAGAAGGCCATCCATGCCTTTGTGAACTCTAGGTTTGATTATTTAAATGAAATATAATTGTATTATGTCAGTATTAACCATTCTTTTATCTCCTATTTACCACATGTACAAAACTCTGCTGCTCGCTTGTTGACTAACACATGTAAATATGAACACATCACTCCTGTCTTTTCATCTTTGCACTGGCTCCCGGTTCAGTTTAGGATACAGTTCAAGCTGTTGCTGTTTGTTTTTAAAGCATTGAATAGCCTTGCATGACCCTATATTTCAGAACTTTTGAAAATCCACCAACCCAGCAGAGCTTCACGGTCTGCCGGTCAATATCTAATGGAGGTTCCTCGCTCAAGGTGCAAATAATGGGCGGGGTGGGGGGACTGGTCCTAATACTCTTCCTCATGAGTTGCGTTCCATCTCTGATCTAGTGTTGTTCCAAGCCAAATTGAAGACCTATTTATTTAAAAGGGCTTTTGATGTTTAACTTACGGTTGTTTTTAAATCTTTTTTTACCTTATTTTGTTGTGGCTGTGTTTTTAATCTGCACTGATTTATTGCGCCCAGTTTTTATGTGTTTTATCTTGTAAAGCACTTCATTCAATGAAAGGCATTGTTGGAAGGTGCTAATAAATAAATACACTTTAAGTTTACGTTTCAGGATGCTCCCTGGGCGCCTCCCTAGGGAGGTGCTTCAGGCATGTCCGACTGGGAGTGGACCATGGGGAAGACCGAGGACATGCTGGATAGACCATGTCTCTCGGTTGGACTGAATTTCTTGGAGTTCTTCTAGAAGAGCTGGAAGAGGTGGCTGTGCAAAGAGATGTCTGGGCCTCCCTGCTAAAGCTGCTACCCCCATGACCTGTCTTTGGACCAATTTGGAAGATAATGATTGGCTATGAATGGATCACAGTCTCCTTTGCGGTCCACACTGCTCTCATCCACCTGGCGCAGAAGGACTCCAACATTCTCATGTTTTTTGTGTACTTCACATCTGCCTTCAACACCATGACCCCCCAGACCCTGATGGGCAAACTAATCACACTAGGACTAAGCCCCTCCCAATGCAACTGGGTCCTAGACTTTTTATCAAACGACCACAGTCTGTGTCTCTATGAGGATCCACAACATCTCCTCCTCCACCATAACCCTCAGCACTGGCTCCCCTCAGGCTGTTTGTTGAACCCCCTCCTGTTCACTCTGCTCACATATGACTGACACCTACCCATCCAGGCTGTCCTATTGTAAAGTTTGCAGATGATACAGTGGTGGTTGGATGCATCACAAACAATGAGTCCAGCTACAGGCAAGAGGTGGAACACTTGGAGAGCTGGTGCAGGAAGAACAACCTTGGCATTAATGTTAAGAAGACGAAGGAGATGGTTGTGGATTTCATATGGAACAAACACACCAAACACCCCCCACCCCCAATATAGGAGGATCTGTAATGGAAGTGGTCTCCAGCTACAAGTACTTGGGTGTGCACCTGAATGACAACCTCAGCTGGAGCAACAACACCACCAGTCTAATCAAGAAAGCTCATCAGAGACTCTACTTCCTCAGGCGGCTGACGAGCTGGTCTGGGAAGCTCAGTCCTCACCTCCTTCTACAGGTGTGCAGTGGAGAGCATCCTGTGCTCCAGCATCAACGTGTGGCATGGAGGCTGCACAGCTGCAGAAAGAAAAGCTTTGCAGAGAGTGGTGAAGGCTGCACAGAAGACTGTTGGAGTCAGTCTCCCCACCATCACAGACATCTACACCTCCAGATGCAGGAAGAGGGCCACCTGCATCATGAAGGACCCCACTCACCCAGCACACACACTTTTTGCCCCACTCCCCTCAGGAAGGAGGTTAAGGAGCATTAAGTGTAGAACCACTAGACTGAGGAACAGCTTCTACCCTGAGGCTGTTAGACTCATGAATCTCTAACCAGAATAATCACTGTGAAAATCACATCATGTTGCTGCTGATCTGTTTCATGTTGCTGTGTTCATGCGTGCTCATCTGCTCACACAGACTAATGTTCGTGCTGCTGCTTGGCGTATTGTGTTTATTGTTTTTATGCCATTAGTGCTTAGCATAGTTTTAGCTGATGTTTTTCTTAGTTCATATCTTAGATCTTATTACCGTTTTTCTTTTACATTTTATTGTTGGATGTAACTGGGACCCTGTGTACATAATTTTGCTTCACCCATGTGGTGCAAATGACAATAAAGAATCTCTGAATATAATTGGACCATGCTGCTGTAGATTTATTTTCTTTTTCACCTTTGTCGCCTGATTTTTGTTGCATGCTTTGATATTTGCTCTTGATTTTTTTTGCAAGTGGAGGCAGTTCTTCTCGCCCTGAGCATTCCATTTTATTCTTGATATTGTCAATTTTACATATGACAAATAAACCAAACCTAATATATTTTGCATGCAGGGTATGACTTGTTAATGTTTATTATATAGGTAAATACAAATTTTGTGGCCAGGCTAAAATCACCACCAGTCATTTTATTTTCTTTCTTAGGTTTAATTTTGGAGAACAAGTGGCATTTTGTTTCAGTTATTGTTCACTCACTCTCAGCATTTAGCTCACAATCATGACATTTTTAGGTTTTGCCTCAGCTGTGACCCACTACTTTTTCTGGTAACGACCAGGTTTGTGTACTTACAAAAACAGATGAAGTGACTGAAAATAGGACAGCAATGCTCCATGGAAGAGCCTTTTAGGTTGGAGAAAACTGACAAGTTTGATGTGGTGGTTTGCATTTATGCTCAGATTTGTTGAGTAAAACATACAGTTAAAAGTGCGTGTGGTTAGTTTATTTATTTATTGCATTTATGCAACCTTCAACCTTTACCCAACGAATCAATATCTGCCAAAGTTTGTTTGTCAATTTTGTAACTAAATGGGACTTGATCCAGACGTAAAGATAAGAGCTTTTTGCTGAGTCGGTAAACCTGATTTCATCAGTAAAAGTCCACAAAAATAACACCCACAGACATACTGAGTATAGATTAGCCAGTTTTAAAGCCTCTGCTGTGTCTGGATCTAAACTATATTAAAGCTTTGCTTTTTAGGAGCTTGTTGATGACTCCACAGAGTATTTTATTGAATAAAAATATTAAATGTTGCTAAAATATATTCAAAACAACAAATATTATCAACTGGGCATTTTAAATTGAATATAAGCGTTCATTTGTCAACATTGTTTTTGTCTTACTTCTGCATTTTAATGTGGCTGCAGAAGTCAGTTACATAAATTAAACAAGATTTTACCACTAGATGGTAGTGTGGCAGCAAGATACAGAGCTTTTTTTTTAGTGTGGGAAAAGTTGGAACATGAGATTTTGGTGTTTGGGGAAGAGGATGTCACACAAAAGTTTTATTTTTAGACTTCGTTTCATGCTTTTAGGTTATTTGTCTTAGCTATGAGTTGTTTTTATGTGATTTATATGCAGAGTGTTGCAATGTATTTACTGGTACATAGTCCTGCAAAAAGAGGCACTAAGTGTATAATCAGGTATACAAAACAAAAAATACAAAGTGGGTCTGAAAATGTAGTTTCTCATAGAGTAATTATCTTCTATGGCACTTTTAGACTTTTGATTTTTCCAATCCAAACCAGCTGGATTTATAAAGCACTTAACTAAAACAAAACATAAAGTACCAAGATAATGAAAAGGTTGATGATTTTAGTATTTGGCCTGGAATTGCTCTTATTTCAAGCTTTGCAAATTCTTCATTTTCCCCACTTTAACCATCTTTAATCTCCACCTACAGTCATGGTCTTTTTGCTCAAATTTAAAACCTTTGATCTGAGCCTAAAATTAGTTAAAGTGTTACAGTTTTTTCTCTTACCTTAACTTAGAATAATTATAATCATACCATAACTTCAAAGGTTTTTATTGTTTAACATCCACATTTATTTTGATAATCTAACAATGTATTTAAAGTTTATATACATGTTCTCAAATCAAATTTCATAGACACATTTGATTTATGGACATATCGTTGTAGTTCAAATTGTCTGATTTGAGATCGCACCAGTAAAAGTTAACCAAGTAATTGAAACTGGTTGAACCTCAGTCATCCTTATGTCATAAATTCAATCCCATTGTTAAAAGAGGATTTGCTTCCTTTGATAGTTAGACTGTAAGTTTGTTTTGGATGAACAATGACGCCCTGCTTTATATTTACATTATTTACACTTATTTATTGAATAATTACAGAGCTTTAATTCTACACTTCAAAATGTCAGGTGTCTAAAATATCTGAGTTACTCTTTTGGTTGTAGAAGAGCTCAACTGAATATCGTTAGATACTTTTACTCCACAATTGAAAACATGGACGTTATTAGATGGATCACATCAATGGACCAGTTCTGTGGTTGTATTAGTTAGTCATTTCTGAACAAAATGCCCCAGCCAGACAAAATAGAGAAATTGTTTTTAAATAATCTTTGTCTTTATTAAATTGTGAGACAAAAGAAAAGTTACAGGTAATGAATGACCAGAGGAACCAGTCAATTTAAATTAAACTGATGACGAGAGAGGTAAATGCAAATGTATTAAATTTAATCATTTCTGAAAGTCTGTGTTTGTCATTTAGAAATGGTTGCCAGGCTTGAACAAGTCATCCTCAGCAAAGAGTTTCTGCACCAGGCTTTCTCCTGCAGCTGGTGGGGGACACGCAGCCGAGGCTGTGTTTGGGAAGGCCTGGAAGCCCAGGATGCCGGGTTCAGGCACACCTGGGATCTGCGGGTCAGGCTTGAGGATCAGAAGGGCGGGCTGTGGAGGGAGTTCTGGGAAGATAGGTTTGGTAATGTTATGGCCCAGGGCTTCAATCTTCTTCACCATGCCCTCTGGTTCGTCATGGTATTCACCCTCATGATCATGTGTGTGGTGATGGTGGTGATGCTCATGCTCATGCAGGTGAGCATGCTTGTGGTCGTGGTCCAGTGCAATCTCGTGGTCATGCTCATGTGTGTGCATGCCCTTAGGATGACTGTAATTATGGTGATGGTTGGGAGAGTCACCTGAGTGGTCATATGCCTGGGCATGGTACGCATGCACGTGATCATGGGTTCCATCAATCCCGTGGTCGTGAGAGTGGTCGTGGGCATGCCTGTAGGCACTGCCTGGTTTGTGGTCATGTGTGTGGTGGTGATTGCTACCTAAAAGATGCTCTTCATCATGATGGGTGTGGTCCTTGGTGTGGTCATGGATGTGGTCATGTGGGCTTGGTTGTCTGTGTCCGAATCTGTGTCCATGGCCATGTGAGCACGTCTTGTTTGGTCCATGTGAGCATGTCCTGTTTCTGCCACCATGAAAATGGCCGTGATCGTGTCCTTCATGTCCTTTGCCATGCCTGTGTCCGTGTCCTTTGCCTTGCTCATCGCTGTGTTCATGTCCTTTGCCATGCCCGTGGCCTTGTCCATGCTCTTTGCCGTGGTGGTGATGGTCATGGTCATGGCCATGTCCGTGCTCTTCACCAGGAGCATGTATGTGCGAGTCATTGTGGCTGTGGCTAGTTGCGTCACCCAGCAGGTGTAGCGCCTTCTCTCTGTTAGAAGCCTGTAGAATACACACACAATTTGGACATATTTTGTAGTAAATTAAACCAGGAATAACCTGAATGAATTAATGAAAACAGAAATTATGCTTTTTGAGTTTTACCTCAGGCTCATAAATCTCACACTTTACTTGGAAAATCTGTTCCCCACTGGGAGAATGGTGGTGGGATGCCTTACAGAAGCCCAAATGCTGAAGAAATAGGACACAAAAACAATCATAAGAATTTATAGATATTTATGGCATTGGCTTTGCCTGTATTTTGTTGTTCACATAAACAATCTTTAATTCATTTCTGTTATGACTGAGTTTTCTGATCACCACCTGTCTGGAATTTTAAAAGGAGGACAATTTGAGTTTTTATTTACAGTTTATTATTAAAAAAAAAAAAATCTTCTCACTATAATCCCATTATAGAACAAATAAAATTTTATTTCCCCTGGCTGTTTTTGTCTGTATTTGCCTATTTGTAGATGTCTTGGAGGATATTCAAAGTACTTTTAGTAGAACTAGATCGATGCAATTAACCACTGAACACATACATACTAAAACCAATATAGTTACAACTTATTTCAGAATAGATGCCGATTACATGTATTTAAACAGCCAATCACTTTGGTCATACATCAAAACTAATGAATTGCCAAGACTTACTGCAAACCCACAAGTCATGAATGGGCACTTCTCAGCTGCCCCACCCTTTGTGTGTATGCCACAGGTGGTCTCCTGAATGGTGTACTCCACATGGTACATCATGCTGATCCCCATCTTGACATGGACAGAGAAAAAAAAATTAATAAGCGTTATGTAATGAACAGATATCCAATCCAACTTTATGTATAAAGTATTTAAAAAATACAGGACCAAAGGGCTTTACAGACAAGTAAAAAAGCACAAAAGGAATAAAATAAAAGATTAAAAAGGGATAAAACAATAACAAAATGTTGTGTCTGGCCATGGTCCTCAGTCAAAAGAGTGGATTGCTCTCTTGAGGTCGAGGTTCTGCCTCAAGTGGAGGAGTTCGAGTATCTCAGGGTTTTGTTCACGAGTGAGAGAAGAATGGGACTTGAGATTGACAGACAGATTGGTGCAGCATCTGCAGTATTGCAGACTCTGTGCCGGTCCGTTGTGGTGAAGAGGGAGATAAGCTGTAAGTCACAGCTCTCTGTTTACAGGTTTGGCTACGTTCCTCACCTACGGTCACAAACTCTGGGTAGTAACCGAAAGAATGACATCGATGATACAGATGGTGGAAATTAATTTCCTCCGCAGGGTAGCTGGACTCTCCCTTAGAGAGAGTGAGAAGTTCAGTTATCCGGGAAAGACCCAGAGTACAACAGTTGCTCCTCCACATATAAAGGAGCCAGTTGAGGTGCTTCTGGCATGTCCGACTTCCCAGGGGAAGACCCAGGACACGATGGAGAGACTACAACTCTATTGATCTGGGAACGCCTTGGGGCCCTCCCAGAAGAACTGGAAGAGGTGGTTGTGGAAAGAGATGTCTGGACCTCCCTGCTCAAGCTGCTGCCCCCACTACCCGACTTTGGAACAAGTGGACGATAATGGATGAATGGAATTTGTTAGATTTGGAACTTAAATGGGATTCAGTCGCCTTATGTTTTGCATTTTGCTCAGGTGTCAACATAAAAAAAAAAAAAACCTCCAAGGACATTTGCGTGTATTTTAATCATGATGGAAACTTACACCGGCAGAAGCGCGGGAGATCTGAAGCAGAGCAAAGCGATTGTTGTTGTTACTCTCATTGTTGTACTTCTCCAGTGACATAGACACGGTCTGCTGGATTTCTTCGTTGTCAAAGTTGATCAAAGTTGGGCAGTCTGGACAAATCTGTGTCACGCGAGCAGCAGGAACTGAGCAAAGCAACAAGTGGTAGTTAAATATTCATGTAGTTTTCATCACAAAGTTGTGCAGTAATGAAATAAAAAAAAAAAGTGAATGAACACGTTTTTGGAAATCTTTTTAACTGCAACAAAAAAAAAAAAAAAGGTCAATTTGACAAGCTGCAGATCAAGTAGTTTTTTGTGTTTCTTTCCTACTATTCGTACCATCTTGTTCAGAATTTCTCACCAATGGGTCAACTTTATGGTGTTTTCGATAAGTGCACTGCTTTCATTTATGCTTAGAGTGAGCAACTCTAGTGGTGCTTCACTGCCTCTTTTTTTTTTAATTGAGGCAAGAAATGGTTCAGCAGTGCTGAAAACAATGAAATACTGCAAATTCAAAAGGTTAGGATATTATTAAAACATTATTTCATAACACTATTTTGTATTACATCCTTTTATTTTCTCCAAGATGGATAACGTAGGTTAGATAAATGGCTAAACAATACAAAAGTCAGATACAAAGTTAATTTAAATTAGACATACGACAAATCTTAAAATAAATACAAGCATTAATGAGCAATTTGAAAGCAGAACAAAATGCTTTAATATAAGAAGTACATTGTCCCCCTTTGGTTCAGTTATCATTTGAATATTTATTTTTCATACCTGGTCTGACGAGACACCTGTATTTGTAGAGACGCACCACTCTGTGAGGTTTGCTGATGAAGATAGCAGCTTTGCATTGTCCATACACCTGCGAAGGGAATCACAAAGACAAGAAAATTCACATTTGTGTTGCTCAGTTAAAAACAAAAACTTTAACTTTGGTATTTGTTTTAAATCACACTCAACCCCAAAAGTAATGTTTGCCATTTTCACATCAAATCCCGTTGGCCTCAGATAAAAAAAAACAACAACAACTTGATTTAGAAATGTGTTTGTGGTTGGTTGGCGGCTCAGTTGGTAGAGCTGTTGCCTCTTAGCGAGAAGGTTGCTGGTTCAAAACCTGGCCTGGGACCTTTCTGTGTGGAGTTTGCATGTTATCTCCAGGTACTCTGGTTTTCTCCCACAGACCAAAAACATGCATGTTAGACTGATTGGTAACTCTAAATTGTCCCTAGGTGTGAGTGAGAGAGTGAATGGTTGCTAGTCTCCATGTGTCCCTGTGATGGACTGAAAATCTTTCCAGGTTGTACCCCGCCTCTCACACAGTGATGGCTGGACATGGGCACCAGTGACCCCTGAGACCCTAGAAGGAAGAAGTGGGTAAATATAATGGATGGATGGATGGATGGTTTATGGATGACTCACTCGTGTTTTTTAGTAAACAAAGATGTCAGCACAGTATCACATCTAATTATGTAAGGGGTTTAGGTTGCTCTACCTACTAAAAAAACCCATTATGGTAATCAAGAATAGAACTTCGAGGAAAACCAAGAATAAATAGGACAGATGGAAGTTCCACAGTAGCTATATGATTCATATAAAAATAAATGCACTGTCTCATTGCATCTAGTTGTCTTTAGCTATTTTGATTCGTTTTTAACCTTTAAAGTTATTATATTTTTTTCCCGTTTTGACGCATTGCTTAACACACTACAGAAACTGGAAGCTAATTCCCTCTCAAATTGGCTTTAGCGGTCTTTTGTGGCATCGATAACCTCTGCTACATAGGCTTTGGGCTCTTTTCTGGCACGCTTTACAAGTTTTATAGCCCAAGCTGGGCAACTGGGCGCCTTTGCAGACATACATGAGTGACAGTGGATTATTATGGGTTGTGTGCAGCACCATGATTGCCTCAAACATGCCACTTCAGCTCCACATATACCCTTACTGCTAGCTCAGAGGCCTAGTGGATCAGCTTTACTCGTCTTCTGCTTCTGTACCTACCTAGCACATACGTGCAGCAAAAATGTGTCTTTTGAGATGAGCAGAGTGAAAATGGCAGGTGTTTTGACATTAAAGGTTTTGTGTTACTTCTGCTGAATAGGATACCTAAAAGATGGGTTCATTTATATAAAACTAATGTTATATTTGCTTCTGTTCCCATGTGAGGCTTTTAAAAACGTCTGCTTACCGGCACCTCAGTGGTGGAACGAGCCTGACACTCTTTCCAGTCCTTCCTGCTGACCACGCTGCAGCTAGTCTCTTCAACATCCAGAGTCAGGTAGTAAACCACGCCGACCTCTTCCTGTTACACAAACACACACACAATATGTTTGTCAGTGTTTAATTTTTACCTCTGTTGAATAATAATAATAATAAATAAAAACTTTCAAATTATAACACTCATATCTAACTGGAAAATGTAGGAAATTTTGCAATTGTGTCTAAACAGAAGATGCAGCTCTAAAATCTTTTTTATGATGCTGTACTGAAGTTTCCATGACAACTGCTTGGTGTGGATCATCTCCACATGCTTCACTGAGTCATAACAGATGTGCATTTGCCAGCTGACAAATCATTAGAAACACTCCGTTATCCGAACAAAGCAATATGTCTTTTTAATGTTTATGTTCTGGTTCTGGACTCTAACAGACTATTGCATTTGTATTTTATTTTTTTTTTTTACATTACGCTTTACATTTTCAAAGAAAAAACCTGGACATTCAGTAATGGAATTGATTATTTTTTTTAAGGATGTTTTCATGTTTTTGGATCTCTACACCACTTTGCAATTTTAAATGTCTGGATTCTCAGATTAAAATTTAAGCTGATCAAAGAAGATGCACTTGGTAAATAAACATAATTGAGGGGTAGGGGGGGGGGTCTCATGTGGCTCAACTTACATGTTTGGCCATGTGGACATTGGCCAGGCGGTGCAGGGTGAAGATGTAGCCCTCGGTCCGATCCAAGTTGATCTTGCCGAGAGCCAAATGTGCAGCGCTCACTGCTGCTGGATCGTCACACGACCCCGACTCCAGGCCATGATCCACGGGGGCACCGTAGACACACCCCAGCACCAGCAACAAGAGAACACAAGTCCTCATTGTAAAGGCCTGTTTTTGACTTTGTCTCAGCCCGACACAATGGCCCTCGTCCTCTCACACGCAGCCTGGTAAGAGCGATAGCAGATGGAGAAATGATGACCTTTTATATTCTGCCTCAGACGCTTGGTGCGCACTCACAATGACTTTCATATCCACTCACAAAACAACTGCCCCCTCCCTTCATCCAAGGTAAATATAACCCTCGACCCCGCTCCATCCCTCATGTCTAAGAATGCGTCCTATCGGTTGACCAACCAATCAGCTACTGTCCAAACTTGCACAATGAAGTTATCTGCCCTGCAGTTCAACTCTCCTGTTCGGGATCAATCGGGACAATCAGGGGGCAGCAAGTCACAATCTACACTTTGCTCAGAGTTTGGTTAATCAAGGACAGGGTTACAGAAAACTGTAAAGCTTTAGTGAATGTCTACAATAAATCAGATCCTTCTGGATATTGATAAATCATTAAAAGTGGGTTGTGCAGACTCTTCATATCTATCATATCTTCAGTCAACACATACCCTCGCACAAACATCAACTAATCAACTGAGTGGATCATATTCTATCTTCTTAGTCATGCTGGGTTTTGTTGGCGATCTTTGCTTAACACAGCAATTATGAGGGTTACAAAAAATAAAAGAGGTGGTGCTTCTGTACAATGAGCAAAAACAATAAAACGGTAAAAGTGCTGCACAAAAAGACTTGAATTGTCCCTCATAGTTTTGTATTTTGCCCATGATGCATCAGAATTTGTTGTATTCTTAAATTCTTGCAAATTGCATCTCAACTACATGCTCCCAATAAGCATCTGGCATAACTCTCTGATATTTGACCTCACCAGTTGGAATTTAAAAGTGGTTAGTTCCTGGTACGAAGCCATTTTAAGCATATTTCACAACTTCTCAGACGGGGTGACGTCAGGGTTTTGGAGAGATTATTCTAAAAGCCCAATGCCAGAATGCTTTTTCAAGTCAGAAACCGGCTCTGATGTGTGTTTTTTGGGATCTTTGCTCGGTTGCTTGTATCCATTTTGTGCACTGCATCACAGCTTGATGCGACCTGACAGTTGTTACAGTGTTCTCATGTTTGAAAGCATTATCTTGAATCCTCCAAATATACTTTGTAGCACTGTGGCTCAATCTTTGTCTCCTTTGATCATACGAGCTTTCTCCAGAACACATTTTGGTTTGTGCATGAGGTCATCTACAGATTTCAGTTGCGCTTGAATGTGCGGCGGGGACTTTTTTTGGTTTACCAAGAAAGAATGATTGTTCAGTTTAAATAACAAAAACACCTAATTCACATTGACATCTATGTGAGTGGATGCAAACTTTTGAACACAACTGCATATGTTATTTGAAGGGTTAAAGTATATTTCCATACCACCCCCTTCACCTTTTATTAAAAGCGGTTTGGTAAGTAGGAATTGTGACAATGCTTGAATGGAGCCACATTTTTCTGAACTTTAAATTTTGTGGTTTGTGATTTAGACAGCTGGACTTTGAGGAATGAGTTGCTGCAGATGCAAGGAAAATGTTTGACCTTTGTCAGAGAGTCAACAACACATGGACCAACCTGCGTGAAAATCAATAGTTTTTGTGCAGCTGTTGCAATTTAGGCAAACTTACATAAGAGGAAAACTTTGGTCTTGACCACACAACTATACAAATCTGTGAACGGTTCAAAATTTTATTGAAGCACTGATAGCAACCATGGGAGAAGGTCATGTTTGACTCTGAAAGTGAATGACCGCCATGCAGAGCAACAAAAAAAGTTTTCCATCATCTTGAGGAAAAAAAAAAAAAATTGAATGAAAATGTCAGTGAGTATTAACCTTTAACAGCAACTCATTACTGAAATCATTTTTAAGTTACATTTCTATGATTTTGCCAGCAATACTATGGTGAATTATTGAACTCAAAACTGGGAGGAATATTGAAAAGTTAGTAGACATATTTTTCAGGGGGTTTGGAAAATGGAACATCAGCATGAATAAAATGTTTGCTGTTGGAACGTTGCAGAGCTTGACTGAAGCCTGGGACCTATGCACCAAAGGATGGATTTGTTTTTCCATAATGTGTTCCCGACTTTCACTGCAGCTGTCAGAAATGTTTATCTGTTTGAGAGTTTTTCTGCCATGGATTTTATTTGTAACGATGAAAACGACTAAATCTGGCTACTAAACTGACCATTGTGGCATATTCTACTAGTTTATCCTTTGCAGTGGAGAGCATCCTGTGCTCCAGCATCAACGTGTGGCATGGAGGCTGCACAGCTGCAGAAAGAAAAGCTTTGCAGAGAGTGGTGAAGGCTGCACAGAAGTCTGTTGGAGTCAGTCTCCCCACCATCACAGACATCTACACCTCCAGATGCAGGAAGAGGGCCACCTGCATCATGAAGGACCTCACTCACCCAGCACACACACTTTTTGCCCTGCTCCCCTCATGGAGGAGGTTAAGGAGCATTAAGTGTAGAACCACTAGACTGAGGAACAGCTTCTACCCTGAGGCTGTTAGACTCATGAGTATCTAACCAGAATAATCACCGTGAAAAAAATCACATCGTGTTGCTGCTGATCTGTTTCATGTTGCTGCTGATCCGTTTCATGTTGATGTGTTCATGCGTGCTCATATGCTCACACAGACTCATGTTCGTGCTGCTGTTCGGCGTAATGTTTTTATGCTACTGGTGCTTAGTGTATATTTAGTTGATGTTTTTCTTGGTTCATATCTTAGATCTTATTGCTGTTTTTCTTTTACATTTTATTGTTGGATGTAACTGGGACCCTGTGTACATAATTTCGTTCCACCACATGTACCACATGTGGTTCGAATGACAAATAACGAACCTTGAATCTTTGAATTACCCCATCAAAGTTGTAATCACTCAGTGAGAAAATACTTATTCTTTTCAATGGGAATATAGTTTTATAGTTTTTTTTAATCTGTTCATAACTTGATGATGGGCTCATTATTAACTTCTAAGTTGTATTTTAGCTACATGTGTGTTATTCATACAGATCAGTGGTTCCCTACAGGTGAATCGACATCCTGATTAGATAAAGTCTTACCTGGACCCTGATCTGAGCTTAAATTTCAGCATAGTCTAAACTTTTTTAAACTTTTCTTTTTACTTGCCAACATTTTTCTGGTAATTCCTTTTGCATGACATCTTTTCTAGCATTTACAATAATTCCCAGGTCTGGCCTGTAGTTTCTTTCTGCTGCCACCCCACAGAAAGGCACAGGCCTGAAAGGACAATGTGGTGACTGAAAACCAACAAACAAAATAAAACAGCATGGCTGTCACAAAAATAAAATTTAAATACACTAAAATAAAATTTAAATATAAACACTTTGGACTTTTACTGCAGACCGATTTCTTTAGATGGACCTCGCCTGAGTTTAAGACCACTGATATAGATGGTTCATGTTGTGAACATTTGCACATCGTTTCTTTTATGCACTCAAACATGCAAACTGCAAGTGTAACATTAGATTTTTATTTTATTTTTTGTTTAGCATTTGAAATTAAATTCCAGCATTGCAAATGTTATACCAAACATAAAAAGTGCACAACATATAATTCTACTAGAGTGCAGTCTGCAGGGGGGTTTCATTGCTTGCAAATCACATTTTTCCCCGTGTGTGTGTGTCTTTGACTATGCTGTCTGTTCCAAAAACATCCCATAAACCACTGCATATATTTAATAAAACTCTCAAAAATTAAACAATGTCTGGACATCTACAACATGTTAACTTTGGGAGTCAGCCTAGCTCAAGATGGCTGCCACAGCCAAAGTTCCTTAATAACAAGAAAACAAAGCGAAACTCGAGCAGACACAGAGGAGTCGGACAGGCCTGAAGCACAACAGCAGTCTGCAGAGCGAAGAATACTGAAGGAAGAAACTCGTACGAGTGGAAGGAGCAGGATGGAGGAGCAGAAGCTGCCTGTGGAAAAGTACCGAAGGTGATGAACACAAGGAAAAACAGAGAAAGTAAACATTACAAATCCATCCATCCATCCATTATCTTTACCCGCTTATTCCATTTTTGGGTCACGGGGGTCGCTGGTGCCCATGTCCAGCAATCACTGTGCGAGGGGCGGGGTACACCCTGGACGGGTCGCAAGTCCATCACAAACATTACAAATGAAGAAGAAAAAAAACAAAACAAACCAAACCAAAAAAAAAAAAAAAAGGTAACAGATACTAAAAATCATAAAACAGCTATCAAAAAATAACCCAAAGATACAGATCTGGACAAAATGTTGTTTTCAAGGTTTGACCAGTGTCATCATTTTTCAACACAACAGGATCTTAGACAAAAGTTTTGGCTTAAAGTCGGCGGGTGACATGCATTCTTTCATGAGAAGACATTTTTTTTTTTTTTTTACAAGAAATGAACATGATCTCAGTGGTTAAAACTAAACAAATATCTTAGATTGATTGAAGATTCAGAGGTGGGAATGCATATTGAATTAAAGGAATGCATTGTGACCTTTTGTAACGTTTTATACAAAGTTCTCATGCAGCATGTTAGAACTGAAAGTTTGAGTTTAGAATGACTCTCCTCTACTACCACACCAGATTTGAGCTCAATATCTGCATACATCACCACATTATAGCATGCATCCTACGGTCAAACAGGAAACTCCCAAAATAACTTGATCATGACATTTTTTTAATTACAGCTGCAATGATTTCCATCACATTACCTCTCAGTATTGAACATTTTTAATAAAAACACAAGATGGTGCTGCAGACTCATTCTCTGAGACCTTGCAGTCAAAGCAGTGTTCAATATGAAGTTTACAGCTTTAATGCAACGCTACATTGAAGACCGAGAGGTCATATTAGGACTGCATTGATCAAATCCAGCAATCAGCAGCAGATATTTTCATCCAAAAACAAATGAGTGATGATAAAGCTGCTGTTTGATAACATAATACTTTTCAGGAACAAAATACTCGTTTATGGAGGCAAAGCTACGTAGATCTCAGCAAAAAGAAACTGATTTGTTTGAGTGCTGCACATTAAGTCAGCACTTGAATCATTCCCAACAGAGGCAGTGTTCTTGGTCAACGGTGTTCTAAACAATGATTCATAAAAAGGGCTGAGCAGCCCAGGAGAAAAAATAATGACCTCAGGAGAAGACGAGGAACAACTGTGGCTCTTGGAACAGAATCGTGACTTTGAAATACTTCATCTCATCTAAGTTTCAGGTCTCGCTTCTTTCATAGAAGGCAGGGGGCGTATAATAACCCCCTCAGTTCACTCAAGCTCTGGATAGTCTTCAGGCACATTGTGTACAGTATATAAAACCATGCATTTGGTTTCCATTGGTCTAAATTAAATTAAAGCATACCTGCTTTGGGAGGAAAACAAATGCACTTTACTATACTCAGCACTGATACTTTCAGGAATGGCTGTTTGCGTATCTGGATATAAAGAAACGTTTTCTATCAGACGGCTCATCTCTGAACAACATCCAGCAGCTTGCCATGTTTTAAATGTTGAAATCAAATTTATAAATCACACATGAAGCTCAACTTGAGTTTCACTCTGCAGATCTAGAAGAATCCAACCTGTACAGTTGGAATCATAAATAGTTTTGATCAGAGATCGAAAGGACAAGATGTTCTGCAACAGATGGAATTAACCTTGCAGAGGTTTTCTCAGCGTTAGGTCAATCATTCTGAGATCCTCAGCACTGACAAGCAGCACATGTGACTTGTATTGGGTGTGTGTGTGGTGGTGGTGGTGGGGGGCTACTTCAATACATGGAACATTTTGGTCCAACTACATCTTGCTGTTAAATTATGGCACATTATATTGTAATTGTCTGCTCATTTACAATAAACTAATAAAAGTATAAATAAGTGTAAATACATTGGGAATGTTTAACAGCAAAACTCCTGTTTGTCTAAATGATTTCTTTTTTTTTTTTGGTTTGTTTGTTGCTGCAAAAATCACAAGATCCACAGATATGTGGCAGGGTTCAAAGTATCAGACTTAAAGAAGAAAAGCTAAAGTTGACTCCGCCGTCATCGACTGTAGCAACAAACATCTGAAAATAACTTGAGCGCAAGCAAAGCAACTTTCCTAATGTTAACTTTTGGAATGCTGCATCAGCTCTTTACCCTCACTAGAGTCCTTGAGGGATAATGGGAGTTTGCCCATCCAGTTTACATGTGTTTTGTAAACTTGGAGAAGGCATTAATTTGTCTTCCTCGGGTTACACGGCGGTGCTCCACGAGTATGGGATTGGTGGTCCGTTGTAAGGGGCTGTTTGGTTCTCATTGCCGGTAGTAAGTCAGTCAGACCCCTTTAGGGTGGGAGATGGACTCCACCAGGGCTGCACGTTGTCACCGAGTCTGTTCATAACTTTTATGGTCAGAATTTTCGGTGCAGCAAGGGGGCGGAGGGAGTACAGTTTGGTGGCCTCAAGATTCCATCTTTGCTCTTTGCATATGATGTGGTCCTGTTGGCATCTTCATGCCATGATCTTCAGCTCTCACTGGAGAAGTTTGCAGTCAAGTGTGAAGCGGCTGGGATGAGAATCAGCACCGCCAAATCTAAAGCCATGGTCCTCAGTTGGAAAAGGGTGGATTGCTCTCTTCAGGTCAAGGGTGAGGTTCTGCAGCAAGTAGAGTTTAAGTATCTTGTGGGGTTTGCTCACAAGTTACGGTGAAAAGTTTGGCTATCTGGGAGAGATTTGGAGTATAACTACGTCTCTTGGTTGGCCTGGAAGTGCCTTGGAGTCCTTCCAGAAGAGCTGGAAGAGGTGGAAAGAGATGTCTGGACCTCCCTGCTCAAGCTGCTGCCCATGCTACCCAACTTGGGAACAAGTGGAAGATAATGGATGGATGGAGATATAGATATCTATCCATCCATCCATCTATACCCATCCATCCATCTCAGCAGGTCTCTGCCTGCTGGAGGACCTCCATGTTGGTAACAAAGACGCTCCAGTGGATGTTTTTCATTTAACCTTTATTTAGCCAGATAAGTCATATTGAACCTAGAAGACTCATTTACAAGGGAGATCTGTTTAGACAGACAAAAGTAGTGAAACTGGACACATGTAGGAATTGGAAGCGAAAAAATTCCTATCAAAGTCCTTCTTCTTGGCTGAGAAGAAAAACTCTAATATTAAAAAACACCTCGCACAAACAAGCACATAGACATTCCGCAGAGGTGGGAGATGTCGAGAGCGGTGAGCAATGTCTGTGAACGCGCTCGAGGACACTGTAAGAGTTCTGATAAGGATCGAAGAATCAGCCAGTTTCCTCCGGTGAGATCCATAAACATTCGAAGGATGTCGGGGAAGGGCCAAGGATAACGCCTATGAGAGTCCAAGAGTCCTGAAATGATGACGCAATGTGTATTCAGCTGGTTTCCTCTAGTTATCAGTTGGAAATTCCTCTATGGTAGAGGGAGGGGGTGGGACAGCGCATCAGATTACATGTTCCCCAGGCGAATTCAGATAAGGTGGCCTTCAAGGGCAGCCAGGGGAGCCAAATTCAGATAAACAGTTGTTTTGGGGACAGGCAGAACTTAATAATATCTACCTTGAGTCTGTGTTGGTCCACTCGATTCCAAAATGTCCAAATTCCATGGCCACATCGATGGAACGTGCCTGAGTAAAATCCCAGAGATCTGATCCATTCTGCCCAAAGCATTTGAGTCTGGGTACTCGAGGCATGAACCAAGCCATCATACATTGTCATTGTACATTGTTGTCATCATTCTTTGTTGAAATCAGGTCTTTCTTGTAAACGAGTCCTTGAGGCTCAATGGGATTAACCTGTCTAAACAAAGATTGAATGAATAAAAGGCAAGCAGCATGATCGGGTCCCAATTTGCTGTCAACAACTTCCTTGATTGCAGATAAAACCAGCAACCAGCCAAATCCAAAAAGCAGGAACCAGTTATTGTAAAGCCCATTAAATATGTGTCCTTAAAATCCACAGATGGCACCAGAGAGACAAATCATCAAGTCTTCCAAGTCGATGAGCCATCCAGCTGCGTGCATGCCAACAGGACAAATCGGCTCGCCTGTCTTCTCTTCGAAGAAATGTTATCAATTGTGTTGGGGGACCAACTGATCAAATTAAGTTTATAATTATGATTTGGAAGATATCCGAGAGAGGCTCAGAAACAGTTTCACAGACAGACAGAGCAGCAAAGCAAAGTGGAGAGGGAGGGGAGGGGAAAAGTGTCCGACCTCAGCAAGGGCAAGTGGTGAAGTGAGGATGTTTAAGATGGAGAGGAGACAGCGTTGGTGGAAGTGCTCGAGGAGTTGTATATGGTGGCGGTAGGTGACCCATGATTCAGAGCCGTACAGGAGGGTGGTCGCTACAGTGGCTCTGTACACACTGATCTTGGTCCTCACCTTCAGGTCTTTGTTTGACCACGATCTTCTGTGAAGTCTGCCAAAGGCACTGCTCATTTTAGCCTATCTGCTGTCGTCAATCTCTGTGTCTGTGGAGATGATGCACCCAAGGTATGTGAACTGCTGGACAGCTTTCACCTCCGTCTTGCCGTTGTTGATGTGAGGTGGATGGTACTGCTCACCAGGTGCTGGCTGGTGTAGCACCTCCATCTTCTTCAGACTGTTCTCCAGGCCAAAGTGCTGGGCAGCGTCTACAAAGCTGGACACGGTATGATGTATGGCTGGTTCCATGTGGGCTACAAGAGCGGCGTCATTGGCAAACAGCAGTTCCCAGAGGAGCTGCTCCATCATCTTGGTGTGGGCAAGCAGGTGCCTCATGTTGAATAAGTTGCTGTCAGTGCGATAGCGGATGCAAATGCCATCGTCATTGTCTAGATCTTCAGAGGCTTGCTTGAGCATCATGCTGAAAAAGATGAACAGTGTTGGTGTGAGGACTCAGTCCTTTTTGACACTGTTGGGGATGGAGAAGGGCTCTGACAGCTCTCTGCTGATGTTGATTTGGCTGAGCTGGTTCTCGTGTAGATGGATGACCACGTTCATGAATTTTAACACCTTGTTAAAAACTGTTCAACTCTCTGAGCACATCAGGATCTCCTGCAGCTGACCTTATTATGACAATTCTAAATCTGTCAAGCATTTTAGATTTTACAGAGCATTATCTTTCTAACTTTTCATGCATATTTTTGTAAAAAAAACATTGCTTTAAAAATTGTATTTTTTACGTAATTTAGCTGATTTTTACCAAAACGAGCTAAAATGTGGAAATCATACAACCAAAACACACACAGAGGCAGCTGGGGACAAGGTGGTTAAATACTTTACTCCCCCTCAGATGGGAGTTCTGTAGATTGAACCCCTCATCTTCCTGCTGGGAAACAACCACTCCAACTCTATGTTGCAGCAGATTTTGAATAAAATCCCTTTTTGTGATGTTCATCGATAAATAGCACATTTCAGCCCGACGCAGCTGGTACTTTTGCTCAACATATTAAGTTTTCTTTGTCAACATAAAGTCGAACAAAATCATTCCCACATTGAAAAAAAAACTAAATTAAATACAAATCTATCAAAACTCTCGAGTACAATTAGAAAACCAACTTGTGTAAACCTGCAGTAAAAGTTATGATTTCTCCAATTAACCTGCTTAAAGTGACACACACACAAAAATAAATAAATAAAATAAAATAAAAAAATCAGATTATCATTATTTTTTTTTAAACTGCTGGACCCTGAGTTGTACATTACATCAATCTCACTGCTATTTTCCATCACTGCTTCATGAAGCTCCTCTGGGAACGTTTGTTTGTTGTGCTGGTGGGTCAGTTCTCCCTGAAGGAGATCCATTTCTGTTCACCGAGTGTACTTCGAGGGCTGCATGTCACTCACACCCCCGTCACTGAGAATCCTCCTGATCGTTGGTGTCCACTGAACTTGCAGACGACTGTAACACAGAACAGAAGTTCAGAAGATGCGTCCTAACTTCAGCCATCATCAACACACGTTCGTTTTCCATGAGAGTTGAATAAAGTACATCCGTCACAGCTTGTGGAAGTGAATCAAGAGAGCATGTCTAATCTGGACCATTCTTAACATCTGCATACGTTCATGCCAATATTACGCAGAACCAGTTTGTGCTCATGAATATATTCTGCTGGACCTGTGAGGCCTTACTGCAGCAAATAGATTATAACAAACACTTGTAACAAAACGTGCTGTTTAAAAATGTCTAACTGGATGATTGAGACTATCAGTCTTGAGTAGTAAACAAAACCGCTCAAAATCACTTATTCCCCGCCCAATCTTCCTGATGTTTACCTTTCTGATAAAAGTCCATGGTGCTACGTGTTAACGCGCACGTTACCTGCCTAGTGTCTCCTGTGCGTTCACATCGGTGCTGAATCAGCCTTTCCCCCCATGTTTTTCTGTTTGTAGTTACTTTTTCTTCTTATAATTACCATTATCATGTGTATTTACAAAAATGTTCCCCATAGTACTATAATGAGATGTTCCCATTGCTCTCTGAAAATCGACTTCAGCAAAGTTGCTCTATTTTTATTTTTTTTTATGATCTTGTTTGATATTATGAGACTTAAACTAGTAATTTTAATTCTTTAAAAAGGGTTGACTTCAAATTCAAAACTCACTAAACAATTCAGTAAAATTGCAAATATTTTATTAAAGATAATAACCAATAAAAAAAATGTATATTTTTTTAAACCAAATTTTTTTTTTTTTTTTTTTTTACACTTGAAAGCTGAAGGTCACATTAAACCCACCCTGTTATTATATTGCACCTGTCTTTGCCATTAAATCTTGATGCTGAGCTCAGTTTAGAAGTAAATGGCTTGAAAACAACCTTTTTCCATTCTAAATAAAAGGAGAACCAACATCATGACTGAAGCCTAATGCCTAAAATTACACACCTCATGACAGGCTAATGGAGAACTTAGCGCGAGTATTTAATTGGCTGTGAATGAACAGATACACACAGGAACACACATACGAGCACGCACATTCATGCAAACTGACAGGAAGCCTGAGTTGCAATTTTCTTGCCAGCTTACAGACAAACTTTCACGCTTAAAGTACTTTCATTTGACATTGATCTTGTAAAAAGGCTGAGTTTAATGGGTAGCAATACAAAAAAAACACAGCCTGGTGCATTCGGAGTAATTATTAAGTACTAGGTAAATACATGATACATACTGGGTATTGCCTTGATGCAGACCTGGAGCTCGCCTGCTATATATCAGACTGTATTGTGTATTTCTACTATTTATTGTTAAGTAACTATTATTTAAATAAAATATAGTACATCATTTACATGATGACAAATGATTATAAACTTTTGCAGGTCTGTGTGTTTATTTGGACTAAAGCTATACCTTAAAAAAAAAAGTGAACCTTAGATGGTGTTTGGTGTCATTTACATAAAATAATGTATTTTAATTTAAATAAGGTGCCATGCACTCAGACACATTTCATTCAAATAACTGATTGTTACATTGATACCAAAATATCACACTGAAGATAAAGTGTCTTTAACTCAAACTCTCAGCGTGCAGAACTCCAGCTGCTCAATTTAAAAATGTGAGGAAACAACAAACGAGGGAACCCATGACACGATGGTTGAGACTGGATAATTACCTCACTTGTGATCATGCTGGAAACATCATGAATCATCTTCAGAACAGCTCCAGTGTTTACTTTTGTTCAGGTACTTCCTTCTGTGTTATTCCCCTCTGATATATAACCCTGGAAAGCAGAAACACAGGCTCTGACAGGTAATCACTGAGATTAAAAACACAGCGGATGCATAATAAAACATATGGGCTCTGACAACGTCATATTAAAACAAGCTTCCCCATTTCTTCCCGCCATATAAATCCTTAACCTTATCCTTTTCTTATTACACAAACCGTGTTTCGTACAGCAGCTGAGGCTGGTGAGCACCAGACAAGACAGTGCCGGTTACATTACGGCATTTAGAACTTTGCAGAAGATCAGTCCTCGAGGGGTGTGTAGAACGTACAAGCCAGTGTTTAAATAATATAACCACAAATGTAATATTATATATATCCTTATGTCCGAACCACCTCAACTGGCTCCGTTTGATGTAGAGGAGCAGCAGTTCTACTCTGAATCTCTTCTGGATAACTGAACTTCTCACCCAATCTCTAAGGGAGAGTCCAGCTACCCTACGGAGGAAACATTTCAACCGCCTGTATCCACAATTTCATTCTTTTGGTCACTACACAGAGTTCGTGACCATAGGCGAGGGTAGGAACGTAGACCTACCGGTTCTAGAATTGCGCCGCTCAAGGTGGCTGCATGTTGGAGCAGCTCTGCTACTTTCATTCTGAGATTTTGCTTTTGGAAACTTTAATTCCTCTTTTTTTGGATGTAAAATCACATTTTATTTGGATGATTGTTTCCTCTTGTATCGGATGCTGTGCAGCTGGAAGGATTTTTACTGAAACTTTTTTTAGTTTAAGACATTTGTTATGATGCGTAACCATGGCAACAAGGTAGTTTTCTACAACCAACTGCAGCTGATTAACATCGCAAAAGCTCAAATAATATCTCAACTACAGCCCCAAATCTCAAATGAGTTGAAAAGGATGTTCTGTGGACGCATTCTCATCTACCTGCCAGCTGTGCTCGAGTGCGTGATCACTGAGATCCTGGAACTAGTAGGAAACATGGCTCATGACAGCGGAAGGACAGGCTCGTCCCTCGGCTCCTACAGCTGGCTGTCCGCAGCGACGAGGAGCTCGGCAGACTGCTGGGAGGAGTGGCCATCACTCTGGGAAGAGTTCTGCCCGGCATTCAGGCGGTCTTACATCCCAGGGGAACCGAGAGGTCAGTCGAGTCTGGGTGGACGGATCGGATGGCATCTGCAGCCATTTTCTTAGGATCCACTGTGGGATGGACCTTTATAAGAGATCCTTCCTGTCTACAGCCATCAGTATCTATAACATCTCGGAATGAAATGTGGATAATGAGTTACAACAACAAATTTCCCTTTGGGATTAATAAAGTATTTTTGAATTGAATTGAAACAGAGAGCTTTGTCTTACAGCTCAGCTCCCCCTTCACCACAGTGGATTGTGGTCCACAGTACTGCAGATGCTGCACCAATCCATCTGTCAATCTCAAGCTCCATTCATTCCTCACTTGTGAACAAAACCCTGAGATACTTGAACTCCTCTGCTTGAGGCAGAACCTCACCCTTGACCCCAAGAGAGAGGGTGAGGGTATATTTATATAATTTCTTAACATAAGACGATGCTAGTGTAAAACTCTAAGATAATAGTGTTCTTATATGGTATGAACTATTAGCAGTTAGAGTATGGGTTACGAATATTTGTTATATACACACACACAACTAAATCACATTTTTGCTCAAAATCCATAGAAATTGACAGCGTTTTAGTTAGTTATTTTCCCGTTTACTGCCTTTTACCGTTAGTTGCACAACCATTTTGAGAACGACTTTATGTTTTTATTATTTATTTATTTTTATCAAGTGGGCGGCATGGTGGTACAGTTGGTAGAGTCGGCACCAATCAGCAAACAAGTCGCTGGTTCAAATCTCAGCCAGGGATTTTTCTTAGTGGCGTTTGCATCTTCTCTCCGTGCATGCGTGGGTTTTCTCCGGGTACTCCGGCTTCCTCCCACAGACCAAAAACATGCATGTTAGGCTGATTGGTAACTCTAAATTGTCCCAAGGTGTGAGTGAGAGAGTGAATGGTTGTTTGTCTCATTTGTCTCTATGTGTCCCTGTGATGGACTGGAGACAGTGATAGCTAGACATTGGCACCAGTGACCACCATGACTTGACACAAGAAAAAAAAACAAAAAAAAACAGGTAAAATATAATGGATTGATTGAATTTATCACCTTCTATAGCATCCAAATGTTGTGGACAGGATGGAATCCTGGTTTACCGCTCCGAGCCTTTTTACGTTAGATTCAAAGCAGTCTGCGTCTCAGAAATAATGGAATTAACTTACTTTTTATGTATTGGAATGTTTCTGTTCAGTGCCCTGAGAGGACTTCTGCTGTGACCTGGTGCTATATCAATAAACTTAATTGACCTTATGCAGAATCGACATTGTTCATCGTGTGGTCCATGTGGTCAAATGCACCACGGTTTTCCCAGAAGTCATTGAGATAGGAGTAAACACTCAGCTGAAACCTGTTGTCCAGCATTAATGATGCATTCAGACGGACCAGTTCCCCCCCCCGTCTGAGCAATGACACGCTCATTCCAACACGTCCGCATGCTTTTCATCCCTCCACTGATTACATGGTGGTTGATCCTCTGTAGCCTTAAGGGTTTAAAATTTTCATCTAACTCACAAATGTTCACTTCACCTGAGCGTCACGTAAACGATGTTCACTTCACCTGAGCGTCACGTAAACGCGCTCTCAGAGAAAACAGAAACATTTCTGCATCTTGTTTTCATTTTTTCTCTGCACATGAAGTCTGGGTTCACTTATGCTGTGTTTCAGAAGCGTTTCTTGTACAGAGTGGTCCGTTTTTTAAACCTCCAGAGGACCCCAAGATCAAAATATTTACCGTTGCTTTTTGAATATGTCGTATTCACATTTATTTCCGAATATGTGAAGATTTGACAGCGAATGACTTTGTACTTTTATGTGTGGGAAATCATTCCTTTTGAAAGTCTCACCCTTTGTTCGATTTGCTATTTTCATAACTAATTATGGTGCCGACCTGCTAAATAAATGTTAAACTCTTTATCACAGATGACTTTTCTCTTGTTTTCCAGTTGTATTTGTCCGTTACCAACTTAATTCCAAAATAGGTTGAACACTGAGCAAAATGTAATTCTGAGTAGAATGTAATGATTTCAACTGGTTCATATTTATCATGATCAGTGTAGGGTTTGGACCCAGACGCATTCAAACATAAGGAACTCCAGTAAAATAAAACTAGTCAATAAAATAAATAATAATAAAAAAATAGCGCTGATGTGGCAGCAACAACTTACAAAAAAACAAAGAAAGAAAAACCACAGAGCACAAGAGGTTAGACTGAGACATCTAGCCATGACAATGAACCGCTGCTTGTGATCAGGAATGGTTTAAATAGAACGGGGCTGAGTGACAAGTGACAGCACCTGGGTGATTCATCACGAGCAACAGGTGTGAGTGTTGAGCTGCTTGAATCACTGGTGAGGCTGACTGAGGGCGAACATGGGAATTGGCAACCAAAACACAAAAGACAGAAGAATAAACCGTGAACCTTAAGGAGAACTAAAACTAAAAGATAAGCTAAATTAGTGAAAAGAAACAGCCAAACTATGACATTATATTCATAATGGAACACACAAAACACATCAACTGTTTATAAACTGTGACATGTCCTACAGTTTGGAGCAAAATGTTTACCACTGAAGCATCTGCCTTTCTTTTGACAACAGCCTATAAATGTTCAGTTTGAATCTTTCCTACAATCTGAAAAGAAAATGCCTGTAAAGAAAATGTATGAATTTATGGCTTGTTTTCAGATTCAGTTTTTTTTTTTTTTGTAAACTGGTGAACCCCTGACCATTGTTACTGAGGGCTTCAGCCTCGCTACAAAGCTCTCAACAACCTAGCTCCATCCTATATTACAGATCTTATTGCTCCATATTTTCCTAATAGAGGACTTTGCGCTAATGTTTCAGGTTTACTTGTGGTTCCTAGGGTTTCCAAAAACAGAATGTGAGGCATAACTTTTACTTATCAGGCTCCTCGCTTGTGGAATCAATTTTCAGTTTTCATCTGTATGTCTGACACCTTGTTTACTTTTAAAACTAGGCCGAGTATTTCCTTTTTTATAAATTCTATAGTTAGAGTTGCTTAGTTTCCTTGGTTTCCCTTAGTTATGCTACTATAGGCTTAGACTACTGGAGGACAAATTGACCCATCATCGAATGAATATTTACAAATGAATAGTTTGTATTTGTAATTATTTATATCTAAACAAGTTTTATTTGTCTTTCCTCCTAGAGACGGACCTGCTCACCTCCAATCTGGATCTGCCATTTTGTGTCCATTTCTCCTTCATGTCCTCAAACCTCGCTTAAATAGATGACTTTACTAATTGGCATTTATAATGTGTTCGAATGTTTCTGTTCAGAGGTGACTTCTGTTGTGACTTGGCGCTATATAAATACATTTATATGAATTGAATTGAATTAAAATGCACTTTTTAGATCAAGTCATATTACTGATCTGTTTTTTTTCTCATACTAATTACTTTTACTGACTTTTGTTGCCCCTTGAAAGTTACTAGAAGTACTGCTGTTGAATTCCTAAAATTACCATCTTGGTATTTAAAATAAAATTGCACCATTTATTAATTTAGGCATTTTGCTCTGCCCTATTTTCATTCACCCTTAATTTATTTATTTTAGTAACCTTTATTAAACCAGGCAAATCCCATTGAGATCACAGATCTCTTCTGCAACGGAGGCCTGGGCCTAAAGGCAGCCTAACATGCATGTTTTTGTTCTGTGGGAGGAAACCGGAGTATCTGGAGAAAACCCACGCAAGCACGAGAAGAACATGCAAACTCCACACAGAAAGATCCCAGGTCCAACCGGTATTGAACCCAGGACCTTCTTGCTGTGAGGCAACAGTGCTAACCACTGAGCCGCCGTGCTGCCATTTATACAAGTTAGTCTCATTGAGTCACGAGGACTCATTTACAAGAAAGACCTGTTTTAGACAGAAAACATAAGTATAGACAGCAATAAACTAGAGTAAAAATGCCATTAAAATAAAAGTAGTGATATCTATTAGTGTTAGCTATTGGTAATAACATATGTTTGAAATTTGTGGAACATTTCATTCCATTTTTATTTCCATTTTGCACACAGTCCCTTTTTTTTCTCCTCAAGAATTACATTCACATAATATTTCGAAAGCCTCTTCATTCGAGCAGGTCTGCATGTCTTCTTGACAAGACCAAGCTTTTATTTTGGCACTTAATCTTCCTCCAGATGCATACAATTACACACGTTCACAAAAAAAAAAAACACTTGCAGGCAATTAAATGGTGAACCCACTGACCTGCGATCAATGCCAAACACCTAACGATGACAGATAAAGTATGTTCCGAAGCAGCTCTCTGTGGTCATTCATCGTGCTGCTGTCACCACGTGAGATCAAAGCTGAAATTAAGGCCGTGTAGCGGCAGCCTTTTTGATAACCGGACCTGCATGCTGTTCCTCACGTAGCCTCATTGCAGCTTATTATGGCTGGACATGAATGACTTACTTTCAAGGCCTGTAAATAATCACGGCAGCCTGCCTATGTGCAAGCACCATGAGTTCTGTTCTACGGGTCATTTAACCGGGCCGGAAAAATCTACGTTGTTTGGGTTCGATATGGTTCTTGTCACAACAGAGAATGCATGACAGCCTCTCTTACAAAAAGCTGTGTCTTTTTTTTTTTTTTTAAACAGCTGAAAAAGGATGGAGCTATATGAAAATTTAGGGGGAGTGTAAAAAATAAACTGATGAAATGATTGTTTTGTAGCACTTGTTTATTTTTTTATTTTTGCTTTGTGGCTAAACAAAGAAAAAAAAACTACATAATTGTCCAACAGCTCATATGTTTTGACAATTTGCTATTATGAAAACTGCTCGAACTGGTCAAAAAACCTGATCCAAAATGCTGGTGCCGGAGTTCTGATGGGAGCTGGAAGAACAAGATGCATTCATTCAATTTTAGCTTCTCTCCATTGGCTCCCAGCAAACATGGAAATGTATTTTAAAATCTTATTTCTATCATACAAAACCGTCAAGAACCAAACTTGATCTGAATTTTTAGATTTTGTTCAATATTATCCAAACAGAGCACTTCCATCCCAGACTGCAAGTTTACTTGTGGTTCCTAGAGTTTCTAAAAGTAGAATCAGGTCATCAGTTATCAGGCTCCTCTGTTGTGGATCCAACTTCCAGTTTCTGCCTGACTCTGTCTCCTTATACAACTAGGTTTAAGACGTTCCTTTTTGATTGACTGGGTTTCCTGAGCCATCCTTTAGTTCTGCTGCTATGGGCTTACGCTGCTGGGGGACTAATTGACAACACTTCCTCACTCTGCTGCTGTCTCTTCCCCCTTCTCTCCATGCTCAATTATGGAGAGAACAATAAAACAGTAGAACAGACTTAACTTTTTCTACCTGGATTATTGAGCCTGCATCAGGATAACAGTAATTAACCTGTTTTTCGATGTTTATCTCTTATGGCAATCACACCTGGACTAACCCTTCTGTGTCTGTCTGTGTCCCTTTCTTGAGTCTGATGGCCGCTCCTCCAAATTCTGGTTCTGCTGAAGGTTTCTTCTCGTCTAACGGATGTTGTTCCTCTTTACGGTCTCCAATGTTCTGCCCAAGATGAGAAAAGGAGAACATCAGCTGGTTTCCTTATAAAGATGGGTTTCACTAACATGCATTTCATAATGTGCATTAGTTTATTTACCGTATTTTAATATAAACTGAATTAAGATCGATTGGATTTGAATCTGAAACGGAATTATTATTATTTTTTTCTTTTACCAGTAAAGAGCCTCGAGATGACTTCTGTTGTGAATCGACGACACATGAATGAACTAGATTAAATTGAACACTCAAATGAATTTGATTCATTTTTAATCAAAGCGCTGTGCTCGAGGCTGCAATTGTGTGCACAGAGTTCTTTCCCGTGGTGTCATAGAATTAAAAAAAATGAGCTGTATTAACGTTCAGGTCTCAAACGGATGTATTGAAAGTGACACAAAAGAACAAAAAAGCACCAGATGAATCATTTTTACCATCTGAAGCACAGCTGGCAGCACGTTCTTTGTTCTACTGCGAGGGTCCAACCGTCGTGTTTCACTGCCAAAATAATCAACTATTTCCTCAGAAGGTTATAATTATGTGCTCCACAACAGTCTTCATTTCACAGCACATTTCCATTTTTTAGTTTACGTTGCATGCGGATCCATTCCATGTAGAGTGGTGGTGCTGAACACAGAATCTGCTCCGTGTTGTCACAAACAAAAGATGCTGGCAAGAATATGGATCGTAACCAGCTGTAACCAAGTCAAAGAAAAATAACTAGAACTGTGAGCAGTTATTATCAAGGCACTCGATGCATGTTGACTCTGGCTAATCTCATTCACAGCTTTCCATCAACCGTGTGCATAAAGATGTAATATAATGAGGAGAAAAATTGTAAGGTCTACATGAGGACCCAAAGTTTCAGCAGCTTATTTTGCCAATGTCTAAATATTATTTCCACTTCTTTAAGATGTTCAAGTTTTAGGGTTCGCCACAAAGAATAATCTTCCTCATCTCACTCTGTCCTCCTCATCATGTACCCTCACCCCATCTACCTCCATGTCCTCTCTAACTGCATCCATAAATCTCCTCTTTGTCTTTGTCCTGGCAACTGCCTTTCATACGTCCTTCTACAAACATACCCGCTGTCCCTCCTCTGGACATGTCCAAACCATCTCAGTCTGTCCTCTCTAACTTTATTTCCTAGCTGTTCAATGTGCTGCACCTCTTTTTTTTTTTCACCACTTGCTCTCGTGCAAGACGGACACATTCGTCCCTCTCCCGTCCTTCTCCTGCTTTTTTGCTCCCTGTCTTGTGTATTGGAGCTCCTATTTACACATCGTCCCAAACACCCACTGACACCAACATCTTAAAAGGACTATGGACTATCTGGAAGTGCTCCATGGACAAATCTCACCATCTTGTCGTCAAATGCATATGTGAGATGTCTATAATGTGCTTGCTGGTAGAGCTTTTTTGATGTCTTAAATCATGTCCTGATAAGGAGATCTTTCTTTTTTTGTTTTTTTGTAATACCACTATCCTCTCCTCATGGCTTTTTCCCCTTTTCCTATCTAAAAAGAAAAAGAGGCCACACTCTTAGGAGCAGCAGCAACGTGAACTCCGCCCATTTTTTGGACGATTGTATAATCGCATAATCTCACTTTATTTTGGTATAATGGTAATAAAGCTTATTCTGATTCTGATCTCATTCCTAATTTTATCTGTCTTTGTGACTCTCAAGGAGACCCTCAGCATCAGCTCTGCCACTTTCAGTTCTTTCTCTTGTTTTTTGGGTCAGTTCAACTTATCATACCACTGTTTCGTATTTTTTTCTTTTGACCTTTGCTGCTACCTTTTTGTCACAAATCACTCCTGGAAGCTTTCTGAGTCCACTTCATCCTGCCTGGATGCTCTTCATTAAAGCTTTGGTCCTAACTTTAATCTTGATTTACTGTTTGTTCCACAGTCAAAGTCAAAGTTTCTTTATTTGTCATATAATACAGTGTAAGGAACACTACATGATGACATCTTCAACAATAATAATGGATGATAAAGATAATGATGCGATGACGGAGTGGTGGTGCAGAGGCTGGAGAAGGCGAGTCTGTGATCGGAATGCCATCGGTTCGACCTCCGGGACCGACAACATCAAAATGTGAGTGGGAAAGGTGAATCACCCACACCTGATTCTACCTTTGTTTGCTCCACTCTGGGCCCTTGAGCAAGGCACTTAACCCCCACCATCTGCTCCCCAAGCGCCCTGGATAGCAGCTCTCTACTCCACACAGAGGGCTGTGGTAGCTCGGCGGTCTCTGGTTGAGTCAGGAAGGGGATCCAGCGTAAAAGCAATCGCCAAGTCTTCATGTGTGTTAGTTCGCTGTGGCGACCCCTGACGATAAGATCAGCCGAAAGAAGAAAAAAAAAAGTCATCATCTACGGCTGGGTTTGAAGTTTGACAACAAATAAAAATAATCTGCCAATTTATGCCCAGATAGCTTTCACTGAATACACAGCTGATGTGAATGTGAGGTCTGTGTTGCTGATGCTGCAGAAGTTGTAATCCAGGAAAAAGTAAATATTTTGACCGACCTGGACTTTCTTGACAAATGCCATGGAGTATTTTGATGCGTCACTGCAACCAAGCAGCAGCTAAAACCACAAGCAAGAAAATGATTTCAAAGCAAATTTAAACCGAAACGTCACACATCCCATTCCTTGTTTCCATTATGCTCTTGATGATTTTTGGGTTCTTTGTTGTCGGTAGTTATTAAGGTTTGAATAAAACAGAAAGTTCTGTTGTTTTGAGCTTTTAGCAGTAAGAAAATCTCCAAACATTGGGGGGGGTGAATTTGTTTGTGACATCTCAACATTGCAAAACAGAAGACTACAACTTTCACATGCTTCTGCAGTTATATTATATAGTACAGTCACATTTAATCTGATTGAGGTTTGCAAAAATGCAGAAAGCATATTAATCAGTTTGGATTTAGAAGTAGTGCTCTGTTTTCTTATTAATAATTGATTTTATAGATGTACCTACTAACTCGTAATATACAAAGGGGGGTTTCACAGAAAAATCTGGACTGGCTCAGCTTAAATATAGAATTTTATTTTGTAGGTAATCCAGAAAAAGTGTCCCAATAATCCTCAAATATAGTAATAATAATAATACACACAAAACAAATCCAGTCTGCAGGGTTAAGTCTTGAAATTCATTTTTTTTTCTACAAACCTTACTATTTTTTCTGGGATTATTATTTACACTTTAATTTCAAAGCATAGAAAAGCTTTTTTTTTTTTTTTCCTGAGCGACCCTAATACACTGTCATAGCTGGATTTTTTTATATATGTAGTCTTTCTGTGACTGATATAACTACTTTTGTCCCTTCACATTTCTTTCTTAGGTGCAAATCATTTCTAGTTCTCATCCCAGAGAGCGTGCAGAGATGTAAAATGTGAAAATGTATTAAACACGACGTCATAGCAGAGGTGCTCTTCTACAACAGAGACTATCCTCTGACACACCATCCTGTCTCATAAAGTGAAAGATTGATATTTAGATTACATTCCTTAATGGGTTGTATCCTCATTCCTGTTGTCATACTGTTAATTTAAAACTGATCATTTTGCTTTTGAGGCAACTCAACACCGTGAGTAAACACTTCTGCTATTATTAAGGATCCAACTGTAAGCAGCCCTGTCGTTAAATTGAATTAATCTGGAATAATAATGCCGCATTAGGATGACTTGTGTTTTTCATGCCCTCATTAGACTCATTTGTCAAGTTGGAGTGTTTCTCTAAGATGATGGGTGCAGTTCGTGACGGCGTGCAATTATCCTCTGATAAATGTCCTCCAAGCTGATGGGGATGAAGTCGAGAACTAATGAGAGGGCTCAGTTGTGGCACCTCTGAGGAGCTGTTATATCCGCCAAACTGAGGAGAAGCCCGAGTGGTAACATTTATTGATAATAAGCCTTTATTTTTTATTTTTTTTCCAAGGACATTAACTGTCACCTGATGTGGTTTATGACAGCCCATATTCACCAGATGAGGCTGTGTTGATTGCTTTTGACCTTTGAAGTCATTAATAGCATTCCAAATGCAGTGAACCCTACAGCCCTTGCCCATAAGCTTACTGTACTTAAAATGAAACTTTTCTCACCAACAGGTCGCCCAAAATAATCCCCAACTCCATTTTAGTCCCTTTGTTTAGCTGAAAACAATGCAGGCACGGGTCATGTGGGATGTTTTGCTTTGAAAACACAACGTACTGAAAACAGCTTCAATAAAATTAGAGCTTGACATGACCAGAAGGATCTACCAGCATGTCTGAAATGTTTTTTTTTTTTTAAAGAGTTGTTGGAAACATAGATTACACAGTAACTTTTACTAATAAAAAATAAAATAAAAATAATAATAATAATAAAAACATTAAAATAACCATGCTTGAGGAACGTCAAAATTGGAAGAAGCTCTGTTTACTTTCTGTTTGTTTTAAAATTGTTTGTCTAATAGTTGTAATATTCAACTTGGTTTCATCAAATCAAAGCAAAATAAGAAAAATAAAATACAAAAAAGGTGAAAAAGAACATATAAAATGAAAAGTAAATGGAATAAATGATATAAAAAAAATGAAGCGAAACCAGCTACAACATAAACTGAACTAAAAACAGGAACACGTCTGCGTTGGTTTGTTGTCATGAGCAGTTGTTTAAAGACACTTATAGAGGTCAAGGTCGAGAGCTTCAGATCTTTTTGCAAGGTGTTCCAGGGGACAGGAGCGGAGTAGGAGAAGGCCCTGTTGCCTAGTTCGTATGGTTCCAGTATGGTTCAATGTTTCCAGTAAGTGAAGGAAGATGTCCGAGGTAAGTCTCGGGTTGAGATATGAAAGTGTTTGGAAGGTGAGGAGACAGCTGAGAAGTCACATGGAAATTCAAGGCCACACTGGAGGAGTCCAGGAACAGGTAGGCAGCAGAAGTCAATGCGGTAGGCATGTAATGCTCCAGCGGCGAAGGGAGGTCTTCTGCAGCTTTTTGTACTCATGCAGCTCACCAAGGAGATGGTCCACAGGTGTGGCTTGTTGGTGCCATCTTGTGACTACAGGATGCTGAGAGAACTGAACTCCCACAGTTTCTACATGACATAATGCAAACTATTAACTAGGAGTGTTTAAATGAGTAACATTTAAGAATATTTTGTTTTCAATATTTCCAAGCACCAAATATATTTTCCAGGACATCCTTGTAAAAGAGATTGATGATCTCAATGAATTTCTTCCTGGTAAAAATAAAGTAATAATTGCAAAATGTAACCAAACCCTGTGCATTAATACTTACCCTAATTATGTACTTTAACTATGAACCACATGAAGGTAAGAACAATTAAAAACAAGAGTACCACATGCGGCACACTATACCTGCATCGACACAGCAACACAGCAATCTGTAGCAAGCACACAGACACGCTACGACCTTGTTTAACATCTGACTTTGATTTGTGACCTTGACCTTGAAGCTGGCTTGGAGGTACAATATCATATGAAGTTTTGTTAAATTACCTTGAGTGGATCAGAAGTTATTGGAGGAACAAGATCAAATTTACAGACGTACACATGGATGTACGGACGGATGGATGGACTATATTACAACACGTCGTACTGACGTATGAAAAGTGAAGAATCTCGTGAAAAGACGAGTAGAAAACTCAAAGGACTGCAGGAACTGCTGTGCAGATTGATGTTCAAACAAGACATTTCCTGTGTGGAAGTCTCCAAAAATACTCTCATCTTTCGGTTTATTCAAGTAAAAGTTAACGACCTGTCTGTGTCAAGTGTGATGAAATTTAAGGTCGTTATCATGTAATAAAATAAAACAAAGACAACAGCTCAACAGAGAAATTAGTTTAAAAACATCATTAATGTCCTTATTTTAAGTAATTTATTGGTAAATTATTAATATCAGGCAATATGTAGTCAAATTATTCATATTTTTTGACAGCTGTTTTCACTACAAGACCAAAGTTAAACAACAATCTGCTGTTTGAACCACAATGTGGATCTATGCATGCAAAAAATAATAAAGCTCTACATCTTAGAGACTAGTCATAAAACTGTAGAATTAACTTTTTTTGTTTTTACATTTAAAGCATTTATTTTAATTTCCAAATTGCAAGAAATATTTCAGGTTTGTGAAACGGAGGGGATGCAAAACACAAGATAACATTTATGGTAAAAATCATTGATGCATGAGAGATTTCATCGGATAAACTTCCAACTTAAGGATGCCAGAGGAATAAAGCACATCATAATAACGTTTATATTATTATTGAAACATTTTCAATTTTCTTCTATTCTTCAATAACACTTGTGCCCTTAAAGGTTTAAATATTTTCAGCAAAATATAATGCTACATAAGAAAATCACTTCTCAAATCAGACTTTTCTGGTATTTAAAGAGCATAAAACAATAATTTATTATGTTAATTATTGTTATTGTAGTAAACAGGTGGGTGACACTTCCTGTGGATAACAAATCACAGAGGAAAAGTGATTTTTTTTTTTTGCTTTCCAAAATGAAACCTCATGTTTAAAAAAAACGAGTTCAAGCTGTGAAACTTTGTACTTAAAGCTGTAAATAACACTATGACAATATTCAAACTATTGTAGTCATTCTAAGAAGATTAAGTCAGGGCATCTGGACTGATTCTTCTAATCTTGTTAGATTTTCCTGGATTACTGAGCATGTATCAGGACATATTGTTTGTTCTTATTTTCAATCTTGAACACATTTTCTGTAGATTTAATGCTATATCACTGGAAACAAAACCTCTTTTTTCGCCTAAACTGATTATTTTGTGCACATTTCTGTGCCACCTGCAGCTCTGTGTGGAGCTGTGTTAGCAGCACGCACACACTGGACCATCATCACCTTGGCTGTTGTGTAAGCCTGGCATCTGGGGCTCTAATTACATCCTGCGGTCTGGATCAGTGCTGGTTAGCAGCAGGAAGCTGTGAAGTAAAATTCATAATCAGCTCCATTTTGGCAGAAACTGAACAGACCTCTTGTATGTGGCCAACCAAAACTGTACCATTAAAATTAATAAAAGTGTTCTATTTCATTAAATTGTTGTACTTGTTTTTGGCAAACTAAAGGCTTAAAATGACAATAACTTATGCTTTGTCACTGAGTGTCCTTGCAGGGAGTTGCACAGGAAGTGATTTGTTGCTCCCTTGCAGGACCTTGGTGACAGTGAGTTGATGGAGAAATAATAAGTCTGACCAGAAAACAGAAGAACTGACTCACTTTCCACATACATGTTTCCTCAACTGCATCTCTGAAATCTAGAGGGATTTTTTTTCACATTCTTAGTTTTTTGTTTGAAGCTGATTAAACATTGTTTTCAGTCTGGCAGCAGCAAAAGGTTGTGGTTACCTTTAATTCTCATTTTGTTGGTTTATTTGAATGATTTCAAATGAAGTCTGAGCATCCACTTCCACCTTTTTCCAAACAAAAGATAAGCAGATTTAATTAAAACATAAACGTTAAGCCATTTTCTTGTTAATAATTATCAATATACAAGGAATAATCCAACGAAAAAGCAACAAATACATTTTTTTTTCTCTGATTGTGGTCAGCTGCAAAAGAAAAAGCCTCAATATCTTCACCTTTTTATTGCTCAAAAAGAACTAATGGACTTGCTCAAGACTTGAAATGCCTTAAAAGCTGCAGAGTTGAAAGGAATGTTCTGCCATGAGCGGCTCTAACATAATTTAAATTTAAGGATTCAAGCTGCTTTTAGACATGAGATAAAAGAAAGAAATAAAAGCTATTCTGCCAAGAGGTCATTCGCACAAAAATAGTTGCCATGCATGCGAAAAAGGAACTAATGGTTACTTTCATGCACACATTTATCAACATTTGAACTTTCATCTGCTTGCTTATCACTTAGCCTCATTAATTTGTTGCCTGGGAGCATGACTGGAGATGTTAAATTGGTTTGTCCTTTTAGGTCAGGGCGAGTAAGCTGATCAAATCAATCTGCCCTGGTCACAGTGCCAGCGAGGCCACCGTGTGCCTCTTCTTTACACAAAGACAACGACGGATGAGGCACTGAACTACAGACACCATGCTTCCTAAAATGGCTGTATTTCAGTTTTGGTTTGGTTTAAAGTTTTTAATAAAATTTAATTGATTTGGAAATGCACGCATGAAACAACGTTTCCAAATCAAGTTGGCCACCTGAGTCCCTGAAGGCTTTTAATCACCCTGTCACTGCGCATTAACACGAACCAGGTGCTAAAAGAAAAACCTGTAAACTGACTATGAAGCATTCAATGTTACTGTTCACTCGTGGAAAAAGGCAGACTATATGGCCGCTACAAAAATAGTATATGTACCTGTCTGCCTCATATTGTACCTGTCTGTCTCTTAATGTGCCTGTCCATCAACAAGAAGCACCTCGTGGTCTTTATTTAGTGGGCTGAGTTTCCTCAGTTGTCATGGTGATAGTAAATCAATGAAAACACATTAAACCCCTTCACTTAATGAAGGCAAACACGAGATGTGAGAATGGGTAAAGATTTGAGCTAAAGTATTTTTTTTTATACATTTCTTTTAGATTCCTGCCAAGTTGTTGCTCAAAGGGACTTTGTTGGGTTCCTTCTACCCCACATAGATCATTAGATTATTTTAAAAGCAGTTTCAGAGTAGTAAAATAATTTTGTGTCAGGGAGATGACGGTTGTGTGAGACAGTGAGCTCTAACTCAACAGTTCAATCACAAAAAAAACAAACATCTAGTTGATTGCATCGGCACTCTTCTTCGTGCAGTATGGATTTATTTATTGGTACATTCAGATTGGCAGGCCTCCAAAACAAAACAAAAAATGAAACTCAAAAAATAGTTTAAAACTATATGTACTTTACAGAAGAAACATTGATATACAAAGTCTGAAATATCTAGATCAAAAAGACTTCAGCTCTATAGATCCACAAAGGACAGAATGTCTACAACCCCCCCCCCCCCCACCCCCCAGCAGATAAAGTAAAAATGTTAGAAACAAGCAGTTGTGAAATATTTGTACTATTGACAGCATTCATGCTTGACTTCTGTCTTGTTGCAAAAACATTTAATCTTAGTAAAGTTAGTAAACATTTATAAATTCAAACCTTTTTTTTGTATATTCCAACAAAATCTATGGATTAAAATAATACAATTATTCTTGAAAGGTTGTAGGGAGAACATGCAGCTATAATGGAATCAAATTTTAGATTTGCTGTGGAGCTGCAAGTTTTTGTAGGGGTGGTCACCTGAGGACTACTGCCAAAAATTACAACTGATTTTTAGGTTTTATATTTTCCCATTCACAAATTTAAATTATACCACGCCTATATGGGAGTTAGTACTCACCTTCTGATCTTATCTACCTTGGTTTATTACTTTACAATTAATAATACAGACTTGGTCACTGTTCAACTCACTAAAATAAAAATGAAAAGACTAAGTATCAGGTACATTTTTATTCAACCTTTATTTATACAGGTTAGTCTCATTGAGCCTCAGGGACTCATTTACAAAAGAGACCTGTTTTTAACAAATAACACAGATGAGGCTCAAACACAAATAGACAATCATTAAAAAAACATGTACACTGAAAAAGTAAATAGAAGAAGTGATATAAAACTAAACAAAAACAAGTACATTATAAAGCGATGTAAAATACTAAAAACAGGAACATGTCTGTGTTGGTTTTTGCCATGAACTTAACAGATGTTTAAAATCCCTTAGAGAGGACAAGGTCGAGAGCTTCAGATCTTTTTGCAAGGTGTTCCAGGGAACAGGAGCGGAGTAGGAGAAGGCCCTTTTCCTAGTTCAGTCTGCATTGAGGGTACACTGCAGGTAATTATGTCTCGCGAGTGCACGCTGTAACTGCACTCACAAAGTGACATGTAGGTGGAGATGTATGAAGGCAACGGACCAAGAAGTTTTTTAAAGATGAAAATGTACCAGTGAGAGAGTATATGTGAAGTTAAGTGATGACCAGTTAACCAGTGAATGCAGAGTACAGTGATGGGTACGTAAATACTCACTGAACCTGCTCGGGTACAACCTGGCCAAAATGGTTAAAAAGAAAAAGAGTAAGTTGTCCTCAGGCTGGTTCAGTGAGTAGTAAGCAGCCATTTTGCCTAAAACATTTATTATACACTGATGATTGATTGTTTTAGACTGATGGTACTCCGTGACCATTTTGTATGTGTAAAGCCAGTTTCTGGGTATTCCACAGTAGAAGTATATATATATATATATATATATATATATATATATATATATATATATATGTATATATGTATATATGTAGTGAACTAAGCCTCAGGTCAAAATCTGGCCTTGAGGACCTGCCTGGAACAAGAACTGTATTTCATTGATTTGAGTCCAGAAACACAAGATTAAGTTAATCCAGATACTTTCTAAGTGTCCTGCACTGATCAATTGAAAGAACACTCTCTTTTTCTATTATCATTACTATTTTTACAAATGTTTGATAATCAAAGTGTGTTTAGTTCAAACCATTTTTAAATGTTGAAGTGAACTAATCATTTTTAATCAACTGTGAAACAGTATTAGTGATTTTTAATCCTCATTCAAAGTAGAAATCAAACTGGAATGTGTTACGGAGTAATCCATGCATTTTCTGATCTTCTGTCTGAAATGAGCAAGTTGTGATGTCGGTCAGAGGTCGAAAACAAGTTGTTGGAACGAACTGTCATGTTTTTAAATCCTCTCAGACTTAATATAGAGAAGCTGGCACCTGTTTCACCCAACTCGTCCAAACATTTCTCTCGTCTGTCCCTAAAAACATTTTCAATCTGTTCCAAAACATTTTCTGTTTTTCTGACTTCTAGTGACCTCTTACGTCACAAAAACACACCCCTGTCTGGTCGATTTGACCAATCAGGAACCTCCCAAATGAACCGGAAATAGAACTCTTTAAATGTCGGTACTTCCTAGTTCAAACGGGCTTCAGTCGTTTGCAGCTCCAGTCGAGTGCAGTCGAGTTCAGTTCTGGGAGCAGAACCCAACGGAAGAAGTGCTGGGGAGAACAGAAGTCCAGACATGATCCAGAGCTCTTCCGAGTCTTGTGGGAATTATGTAATCTTCCACATCTGAGTGGAACTCTGACGGACTTAGTCCTCTTGTGAGTCCACTGGGAGGTGAACTTGTGTCGAACAAGTACCGTCACTACTTCGGACGATTCACAGCTGTTCCTACGGAGACGCTGAAAGGGTGCGTTGAATGGAACTTCGTACCAGTGGAGACATCTCCTCCAGGTAAAGAGTTGATTTACACCACCTAAGTGTACCGAGGAAGAAGCTGGGATCTCAACGGAGCGTGCCGTTGCTGATACTGACAAATTTCCCTGATCCATCTTTTCCTCTCCCCCTAAACTTCATCTTTCCATCTTTAAACTCTTCTATCTGCTAGAAATCATTCCAGATATTTTTAGAAATGTCTGTTGTACAGCTGGAAGCAAGGGAAACCATCGCCGTATGGTTTTCTAATTGTAAACTGATTAATTAACCTGTTGTTATTTTCATATTTTGCCAAATTAATGTAAATGTTTGATGTTAAATTTTGATTCTGTTAATAAATGACCACGTTCATTTTGATGGGTCAAAGAAAATTAACGTCTCACGTTACATTTTTATTAAATTCAATGCACGATATTATTCAGTCCAGAAAAATGAATG
>NC_056500.1:6189128-6198526 GCF_014905685.2 Nematolebias whitei
ATGGTCAGTAAGTAGCATCACTCAGTTTAGAAAAGGGCTTTGCTATGAAAGGGAAGTGAAGGAGTCTCGAACACAGCACACAAACATGCAAATTGAGCACAAACCCACTCTGACACTCGTCGTCTCATTCTCATGCTCCGTTTTTTTTTTTTGCTACGTGTCACAAGGCACAGCGAAGAGGCCCCTCAGGGCGTTCTGACCGGTGCAGAGTTAAATGTGTCTGTGTGCTTGTGCATATATCTGCAAGTCCTCTGAGAATCTCACTGAGTGTGTGGATAAAAACGGAGGAGCAATGGCCTTGCGGGAATCCAGCTGAGTTCTGACCCGCTGCGTCCCATGAACTTATCCACTGACCTCCGGCGTCGTCACGTCTTCTCTCTGCCTTTACTTCTCAGCTTCCGTTGGTTCAGTCTTATTTTGTTTACCGCACTGCGACCCGAACGGTTTCAACAATCTGTCATCGTAGTCACGCTGGACTTTGGAGCATTGCAGCTTCGGTTTTATTACACTTCTGTAGAGGCGCCGATCCATTTGCTTTGCTCTTCCATCAGTTAAAAAAAATCCATCAGCTACCGTCTGATAATAACCTCTGTAGCTAACAGATACCAGAAGAAAAATAAACAACTCTGCTCAAAGACGTCAGCGTCCGTCCACCAGCCATTGTTTGAAAGCAGGTGAAATGGAAAACAACAGCTAACGGTTGGTGCTTTAGCCAGCACATTTGACCTTTTTGTGTTGTTTACCTACATGAAATCAAAACAAGTCAATAACACTAAGCTTGGAGACTAAATGTTTAAGACCCCATGCTTCGTTTTAATGTCACGTTTGCTTTGATGATTCCAGATCCAGCCATCGTTTCTTTTACTTACCTCATAACAGACGTCAGGGCATGCTATTAAATTATTAGAACATAGGTCTGTAATGTAGAGTTCAAATCGATTTGTCTTTCTCTTCTAGTTGGTCGTAGAGTCTTCACCACCTTCCTGAAGTCAGAGTTCAGTCAGGAAAACGTGGACTTCTGGATTGCCTGTGAGGCTTATAAGAATACTCCACCATCCAAGATGGCAGCCAAAGCCAAGGAGATCTACCAACAATACGTCGAGGCAGATGCTCCAAACGAGGTAAAGACTTTTAACTGATAACAGACGGTGGGAGTGAATTCTGCAAGACAGCTAGTGGATTGTTATGCTTTTAATATGACGAATTACTGGACATTAACATGAAAATTGAATAAAAAGTGCACAACAGAACCAGAACTAAGGTGAACATGACCAACGTTCAAAAGAAACGACCAAAACAACTAGAGTAAAATTAAATAAATCAACTGTATGATTAAAATCCAGAATTATACTCGAGTTCATGAACGCACCTTTTTATTCCTATCTTTTTTATTTTGTATTCCTTTCAGCTGAGTGTCCTTCCTCTGTAGTGTTTTATGCTTTCATCAGATTTATTATTTTATTAAAGGCTCCAACGATGCCTCTCGCCAATTTAGATTTTGTTGTTGTCAGTAGAAGAAACACATAGTAGTTGTCCTTTTTGAAGTGTTGTGAAGTTCACACTCGAACAGTTTTTATTTGCTGTGCATCCAACTGAAAAGTCACGTTTCTCTTTCTTTTCACCCGATTCAAGGTGAACTTGGATGCAGCGACCAGAGACAAAACAAGGCAGGAAGTGGAGGACGGCAGCTCGTCTTGTTTCGACGAGGCTCAGAAGATGATTTACACTCTGATGGAGAAAGACTCATACAGGCGGTTCCTGAAATCCAAAGTGATTCAGGATCTGTGTCAGAAACAGACCAACTGCGCTCCAGAGAAGAAGGGCTGCAACTGGGCCGACAACAGGCAGGTGCTGGCTGGAGGAGCCTAAACAGGAAGAACGGCGGCAAGATTGAAATCAGGAGCCAAAGATTGAAAAAGTAAATGAGAACTACTGAAGGAAGGACAAAAGGTTAGAGAAGATGTTGGGTTTGATGGTGACTTATTTTGGATGAGCTTGTCCCCTCTTCTACTTGCTGTTATTTACTGTTAAGTCATAAAAATGTCATTTTTTTTCCCCATTTCATCCACGTTCAACTGTCTTGTAGTTTTAAAACTGAAAAAGACTGAAGAGGACAGAATGAATGTTTCATATCTCGATGCATTTCATAAATATTAGTGCTGTGAAAAGATACGCTTCCAATGTCCTGCCAAACACAACCCACTCCCCAAGTGGAGGTCAGTTTGCAGCGACGCTAAAAACCATCGAAAGCTACCTCCAGCCAACTCGCTTAGGAGCATTTTACTTTAAAATGATTCAGTCATCTGTAAGAAGAGGAAAGGAAAGTGAAAGTTTTATTTGTTTGACGACAAAGTGAATGTTGACATTTGGTCCATATTTTCAACCGTCCTCCCAAAAGTTCAAATTTTACTTTCCAGTCAGTTTGGAAAACGAACTAAAAAAAACTAATCTAGAAATAGGAGCATAACAAGAAAGACAGTGATATAAACTTACACCAACACTGAAATAATACACTTTATATGCATTGCTTATTTAAAATGGCAACTTCAAATTGTTTTACAGGGACAATGTTAAAATAAAAAATACTATAGAGGACATGCTTTCAATTAAAAGCAAACAAGACATGAAAAACAGGCAAACACATTATCCACCACTACTTAAAATAATATCCTTATGATGCATAAATCTGCTCAATATATATTTTTCTGCCACTCACTTAAAACTAAACTGTTGCGCATACAGAAATGTATATATATGTATAAATATATACATATATATATATTCCCTAAATGTGGACACTGCAGATGCACATTCTAGGCCTAACAAGAAGTTAAATACTGTATTTTTCACCCTATAAGTCGTAGTTTTTTGCATAATTTGCATGCCCTGCGACTTATACGCAGGAGCGACTTATTTATGGATTTTTTTCCGTGTTTATAAACCAATTTTTGGCTGAGATATGACTATTTTCATTCATTTTGACTGAAAGTTTTGAACACTACCATTTTCAGCCACTAGATGGCAATCGAGCTCTATGGCATGCTGTTGTATCATGTAATAGGTAAACGTGGCTATTAATGACACAGTCGGCTCTCCATAGCCTGCTACCATTGTGCAACGTGTATGACGGAAAATACGGTAATTGGATTTAATTTCTAAGATCCGGCTTATGTTGCTCATTTTACAAGAGCAGTTTGTGCTTTTTAACTGCAGAGTGGACAAAACATATTTGAACTGTATACAATCAATCAGTCAACAAGGCTTCTTGTTGGCAGAGCCATTTATAATCCCAGATTTATAACATTTAATATAAAACACCATAAGCTTTAACATCTTGTTAGTTCAGATAACATGTATTTTATTATTTTCACAATACGTTCTCATTGTCTATTTTTAAGCTGAACATGTGATCAAATTAACTTTATGAACAGGAGTTTTAACATCAAAATTGCAGCTGCTGCTCATTTGGACCCTTACAGTTTTGTTTGTGAATACTATTTATTTAATACTTATGGAGAATGTTATTACAAAGGCTTTAATTAAGCGACTAAACTTTCCTTTAAATGATGAGAAAACACTAAATTTATGTTGGATACATCGGACAAACCAATCAGTATTAAATGCATTTGTTTAAAGGAAGATATTTATGAATTATACACATTGCACAACGAGCGTCACCTCAGTGCATTAAACATTTAATTGATTCATTAGGTTTATAGTTATTTTGGCAGCATGCTAACATACCAACATATGGGTTCACACATTATTTTGTTGTTGAGTAGTTTGACATTTTATTCACCCATTCACTGTTTAAGACACATTTTCCCAGCAGATGCTGCTGGAATCATTTTGTAAATCTCAAAGTTTAACCGAACCAACCGGCTTTGGTGTCTGAACGTCTTCACAACATCGTCTCAACCTACACTGTGAAAATGGTGACTCTGTACACGCTATAAAACTTTGAGCACGCTTTCTCATCACTGGTGGTATTTTTGTTTGTTTGTTTGTTTGCATGCCTAAACAGTAGGTGGATAAAAATAAAATAAAATGTGACTCATTTTGCAAAAACTAAAACAAAAGTTCAATTCATTCCTACGTACGTGCTGCCGCTTTGTTCACATTTTTACTGATAAAACTAACGTGCTCAACTTAAAAGGAAATATATTCATGGCATAATTAGGTGTTTAATCAAATTGTATAATGTGATGAGTTAAAAGAACATTGTTGTGTCTGTAGATATTTATAAAATAACGCTTTGTCCTATTTATGTCATGTCGGTGACTAATGGAAAATAAAGTAAAAATAAAAAAGTGATATTTTCTGCTTATTGTGTAACGATTTCTGTAAAAATTGATTCATATCAATGGAACATATTGATAACACGTACATGGCTTCACTAAGAATTTCACATCCAATGGATTATAAACATAAAATAGGCCTATAACATATTTTTAAGGCCTAAAGTAAATCACAAAAATATCCATCTATCCATGATCTTTACTCACTTCTTCCTTTTTGGGTCATGGGGTCACTGGTGTCCATATCCAGCAGTCAATGTATGAGAGGTGGGGACACACTGGACAGATCTCCAGTCCATCACAGGGACAAATGGAGACAAAACCAGTCACTCTCTTTCTCACACCTAGAGACATTTAGTTACCAATCAACCTAAAATGCACGTTTTTTTAATCTGTGGGAGGAAATCAGAGTATACAGAAAAAAAAAAAAACACACACATGCATGAAGAGAACATGCAAACTCCACCCAGAAAGGCCCCCTGCTGGGATTTGAACCGACAACCTGCTCGTTGAGAGGCAACAGCTCTACCAACTGCTCCACCACAGAAATAACCACAGGAGTGAAAGACAACTGAATGAACATGTTCGATTTTAAACAAAGTAAGAAAACGTTTGTAACAAAGCTAAATTGTAAAAGCACTTTGGAAAATGTTTGAAACAAATTACATATTTGATAAAAGCGCAACCAGAGAAAGCAAGGCAGCACAACTGACGAGAGAAACAAGTGAATTATCTAGATTATAGGATTACAAGGACCAACTGGTGGGAAAACAGATGGATTAAAAAAATAAATAAATAAAGGCAATAAAAAGGTCATGAATCTGAACTTGTGATAACAGAACTTTGCTTGTTTGCTGCTTTCTGGACCAGCTGAAGATGAACAACAGGAGACACAGGAAGAGTTTCAGTCAAAGTTAACATCAAACTGACTCCAAGTTGTGCTTTTAATCTTGTAAGATTTTTAACTGACCTCAACTGAACGTGGACAACAAGCTTGTTAATATGAGGTTGAAACTTTCAGTGTTGTTTAAAATGAATAAGAAGAACAGTCTTGTAACATGACTGATCCTGTTTTGTTCTAAATAGAACCAAGAACCAAGAATGGAACTAAACAGAACCAAGATTATCAACCAATTTTTTTCCAGCATTGTTGTGTAAAGGACAAATCAGTCACCTATTCAGTAACCTGTCATTTATGGTCATTGTCCCCCATCATTCAACCTTTCTTTAGACAGGAAAATCCCATTGAGCCTCGAGGACTCATTTACAAGAGAGACCTGATTTCAACAACATCATGGAGCAAAGAGGGGGAAATGGAAATACACTCCGTCTCTTCATCCGTCTGTCCGTGGATGCCGTGAGCATGATAACGTGACAAATAGGTGGAGTGTTGCTGTGTGGCTCTATCTAGGCATAAGAATTGTCACTTACAAAAATTGTGTTGCCATGTCAAAACCCTAGATGGCCACCATCATGGACAGGTGCATCTGAAAACATTATATCAAGAAAAAGGTCAATTTTTTGGTCAATAACTTCACAATGTGACTCATATGTTATGTAGATTCATATCACACAAAGTAAAATATGTCAAGGCTTTATTTCTTGTACTTTTGATGATTATATATATATAAAAATGGTTAAAAACAAAATAACTGGACTTTATTTCTAACTGAAGTCCAGTTGTTTTGATTTTAACCTTTTTTTTTAAACTATTATTGACCATGTCCTGGAGGTTGACTGAGAATCGTCTGTTTTTTTAAGATTATAGCTTACAGATAATGAAAAAAAACTAATTTCAGTGTCTCAGAAAATTAGAATATTGTGACGAGGTGTCAGACTGATCAGATTAACTCCTAGACATGAGCTACAAATGTCACATTCATGAAGTCCAGCTACTCTTGAACCAGAGACAACATCATAAGTGTCTTACCTGCTGATGAGACAAAGAACTGGACTGTTGCTCAGAGGTCTGGAAGTAAATGTTCATGTCATTTGTAAATCACGGTCTCAGAGTCTGGAGGAAGAGTGGAGAGGTCCAGAATCCACGTTGTTGAAGTCCAGAGTGAAGTTTCCACATCAGGGATGGTTTGAGTCCAGGTCCTCTACTGGTGCTGGTCCACTGTGTTTCTGAAGTCCAAGGTCCACGTAGCATCTACCAGGACATTTTGGAGACTTCACGCTTCCTTCTGCTGACGAGCTTTATGAAGACGCTGATTTCATTTTCCAGCAGGACTCGGCTCCTGACCCACACTGACAAAGTCACCAACAGCTGGCGGGAATATTCTAATTCTCTGAGACGCTGAGTTTTGTTTTTTCATTATCTGCAAGCCATAATCATCACAATTACATTCACTCCAAGTATAATAAATCTATGTAATATATGAGTTTCACTTTCTGAAACGATTCACAAAAACACTCAACTTTTTAAACAATATTCACATTTTTTGAGGTGCACTAGTATTTTTACACCGATCGCCCCCGTCGTTTTGAGGAAACTATGCTTTTTAGTTTTTGTATATGTCTTAAAAAGTTTAGTTTCCTCAAAGTCTTTGGGAGGCCAAAGATCAATCTATGGTGGCCAAGGCCCCCATTGGCCACCCTCTAGCTCCTCAACTGCACCTGGTGGTGGATAAAAGTTGCTCCCTCCATGCCCCAGGATCAATCTCTCTGCACTGTATCAGGCAAGAATAAATAAATGAATAAATAAATAAATACATACATACATAAATAAATACATAAATGAATAAATAAATAAATCTACCTCTGTTCTGCACAGTGTAACTCATCCACTTGAAACTATTGTACCGTAAACATTACTTTTACTTGCATCCCTCTGTTCAGTTTAAGTCCATAAAAACACACATCTCAAAAACTACAAACATTCACTATTCAAAGTATTCAGTGACTGGGGATGATGACATATCGCTTGTTTATGTTATTTGCACTAAAGACAGTTCTGGTGAATATGAATGTATTTTTATTTTTATAGGAGATAACTTTATTACCACACTGGACAGGCGTCACCCTGTGCTGCATTGTTTATGTGAGGTTGCAGGTTCGAGGCCAAGTTGTATCAGAAAAAGCATTCGGCGTAAAACAATCGACTAATCTTTGATTTTATAGTTTTTAATGTCCTCTGTGCTTTTCTATCATTAACAAAATGGCTCTAATTAAACGTGTCTCCACCTGGAACAGTAATAACTAATGACTGTTTACTGACGTGGCATTTGAACTGGTCTGGGTCAGTTTCAAACTTTTTTAAAGTTTTGAACATCTTCAGTCTTCTCAGTGTAACGACTCAAGTCTTGTTTCAAACCAAAAATGTATAATTTATTTTTTTTAAACAGAACATTTTAGATTTTTAAATGCTGCTAATTATAATGCTTCACAACTTAACACCCGTGACCTAAATGTATGTGTTTTTAAACTAATCTGTGAGAATGACGTGCGGCACCCGTCACAGTGAACGACCTCAGCTGATCTTCACATCGAGCTTTTACAGCCAGAGAGACAGAAAACATGCATAAATATTTACCGTTAGTTTATTTCAGCCTGGATTCCTGTAAGAGCACAAATAAAAGTGTTCAGATTTTTTCGCCCCGGTGCATAAAGCTACAGATTTAAATAATTCAGTGACACCCTGACTGGAGCTCCAGAGCAGATTTGTACTACAATTTTCCCCCAAATGCCAGAAATTGGAGATTTATGCTGGGATGCTAATTAACTTATTCCTTCAGAGCATAACTGCACTGACAGATGTTGCACTTTATGTCAAGTTCATCATGTCCAATAGTCACACTCTGTAAATACAATATGAATTTCACATGGTCATGTCAAAACAACTCTTTATTCTCGTTTCTTTTCTGCAGCTCAGCAACGGTGATCAGGCTTTGGAACGTTTTTAACACCAGGGAGGGGGAATTGTGGGAATTGTTGTTTATTGTTTAAAACAAATGAGATAGACATGAAAATAGTGAAAAGGGTTATTTACACTACTACTGCCTTTGGGTCAAAATGCCCGACGGAGCTGTGGTTTTAACACTGAAGCCTCGAGGATCATTTTGACCCAAGGGCAGCAGGAGGGTTAAGTGGACTGCAGCAGCAAAAGCAAGAGCAAAATATTTATGATTTGTGTTTCTACAGTGATAATTAATGTCAGAATTCCATCACAAGATGAAAAGCTCCAGTAATTATCTTATTTGTCATTAAGTTCATCTGCAATTATTATTATTTTTTTGTAAACACTTTTATACAAAACTACTGACAAGTTGAGGGGCAAGTGAAACTCTGTTCCTTTCCCAAGGACTCGTTGACATTTTCAAACTGGCGGATGACTGTTTTTATCCGATAATTATGATGAATGCTGCGAGACTTCTTGAGAAAATTAAATAAAGGATGTCCTTAATTCCCCAATGAATACAAGATGAATTTATTGCAGCTTGTCTGAAATCATATTGCAGCAGGATAATGAAATTTCATACGTCTGAATGACAAAACATTTGTCAAGTTCTAAGAAAAAAGAAAACGTTGTTATTCTGAAAACAGAGGCCCTCAGACTTTTAAAAGTTCAAGTGCTCAGTGAATAAAAATAATAATAAAAAAGATATAATAGAAAGAAAAATAAAGAAACACTGCAGAGAATTATTTCCTTTCGTAGCCACCCAACAATGTTCAGTCTGGTGATCTGGACTTTTTTTTTCTTGCTGAGGCGTTTCGTCCTTCATCCAAAGGACTTCTTCAATCGGAGGAGACACCAAACAAATTGATTTCCACAAACAGCCTACTCCATAGTGGAAACAAACAAACAAACAAACAAACAAACAAGAAACAGCTTGCTGGTGGTCATTTACGGTCCTGACTGAACCTTGTAGGATTTTTACCTGGATCACTGAGCATGAACTTTGATGATTTTTTGTAGCCATACTATTGTAGATCGTGTCTTTCATTGTGAGTACATTTGCACTGCAGCTTGAAAAAATGACTTATTTTTACTAGAATTACACAACCAACAAGCCTACAACTGCATTGTTCAGAGCCAGGTTGTGTCCTTTGTAAAAGGTCATTGGTTATTAAATGTCTGAAATTCAAATACATACATAC
>NC_056500.1:6198626-6233817 GCF_014905685.2 Nematolebias whitei
ATATAGCCAGACAAAATCCTAAACAAAGGATCAATTAATGTGTTTCATTTTGTAACAGTTTTATGAAGTGCAGGAGGAGACTGTCCTGGACCATCACATGTTGTGTAATCTATCCAAAACAATGTAAATGAACTGTAATCTTTGTGGATTACTAAAACTTGAGGTTTACTGAACTGTCTCAGAGCAATTATAGTTAACTTCATTAGCAGAATATTGGAAAACTCAGTGGGACCACAGAGATTGTTTGACCTTTGACTTGTTCTCATCCCTTCACTGTTTTTAGCCTGTCATCACAATGAATCTCTACAAAAACATTTCCCCCACTTAATTTAGTTGCACAACTCTGTTATTACCCAAAACAACATCAACAATGAATAAAGAATCAAAGAAAGAGCCATTTAATCTGCTCTTACAGTATTTTTAAAGTAATAATTCATCAATCCTCAATTTTTTTTCACTTATTGACAATAAAATACCATTAAAATGTTCTGCCCGTGATGCACAACAGCTAATTTAACCTTTTTGACCATCACATAATGGTTACCACCTTGCTGCATCTCTTTTATTCCTCTCAGGTTCAGGTTTTTTATGTTGCTTGTCTGCTCTCTAACCAGACTGAGCAGTTCCATTACATGCTGTTCATGCCAGTGAGCTTGACATTATTCCAGGTCCAAAGACATAAACACGTACCAGTCATTTCCAACAGCTCATTTATTTTATTGGCATACATCTGTATTTAAAAATGCCAAGCTATTGCAAAAAAAAAAAAAAAAAAAAAAAAAAAAAAGGAGTTTGTGGTTTCCACCAAAATAACTTCAAACATTTCTATATCTGGATGAATGAGAAAAAATAAAAGTGAAACAAGTCAGGTTTTGCTATTGAAAGACTCAGTTTTCTGCTGAACTGTGTTTGTTGCAGCAGATGTAATTTGGTATATTTCCCACAGCGAATACCATAAATAAACATACATTTTAGATTTGTTTTTTTTCTTTACAGTGACTTCACTGTTGGTGACTTACCACCAGGAATAATCCTGTCTGATAGCTAATTTTACCATTGTTTTATATCTTCATTAATTGATTTAGTATTATGAGCATGACCACTGAGCTGATATGATTAATGCTGTTCAGTTGCGTAGAACTCTGTGTTCTCCAGAAAATGCCTTCATCCTGCAATCAACTACAGTTATTTTCAGAGATTTACGACCGCCACATTGTAATATTGATGTAACACTCCAACACTCTGCGAGACATCTGTGAGCCCTGTAAAGACTCCCTCCATAGCAACGAGGCGAAGGTATTTAAATGTTCTCCAAATATGGTAGATGTACCAATTCGATGAGGTCATTTAGAGCTGTAAAGCTCAATCAGCTTACATAAAAAAATTACAAGACCGTGACGCCTGCCTGAGACCCCAGACAGAAAGTGTCTGTTACTTTATTGCCTTGAGTGATCCCTGTTAAACCAAAGCAATCCCTTACTAAACTCAGCAACTCACGCTCAACAATTGCCACTACTTTGTAAAAACAGCATCTACTCATCCACAAAATCCAGTAGTCTTAAAATAAATACTGTCTATTGATAAAAGTTTAAGAAAATACTTTGACTCACCAACAATATTATGTTTCAGTCACAAACATAAAATCTTAAACACAAGCAGTGAAGTATTCATTTAAAACACTTTTTAATTGCTAGCAATTTAGCCATACCAAAAGTAAATCCTGGCTAGAGCTAGGTCCCTCATTAACAACAGGATATTATTAGTTTATTACTTTATTAACAACTCAGCAGTTGTTAATTCTGAAGATTTAGTCCAACTGAGCAAAGAAGCTTGAAAGCAGGTGAAGGATGAATCTCTGTGGAAGCAACGGGTACCAGCTAAATGTAGACAGGGTCTAAAAAAATACAATGACCAAAGCAAAACGTATACGACAGACGTTCATCCAGGACTGAATGAGGAAAGGCGGCTTTTCATTCTCCTGTCTTTTTGTTTCCTTAGGTTCCTTCATCACCCGAGTAAAGCGCCTCTCGGTCCTGTGTCAAACATTGGATTGCGTTTTGATTTGTGTTTCCCGCTGCTTGAATCAGTCTTTAATCTGGACTTTGCTATCTGCTAAACATCCACATGTCCTGGAGTGCCTCAATCATAAGAAACACGGTTTTGGAGTGCTGCTCTAAAGGCTTGATGAGGTTTGACAATGTGCTGGCCTTACAGGTTTGGTGTGAAGGACAATTCAATTCAATTCAGTTTATTTATATAGCGCCAAGCCCCAACATAAGTTTTCTCACAGCACCATACAAAAACATTCATGTACCATATTTTTCAGACTATGAGGTGTATCGGAATATAAGGCGCATTAAGCGAAACAATTATTATTTTCTCTCTGTGCTCCGGTGAAGACAGACGTGCCCTCTTCTGCTTCATCTTGTGAACCCTTTAATGAGCCTCTTTTGTTCCTGCATACCTTCCTAATTCAAAAGATTTTTATCAGCTGGTCTCTCAACAAAATTGATCAACTTCTCCCGACAAGAAGTCAGGGTAAGGAGGACCCTCTTACATTGATGGAAACAAATTGGATTCATGATGACAACTGGATTCTGCCGTTTGGGTTGGTGAAATCTGGATTGTCTACAAATTCACGTGGATGTGTCCGAAGCTTGGCAGCACTCAGACTGAATTGTGTGGAGCTGCGTCAGAGAGCTGGAGCAGGCCGTTATCGGGACTGTAAACTTTCTTGCAGCACCCATGAATGGTTGGGAATAATCTTGGAGAAAGCTGTGAGCTCGACTTTCGGCGTAAAGGATCAATTTGCCTGTTTGGAGTCACCATCAGAGAAATGTACCAGCGAGACTTTAAAAGGCAGAAACGGCAATTTACGAGTTCTGCCTGACCCAAACTGTGGCTTTGATGGCGGACTTATCTCAATACCTCCTGGCATGTTTAGGAAAAACAAAGACGCTTTGTCTGTCTCCTCACCCCTTCCTTCCCCAAGGCCGTGGACATGTGATGAAACCTCAACCGAGCTGATGATAACAAACACCTCTTATCTGGACAATGGCTGAGGGGGGCTCTGGACTATGCTACGACCTTCCCTTAAAATCCAGTGCCTTCATCGGCCTATATGTATCATGTCTATTTATGCTGCTTTGCTGTGGTAGTTTTTTTTGATGCCTCAAACCGTGCCCTGTCTAGGACATGGTGTGAGAGATCTTTTTTTTTTTTTGTACCTTCTCTCCTCATGTTTTCTTTCCTTTTCTCATCTAAGCAAAAATATTATTCTGAATAAGAATAAGAGGGTCGTGCTAATTAGCAGCAGCTTGGTGCACTCCGTCCATCTTTCGGACGGCTGCATGTACATGTTCTCGTTGTATCTCGGTGCAATGACAAAAAAGCTTATTCTGATTCTGAACAAGTTCATTTAGACAGATTTTTGAGCTCTATGTACCACATAAAATCGGTTCAAGGTGAGTAAGCACAACCACAATTAATACATAAGGCGCACCTGATTATAAGGCTTGCTGTCGATTTTTGAGAAAATTAAAAGGATTTTAAGTGTGCCTATAGTCTGAAAAGACAGTACATAAAAATACAATTAGTAAAAGTTTAACTGAGGAAGAAGCCCTGCTCTGCTGACTCAGTGTCTGGTAAAAATAAACAAATAAAAAAAATAAAATAAAAAAAAATCAGTGGAGTGATGGTCTTGTCCTAGATTTTAGTTAAGAATAAAAGTGACACAATCAACTGAGTACTAAATGCACATTTCTGAAGACAGTTCATGGCAGATTGCTGTCCACTATGCATTTGTGGCTACTTCACTTAAAAGGCCCTACAAAAAGCAAACTCATAACCATAACCATATCCATCAACCTACAGGACCAAAATATTCTGAAACTAACAATATCCTATACTACCTATATATAATACCCAGAAAAGCTATTTGGCCATGTTCTGGTGGTCAGTGTGCAATGGGTAGCACACTGGACTTCTAATTCAAAGACTGTGGGTTCGTGTCCCACCGGAGTTACGTTCGCCGGTCGAAGCAGATGGCTGCTTGTCCTGAGCCTGGATCTGCTGGAGCTTTCTTATTCTGAGGGAGTTTTTTCCTTTCCACTGTTGCCTTTGTGCTAGATCAGGCTGGGAGACTGCAACAAAATGGAGACTCAACACAATCTGCTGGTTTCCTTCCTTAGATACATCTTCTTCTTTTGGCTGCTCCTTTCTCCAGGGGTCGCCACAGTAAACTAACTCACACCGAGATTCGGTGATTGTTTTTATGCTGGATGCCCTTTCTGACGCAACCATAGACCACTGAGCTACTACAGCCCTCTGTGTGGAGCAGAGTTGCTATCTGGAGTGCCCGGGGGAGCATATGGTGGGGTTAAGGGCCTTGCTCAAGGGTTCAGAGTGGAGCAAACAAGGGTGGAGGCAGGTGTGGGTGTTTCATCTGTCCCACCCACATTTTTAAGGTTGTCGGTTTGGGGAGTTGAACCATTGATCATTCAATCACAGGCTCACCTTTTCGAGCCTCTGCGTCACCACTCCCCCTTCCTTAGTTACATAACCATTACTAATTCATATTTATAATGTGTGTGAATGTTTTACTCAGTACCTGAGACAACTTATGTTGTGATTTGGTGCTATATAAATAAACTGAATTAAGATTCAGTGGCACAAATTGAACCTGCTTAATATGAAGTGTTTGTTGATTTTAGAGTACATTTTAGAAAGCTCTCACCATAAACAGCCAAACATACAAAAAATACTGGGCGCTACATTATCTGATTTTGAATTTGACCATTTAACAGATAAATAGAGAGAACCTCAGAATAAATTTACCCAAACAACAACAAATTATGTATACTCATAACTGTCAAAGTACCCTTATGCTAATTAGTCCACCATTTTTGACTGACATACACTTTGGTTGGGGTGTAAACTATAAAACAGACACTGGAAATGAGTAATAGCTTGCTGTTATATATTGTTTTGCCATTACCAAAGTTTTTTTTTTTCCATTTATTAAACCTTTTTTTTCTACAGGTTAGTGTCATTGAGTCGCGAGGACTCATTTACAAGAGAGACCTGTTTTAAACAAAGGACACAGATGAGGTACAGACAACAGTAGACAACATATAAAAACATATTAAATGAAAAGTAAATAGAAGAAATTATATTCAAGCGAAACAAAAACAGCTACATTATAAAAGGTTCAAGGTTCTTTATTGCCATTAACGTCACATGTGGTACATAAGGTGGAATTAAATTGTGTACCCACGGTCCCAGTTACACCCAAAAAGTGATGTAAAACAACAAGAAATACAAATAATACAATACAATACAATATACAATAAATTACAAATATTAATATAAATAATGTTAAATCTGTCACGTTTGGCTGGTACAGTTTGTATATTTCCTGGAACATGGCTTCTGTAACTGAAGTGACTAAAGAAAACTAGCACAGAGGTAAAGATTAAATCACAAACATTTTTCACTTCAGGCAAGGTTTGGTTCACAGGTCATCAGTAAATAAATCTTACAAAGTTATCACAAAAAGTCCCAAAAGTTCAAAAACACAAAGTAAGATTTAGTGGCTATAGGGTGAAGGGGGAGGCTGGAAGGTTGACATGGATGTTCATGAAAGAGCCGACATACGTATAGGGAGGGAATGCAGGAGACAGAGGTCAAATATATGCACCCATACAGTAATGCCACATCTTACATCGATTAAACAAAAAGTTCCATGAACTCTAACTCCATCCAGTCCCAAACTGCAGAAAACTGAGGATTAGACTAAACAGTACAGTAGCAATCAGACTTTCAGAGTAAATGAAACATCACAATCATCTAAGTGTTCCATGCAGAGTATAAACCAGCTCTAACGATGAAACACAGACCCTTCAAGTTTTAAATGCTTTACTTTCATCGGGTTCCACACTTCAAAACACAGCAGATTAATGCGCAAGAGGGTCAAAGTTCAAGTGATATTGTTCTGATGCGTTGCATCATGTTGGAGGTGTGTCGTAAGATGCAAAAGTACATGCGCGGTTCGAGAAGCTGTAGGACATACAGTTTGTTTTCGTTGTACGTTCAGTAAGCGATTTGAAATGAAGGACAAGAAAACAAACAATAATGATGGAGCCCAGATGGCTCCAGTCAAGACTTGTTAGGTAATTACACAAACAGGAAACACATGGAGGCGAACAAGTGATGTTACCTGATACGAGGCTAGCCCCGAACTGGAAATGATGACTCTTAGAAACAACAAAGAAAAGTAAACATGAAACAACAGAAATGTTCGGTATATTCAAGTAATGGTAGCACATTTGAAGAATTGCTTGCTTGTTCAATTTTAAATGAGTTTGCTTTGAAAGTCAGGTCAGATGAGGACATTTTCTTGGGCATTGAAATAAAATAAGACATCCCAATCACTGCTGACATTTCAGTTAGCTTAATTTGATGTGTTTAATCGAGCTAATCATAATGTACTTAAAAAAAGAATGATCCTGAATTTAATAAAACAACTTTAAAATGTTTTATGAGTTACATCCTAAAACGAGCACAGAAGCTGTCAGAAATGTTAAATTTAGATTTATTGGAAACATTTGCGAGATGAATTCTCACAGGGGCTCACTGCTCGGCCTCTTTTGTTTGATATGCTGTCTTTACTGTAGCCAAGCGTACATTTATTGCTCATTATTCATGCTTGTCAGGTGTACCCAACGAGCCAGTGACAAACAGACAGCACTAAATACAGGTTTGAATACACTCAGGGCAGTTTAGAGACACATTTGGATTTGAATGCTCAGAGAAGTTTTGGAGAAAATCTGATGCTTTTCTTCTGGTCTGACAAATGTGTCCTGCGCCACAGTGAAGAACAACACAATGACCTGATACGACTTAAAGGAAAAATTCAATTAAATTCAATAGTAATTCAATAAAAATACAATAGCATTACTATTAAATTTCAAAATGATTGTCTGTTGGAATATAATGAGTTTCTGTTTGATTCAGACCGTCATATTTTCTTTTAATAAAACCCAAGTTTGCGTGTGAACACTAATAATCAGTGAAACACCAGGAAGTTTTAGGCTCATTTTAAAATCTATGTTTACAACAGAATGCTGCAAATCTTAATTGTCTTTATGTTGTTTTATAACACAGCTAGTGTTAATAAATTATTTTGCTGTCCACCAAACAGAACACGGCTCCCCTCTGAACTCTGCAGCAAATTGAAAGATCTTAAATCCGATAATGATAATTAAGACTGAATATTATGCATAGACTTTACCTGTGACAAATTATGATCATTACTTTTTAAAATTGTGTTTCTTTTGCTACAAAAAAAAAAAAAAGAGAGAATCATGAAAAACGGACTTTGGCTCATATCTGTCTTTTAAATATGGAAATTACTTTATAAAAGCTCTGCTTTGTGAACAAATGCTCACCGAGTCAGTTTTTCCCCCTCAAATGTGAATTATAGTAATTTAATACATGATTGTTTTGTTTGTGTCTCACCAGCTGTGGCTCACCTTGGAGGCTTTTAGCTGCTCTGGACTCAGATTGATCAGCGACTGCTGTTAGTTACAGCAGTCGTCACTTTGAGCTGCAGCTAAAGGTCGAGTGGCCTTTAGTGCACCAAACTGTAATATACTGCAGGCTTATGTGTTCATCATTAGAAATTAATAATGCATTATTACATAAGCACTTTAAAATGCCAACGCATAACCAGCAGACAGTACGTATACCCCCACAAAAACTGAATGTTGAAACTAACGCAGAGCCTTGTCACAAACGTAGAGAAATTAAATATTTACTGAACCATAAACAAGGGCGAAGCCATAAAAATGAAAATACAGAAAAACGTAAAAAGCTTGAAGTTCAGAAGAGATTTGATAATTGATAAATCACAGCTTTGACTTACAGCAGGTGTGACCAATCAACTAAAACACAAAAAGGTAAATGTTACAACTCAGAATATGTAACATCCTATTGTTTAAATAAAATAATATTGGGGTTAATAAACATACCGTTGACTAGTACTTGTCCACAGTTTATATAAGAGTGGTGAAAAATACTGTAACAGATTTACAAAACAGCTTTTATAAACTTTACTGTGGCTCTAAAAACGAACATTTGGGATGGTCAAAATAAGAAGTTTTCTTGCATAAAAGAAAAAAAAAGATTATAGCAACTAAATAATTTTTTTATCAAATCCAACTTTGTAGTATTCAGTTTACTGAATTAATAAAAAATGTCCCAAGATGCTTTCCTAACTTGAAGATGTACATTAAGCTAGAGCGTCATATTGTCTTTAAACAACATTTAAATTTAATTAATTTCATTTAGAACAATGGACATAACTAAAATAAGTAAATCTAACATATTGATTCTTGTAGTGTGAAGCATCTTCTTCTTCTGCTGTTTATCCGTAGTCGAGTGATGGAGGCAACAGGTCCAGGAGACATCCCTCTCCCCAGCGACACTCTCCAGCTCCCCCTGGGGGAGTGTGAAACACAACCGTTAACGCATAAACGTAACGATTTGTCTGCTTGACATGCTGGACAGAAGCTTTAAATCATCGATTGATCAACGAGAAAAACAGAAGATATTAGCCACCGGTACCTAAAGGAGTCAAATTAAAGATTTTATTTTACAAACAGGAACTACGCACACAGTGGAGGAATGCTCTTTGGCAGTGGTTCTCAAACTGGGGTCCCCGGAACCACGGGGGGTCCACGAGCCGGTGTTTGGAGGGCCGCAAAAACAAACAAACAAACAAACAAACAAACAAACAAAAAAAGGCAGGAAATCACATCTACTTTATTCAAAACGTTCTAGGTAAAGGACCCCAGACTCCCCGCCCCCTCAGATTAAGTTACTTGGTTTGACTACAGCTGTTCTGCTTCTGTTCAGTTTTATGTAAAGAGTTTTTTTAAATAATTTGAAAAAGTGACAATACATTTATTATGTTTATTATGTGAATAGGTAAAGTTTTAAATTGCTTTTTGATACCCTTCATTTTCATAAAACTGTAAATTTTGGAAGTTGAATTTAGAAATTTAGTTAATTATGTAGTTGTGGTAGTTGATTACTTTTATGGTATTTGTTGAGTTCGTAGTTTTTATGCTTGTATGTGTTGGTGAACAGCACTTTGGCCAACGGTGTTGTTTTAAAGTGCTTTATAAATAAAGTTGTATTGTATTGTATTATTGTATGTCTTGAACGAAACATACCACATGTTTAAAAGTATTTAAAAAAAAAGTATTAACATTATTAAAGAACAGGTCTTAAGTATTTATGTTACACAAATATTTCCATCACATTAAAGAGGCAAATTGAATAAAATTATTTAGTAAACATGAGGGTCATGAGGGGGTCCTTGAAACTTTTTCCCCCCTGCAGGGTCCCCTGAACCCAACAAGTTTTAGGACCCCTGCTGTTTGGTCAGTCACTCCTTTCCTCACTGAGATGCTCCCTCAAAAAAAGAAAACGTTCCTCCAGCAAATATTATCTTATGAACTTCTTGTACACATGGTATTCATATCTGAGTTCTGCAACAAACAAAAAAATACCTACTTTTACCTTGTAACATAAATCTATCCAAAATACGCTGGGGATAATATTAATTTTATTTTATGTGTTGCAACATGGTCCAATTTTTCTTCCATCTCATGAGTTTTTATTACCCCTCCCTTCTTTTTATCTGACCATTATAACTGGACCATCTCCACCGTAAACATGTTGATCAAGAGGTGAGGATCATAACAAAACAAAAAAAAAGAAGAACATTACAGGAATAGGATGTACAACTGGAGAGAGAAATATATTTTATTTCTGGTAAAGAAGCACTAAATCATCACAAGTAGCTGTTCTGTTACAGAAAACCCTTTTGTCCTATTTGTGAGTGTTTCTTTGCCTGCAGCTCAGAGTCTGGACAGGCTCAGGCTTCAGCAGAAATGCATTTTGCATTAACCTGCTTATCGCTGGATTTTCTCTGTGGCTCTTCTAAACGCCAAGCAGCTGTGAAGTCTGATAATTGAAACCTGACAGGAGGATCTGGTGCTCTAATGTGATCACGCACACAAAGCAGCACGTATACCCTCTGATACATGCACACACAAAGCAACATCTCTGCCACACAACTGTGCATGCACTAAGTACATACAATATATACAACCCTGGGGCTACACGTCTGGCAGTCTGGTTTGTTTTGAAGGGAATTTGGGGATATAAACACTACAGCACTCGTAGTAAAAGCTGTGTCCTCACTTAACTGTTCCCAAACGATCTTTAACGTTTCCATCTACGCTGGGACTGGTTTGACCCACTTACTGTTAGAAATATCTCGATGCATGCTCAATAATCCAGGTAGAAAAATCTAAAAAAAAGTTAAGTCAGGTCCTCTGGATGGATTCAAAAAACAAACAAACAAAATGGTAGAAACGTTTCGTCTTTCATCCGAAAGACTTCTTCAGTGAGTTCAGTCACTTCACTTCCTGTTAGAAACTGATTTTTATTTTGTGCATGAGTAATTAATCTTTTATATCATATCAAATAATAACAACTTGCATTCAATGCAAAATTAGTTTGATCACAGATTATGGACATGCTTCTGTCTAAATAAGTATAATCTCTGAAAACTTCATGCCAGAGGTGCCCAATCCTGGCCACAGAGAGCCACTATCCTGCATGTTTTATTTATTTCCATGCTCTTCAGAATGTTCTACAGAAGCATTTAATCACTTATTTATTCAAAGCAAAAATTCATCCAAACGTTAGATGCTGTGCTGCTTTGAGACGTTTGATTTAATTGTATGAGGGATTAGCAGACTTCTGCAGAATTTGAAGCCATATTGAAGAGCAGGGATACCAGTGAAAATGCAGAATAGTGGCCAGGATTTGGCACCACAGCTTTAAGACATTGCTCAAACTCTGACCGCAAGAAGTATGAAAACAGGAGGGTCTAATTAAGAATGAAAGAAATAAAACAAAAGTGTAAGTATGGTTGTTAATTGATGGGAAGCAGATGTGCGGATTACCAGTAGTGAACACAGGTGTGACGAACTGAAACACAAGCGCTTCTGAAGACAAGGAGAAAAACGGTACGCCGAACCTATGGAAGTCTGAATGACTCAATAATGACAATGGTACAAACTAAAATGTGTTCAGAAGACAAAGTTAATAGAAAAACAAGCTAAAAATATCACAACCCAAACAGAACATGTAACCGCACACATGTGTTTCAGAGTGATCTATAGAGTATAAAGTGTAGCAGTACATCTGCATCATTTTGTATTTTAATAATTTCATCATTTTATTTTCATTTTATTATTTTAGTGTTCCTGTTTTTAGTAGTTTACATCACTTTATAATGTAGCTGTTTTTATTCATTTATTTTATATAATTTCTTCCATTTACTTTACAGTTTATATACATTTTATGATTGTCTATTGTCTGTACCTCTTCTGTGTTCTTTGTTTAAAACAGGTCTCTCTTGCAAACAAGTCCTCGTGGCTCAATGAGACAAACCTGTATATATAAAGGTTGAATGAATCATGCTGCTCAGGATGGACCGGGTTGTTTTGCAATGTTGCACCTGAGGGTACTGACAACGACACCATCTGAGGATCCATTTTCCCTAAAGGTCAACAGTGCCTTGTATTACAAAGCAGGATTAGTGGCTTGTCAAGGTATTATCTGCTTTAAATCGTGATTTTCAGCATTACAGATCTGGTTCTGTCACTGTGGTGGAAACTCAGGCTAGAAACACAACGTTTTGAAACCACAAACAGAATCAAAGGCGAGGGAAATCTCTGATGGAGTCCAGCTCATAATGGGAAAGGACTTGACTTTGTGCTGACATAGTGATTATTTGGGTACCCAGCACCCTATGCTTTGAAAGGCCACCCTTAAAAAATGTCTAATGGAACATACATTTTTTGTTGTTGTTGTCCAGGTTAACAAAACATGTCGACTGAAAAATTAAATGCTCATAATTCTGCCAGCAAATCTGCAGAAATAGAAAATATATTATTTTGTTTGAAGACCCAAGTGAAAGCCATCCTGCTCCACCTGAAGTCAAGATCCACAGAGCCATTTTATACCATACCATACCATACCATACCATACCATACCATACCATACCATACCAGCTTTATTTATAGAGCACTTTAAACACCCACAGGACAAAAGTGCTGTACACATAAAACAGCCATACAATCATACAATAAAGAATGATTCAAATGATTAAACATCAACATTTCAGACGGTGTCAAAGGCCATGGAGAAGAGATGGGTTTTAAGAAGGGATATACAAACACACAAGGAAGAGATCTGTCCAAGGAAAGGTCGTTCCATAGTTTAGGAGCTGCCACAGCTAAAGCACGGTCTCCTCTGAGCACGCCTTGTCTTCGGGACACTCAGGAGCACCTGATCACGTGACCTGAGGGATCGAGAGGGTGTGTACGGATGTAGCAACTTGGACAGATACAGCAGTGCAAGTCCATTAAGAGCTTTAAGAGAGAGAGAGAGAGAGAAATAATGTTACAATGAATCATAAAATGTACAGGCAGCCTGTGCAGGGAAGCTCAAACAGGGGAAATGTGGTCAAACTTCCGTGTGCCTGTTAAAAGCCGTGAAGCAGCATGCTGCACCCGCTGATGCTGACAGATACATGAATCACTGATTCCTGTATAGAGAGTAGTTCACAACTTTGACCACTTGGCTGGTTAACAGGAACACAGTTTCGAAATGCCACTAAGAAAGAATCAGCTTTATTTTAGCCAGCTTCTTCAAAATGGAAAAAACAAACAAAATAGATTTAACAGCTGCTCGGATGTGGTTTTCTAACTTTAGTCCAGCATTGACTTTGACCCCTAGATTTGTAATAGTTGGCCTGATATACTGGGTCAAGGAACCAGTTTATGACCTGCTGCCGTTGTGCACTCGTGGGTGGGTATATACACTGATCAAGAAAACAAGCACTCAGGCGTCATTTAAACAGCACTTCTTATATACTTTTTAATTTATACACATGTATCAATCAAACAAAGAGCTAACACTGTAGGAGCGGGTCAGGCGATGGTTAGCTGATAAGTGGCAGGTGTGAAGGTGAACCAGATGGCAGCTGTTGGGCAGGTGAGACAAAACTGATTACATAGAATGAAAGACATGCTCTCTTCACTACAGAATATCACTCCACACTACAAAAGGACACCAGCTGTGGCCAGTAAAATTTACTGACATGCAAGATAGGATCAGCAGGTAAAAACATGAGCATGGTCTGCATGGATCAGTCACTATGGAAACTGAGAGACACTTTCATCTCCTCGTCTCCTTACATGTTATGGACTTGATTTAAAGTGCTATGTGTTTTCATAGTTGTATGTCCCCATACAATGACACAATTTGTGCTCTGCATTTAACCCATCTGTCACGATTTACGAGCAGGTCGAACCAGTGGTGCACGCACGACTCAGAGACCAGGTGGTAAAATTGAAAGTACTCCAATAAAAAGGAAAATAAACAGCTGTCGTGGCAGCAAAACTTACTCATTTCATGATGCACGTAGAAAACACAAGTAAACACCAGGGATTCAGAAGATCTCACCAGACGATGCCCAGACAACAAATAACACACAGACTAAGACTTATATACAGAGACTAATGAGACAAAACCACAAACACCAGGACAGGACACGCAGGTGACACAGAGAATAACTAATTTTTAGATGGGAGACCAGGGAGTGCATGGGCAAAAACCAATCAGAGGACACCGACCTGACAGTAACCCACACCCCAAGGACATCCTTTGACGTCTCCAAAAACCCACCACCCAAAACTTGGGTGGGACGAATGGGGAACTGCAAAGATGGAGGACACAAGAGAAAACACAAAGAACCTAAAACCATCGCCAGGGCAGACTTCAGGCCCAGGCCTCCCTTGCAAAAGAGATCTGTGGTCTCAATGGGATTTGCCTGGTTAAATAAAAGTTAATAAATAAATAATAAATAAATGAAATCCCACTGAAGCACAGCAGCAAACCAGCATTTTGATTAGCAGGAAGTGAAAATTTGAATATTCTTTTTTTTTCTCGTTACTGCTACCTCTAAGCTTTTATATATGTTGAAATTGTTTAATCCTAAACATAATTATGTTTGAGATTCAATAATGGTCTAAAGAATCAAAAATCGATGAATCAAAGTAGATTTAATTGCATTCTTTGAGGAATAGAGCCCAGCATTTACCATGTAGTTGCTGAATATAAATCAAAAAGCAATTTATTAAATCAATTTTTTGTACACAGCTTGGTTCATGTGCAATTTTCTGTTCATGAACGTTTCATGTGCTCATAATCACCTCTGTAAAATTAGTTCAATCTGAATTTTTCTACCACAGAGACGTTCAAATTGTGTTTTATAGTTTAACTTGAAATTTGTTTTGTTCGTGGTTATTGCAAAGGTCATTTCTAAATAGAAAATGTTAAAGTTGTCTTTTGCCAAGCTGAAAGTCAAACATTTACAATTGAATAATTTTGCAGCTGACTAGAGCTAATGATCAAAAGAAGCACCCATTTTTATTTTAATTTTAATTTTTAAAGGTCTGACTAAGTTTTAGGTGCAAGTTTTTGTGTTTATTGTTAGCATGATCACTCAAGAGTTTCTGATTTACAGAAAGGAACAAGTCAAAGTCCAGTCTTGTTGGCTGTTTCTTAGCAACTGTGTTTTAACAATCCTTCCATTGCCATCATTTTATTTTCCTACATTTCTGTATAGCGTTTTGGGGAGATGCTACCTCTTTCCAATATTCACTTTTGGAAGCATGGGCACAAAAGCAGAAACTTTTCTCCCTGCCAGCAGCAAAACAGACTGAAGTGTTTACTAAAAAAATCTGCTAGTTTTCACACATCAAAACATTTCAAACTTTCTTTGTCCAAAGCGTACAGAATCCCCTGAAGACATGTGAAGTGTATAGCATGACATCTTGTTCTACACATCCTCCTTCAATGAGGAACTAAGTGAACCCTCATGTTTCTGTATATGCTCATTGGCTCAGCATCACCCACACCCTCTTGTCTTTTATTGATGCTTGAGTAAACAAACAGAACTGTATCATTTTATGGTCTTAATCCATCAACACAGACTATTTTTAACCCAGTGGGTGCGTAGATCGGCTCAACTAAAAAGCTGCTAGCTTGTCCGTTTTATGGAGGTGCACTGCCATTATAAAAATGTCAAAGCAAACATCTTTTAAACAGGATCAAACTGACATGATATGCAGGTCAAAACTTCATAACACATATGGTAAGTGCTCTAAAGCATGTTGCCAAATGTTCAAATAGACAAATTTAAACAGAGAGATCTTTGGGCAGCAGAATAAAAATGTGACAAACCAATTGAGAACAAAGGTCAAGCAAGAAATTGGGTTCTATGGACATATCTGCTTGTTTCTACCAGGTGCCTATGAAGCTTGAGGGTTCTGTGCAGTATCTTAGATGCTCTTAGGACTGCACACATCTGGACAGAGGTCTCAGAGAGTGTTCCTGGGATCTGTTGGAGCCACTTTTCCAGTATGGGGGTCACAGCACTGAGTGCTCCAATTGGGAATACTGAAGCCTGGACTCTCCACAACTTGTGTATTTCCTCTTTCAAACCTTGGTATTTCTCGAGCTTCTTGTGCTACTTCTTCCTAATGTTACAGTCACTTAGGTTTGCTACATACTGTATATCATGACTGCCTTTTTCTTTTGCTTGTCAACCACCACAACGTCTGGTTGGTTAACCATCACCTGTTTGTTGGTCTGGATTTTGAAGTCAGAATCTTAACCCTTTTTTTCTCCACCACCCTTGGTGGCATCTCCCACTTTTACTGTGGGTCCTCCATTCCATACACAGCACATATGTACACTATTCTAACCACTTGGTTATGGCGTTCCATGTATGCTTTGTGTGCCTGGATCTTCCATCATGTCGTTATCCGGTATAAAAAAAGGTTAAATGAATGAAATATGTGTTGGACTGTCTCAGGGGCATCTTTGGACAGTCTACATCTTGAATCTTGTCTGGTATGGTAGATCCCAAACACTATTGCTCTTGTGCTGCCACGATTAGTGCCTTTGTGCTGTGCTTCACGCCAGTCCTCTCTAGTCACTGGTAGGATTAGCTGATATCAGCTACATCCCTAATATGCCAGTGTGTACAGTGACATGGTGCTGGTCTTATGTAAAACTTCCTTTCATTGACGTTTTTGAGTCTTGATGTCAGCGGCTTATTTTCCCTTGGCCAGATTATTATACCAGCACGGTATTTGAAGACTGGCAATGCATAAATGTTGACTGGATATTAGTTCTTGCCATACAGCTGGTTCTTCTGGACCTGTCTTATTCTCTGAAGGTACTTGGTTGTGTCGTGACTTCCTGTTTGATATCAAGGTTTTTGTAGTGGTCTTGGACATCTGCACTGTTGCCTATCAGTAGTTATTCTGTGTGTGTGTGTGTGATGATAAAATGAAACAAATATGCAAGACCGGCCAATGAGACTGGGTCACAAGATGAATACATTTTGACAACAAATCCTTTAAACATGAAAAAGCTACATAATTTTAATCTGAAACTAAATGTCATTGAAGGGCTGGAATAACATTTTTCTGTGTTTGCTTTTTGTAAGGACTTTGAAAACCAATTAAGTTTAATTACTTTGTATTTTCAGATAGTTGCTGCAGGATTTCAAAGAGAGGAACTGCAGAGCACAAAACACCTGCTACCATCTGCAAAGTTAGTTTTGTGATGCAGAAATAACCAATTTGCCTACCTTTATTCTCACTTTAACAAAAAAAACAAAAAAAAACTTTTTAATCAGGCTCTAAAAACCATCATTTATTGAGGCCTGTCAAAACAAAATAAAACAAACTGCTTCAGCGCATTGCAGTTGTTTTATGTGCCCTCTTGTTCCTGTCAGGGTTACAGCAAGCTGGTGTCTATCTCCACTGGTCATACAAACCAATACAATAAGTAACATTTCAAAGAAACTTTGCAAACTGTTTTTACAGGTTTATTCAGAGGTTTAAAAAATACCAGCATTGCTGATGGAGAAAAGTGTTCTATGTCAGATTTATAGGAAATGCTTAACACACATAAGTGACATTTTTATTATTTAAAAGAAGACAACAGCTTACTTTTGGTGATGCTAATTGAAGTGTGGACTGTGGTTGTGCTTGGGATGAATATTGAGCATTTTATATATAAAAACGGATTTTATTAAATATTACTTTTACTGTATTTTAATTACCAATAATAAATTCACATTGAAATGTAAAATGCTTTTATATTTTATTTGAACATTTAAATACATTAAAAAAAAAGCTTCTAAAGCTCAGACTTGTCAGACTACGAGGTTTCCTGTAAATGTGACTGTGTAGTGTACTTAGAAGAGATTAAAAAAAAAAAAGGGTTCATCAGAAATTTCAGGAACCTCCTTTTGGGACTGAAGGCATGGGATCTTTTCCAATAATTCTACGAACTGTGTTAGTAACAAATGGGTCTATGGAAGTCTGTGACATTGTTTGTAGTGGGAGCTAGATTACTGGGTGGATCTGTTTCCTCTCTGCTCTTCACTCATCTATGCACCACTCACATGCACATTTTTTAAACTAATTTATTCAAAGAAATGTAAAAAAAAAGAAATGGACTTTTAAATGTACAATAGATACAGTAGAGGATATAGTTCCTTTGAAACTTTACTTTCATTGTATGTTTTTTCTTTTCCATATTGTAATAACCCTTCATGCTTACCTTTTCTGGATATGTTGGCTCCTTCTAAAAATAAGATACAATCTAATCCTGATGCATGCTCAATAATCCATGTAGAAAGATCTAAAAATGTAAAGTCAGGTTCTCTGGACGGATTCTTCTTGTTGAAACGTTTATTTTTTTATCCAGAAGACTTCATCAGTCTGAGAGGCTGCAATAAACTCACTCTTATGGGCCACACCGTCTCCTAGTGGATCAGCCAGTTTGCTGGTGACATCCAGAACGAGCTGTTCACATGATAATTGAGGACCAGCAGCCTAATGACCAACTGTTAGTGGCCTGATGGTGCTTGCTATTCACAGAGGACTGAGTGATACTAGCAATAACAGCATTGTCAAACTTCAGATACTGGTCTGTGTGGGTGAGTTTGTGGTACACCTCAGTTTGCAAATGTCCTCCATCACAGACTGAGACCTCACAGTCCAAGAAAGACAAGCTGTCATCTTTTAGAAGATGCAGTCTTGTTAACAATTCAATTTAAAAGCTCACAAAATCAAATTAAACGTTTTGTGTTCACTTTGTGTGCTGTGTCTTTAACTTAGTTTTGCAGAGTACATCATATCCTGAAACAATTATTAAAAAAAAAAAAAAAGATTTGTGCAGAGTCCATTAAAAGCTGACCAATTAGAACAATGTACCACTTCGTAAGCTTTGTTCTTTTTATTTTATTTTATTTATAGAAAACTGTTAAAAGTACAAAATAACACTCATTTATGTGTCTATTAGCAGGACTGAAATTGATGTCTGCCTTGTGGACACTTTGATGAACAATGTTCTTTTTTTTAACAGGCTCTTGTCCAAATGATTCAGTCTGAGTATTTTACATCATGTTTTGATATAATAGATAGTTTTTGAATCAGAATTATTATTATATTTTCTTCTTTTGGCTGTTCTCATTAGAAGCCTATTCATTTAGGACATTTTCAATGAAAACCTTCATCTCTTCCACCCCCAGCTCCTCGTTGGTTTTTGTTTGTCTGTTTATTTTTTCTTGGTGATTTTCTCTATGAAACAAACTCTCACTACTGTCTTGGGAACATTACGTGTCACTTATGCCGTCCTTCTGTCACCAATCACTCCTGACACTCATCTCCATTCACCCCACTCTGCCTATACACTCTTATTCCCCTCTCTTGTGTTCTATGTGTTTCATTTAAATTGTGGACCCAAGGTATTTAAACTCATCCACCTTAAGTAGCTCTTCTCTTTGCACCTTCACTGTTCCACCTTTTTCCTCTCACATGAATATATTCTGTCTTATTTCTACTCATTTTCATTAGTCTTTGCTTCAGAGAATATCTCCACCACTCCAGATTCTCTTCCACCTGCTCCGTGTTCTCATTACAGATCATGGGTTCATCTCATCTGTCAATTCATCCACTACAAGAAGTTCATCTCTAAACCAATCCTCCACCTTATAACCCATCCGTCACTTAAACTCTCATGCACTTCTCTCACTTCATCACCACACCTGATCTTCAGATACATTACCGCAGTTCCTCTATAGTCTGTAGATTTTCTCTAGATCCACAAAGACCAAGTGCAACTCGTTCTGACCTTCTCTATACCTCTCGGTCCACACTCTTAAAGCAAACATTCCATCTGTAGTGCTCATCCTCGGCTTGGCACCACTCCTGCTCACTTCAGAGCCTGGGTTCAACAAATCTTTCACGTGGTCATGGGATGGGTGATCAACTTTAAACAATGTTCAAAACAAATACCATTCGAAAAAGTAACAAGCAGTAAAAGTCATTTAACAGCAAACTTAAACATTGTTTGCTAAACGGGAATTTAAACCCTTGAATGTTTATATTAAATTAATAATAGCAAAAAATAAAATCAAAATTAAAATTCTGATCCTGTGCGCTCTAAACGATTTTCTTTAATTTTAAAAATAACATTGACGCGTTTAGTTTGCGTGCACTAGCTCTATATTCCAACCATAACAAATAAATCCCCACACACACGGACAATTTTGTTTATGTTCGCTAATGAAGACAAACAAAGTGACAAATGAAAGTCAGATTTGTTTTGGGACTTTTATAACAATGAACAGGCTCTGGGGAAAGTCTCTGCCAACTTTCCACTCAAAGAATCACTCATTCAGTTGGAGTTTAGAATAACTTAATAGATATTTGCACATATAAATAAATACATCTTCAGAACTGAATGCATATATATATATTTTATGTGATCCACTACAAAACATACATGCACAGCTACATGCACCATTGTATACTCAGTACTGGTAAAGCCCTTATTGATCCAGATATTTTATTTGTAACAGTTCACAAAATGTCATCAGACTGGCCAATCCGTGCCACTGTAAACTGTTGTGAATTGAAAAGTAAAGTTTTGTTGTTGGGTTCAAAGTATTTTTGTAAACAAGATGTGAAATTAAATTGATGCCTCGGACAGCTGAAGAAATCGCACGCCTGCTGTAAATGTTTTTGTCAGTGTGAGACCAATGAGGGCTTTCAATGCTGAATGCATGGATACGTTTTTGTATTAGTTAAAATATAATGTGTTTGCTCAGTATAATAAAAACAGTAAATATAATTCCACTCAATGGTTGCTACATTCAGCTAACTGTGTATATCAGAACACTTAAAACATTACACTCTAACACCAAAAATCTCTATAAGCAATTGTAAAGTGGTGACAAGTGAAATATGGTTGAACAGTTTGAGAAAAACAAAACAAAAAGACATGAAAATAATATGTAAACTGATTTCATTCTACATATATTACTCATGTTAAAAGTTACTGAATGCAACGAGTCTAATTTAGAAAAAAAAAAAGAGTTTCTGCACAATAAGACATGATGAAGTGCTGCAAACCTTAAAGTTTTGTCTCCCATGTTTTACTTGACAATGATAAGTACAGTGAATCTTCACTACCATCACGCAGGGGAAACAGCGTTCGTTTTCTAAAGCCACTGCCCTGTTTACTCCAGTTTTTCTGAGATTCTCTCCTACTTGATTTTCCCATCTTAGCAACTTGCATTTTAGTGGTAGACACGCGGCTACACCACTGGGCCAACCAGTCAGCACTGCTCTGAAGAATGGCTCCCAAAGGATGAATTACAACCAAAAAGATGGAGTTTGGCAACAGTCCAAAACTTCCGTCAATGTGAATCTGAAATATTATTACAAACAAGCAGAGAAATATATGTAGTCTGCATTGATACAAGTCCTGTAATATGATTTATGATCAAAAAGACAAAATATTTGGAAATTTAGGAAATATCCACTTGTTTTTCTGCCTCACTTTAAGAAATCCCTGCTTCTCTTGTTGAGTGATGAGCTGTTTCTTTCATGCACTACAAAACAGGAGCCATCAACACCTAAACTACCCAACTCCAGATATTTCCTCCAATATATTTATTTCCATATTTATAATAAAACTCTGTCCATACTATGTATTTAATAGCCATATAGTGCCATCAGGTGCTCATAATGTCCACAACAGCAACAACAAAATACGGAGAAATACTTTTAGCTCAGCTAAAAATCTTCCCAAATATATATAAGTTGTAACATTGTTTTATACTGTTTACAACATTCCCCCTGTTGTTGATCATTTTAATACACAGTCGACGTCTAATTGCAATGGGATCAGGATAAAGATAGACATACAACAATAACTTGTAAAACTGTTTTTACTGTTTTGATTTCGAGGCCCAAAAAGATTAGAGTGGGCCCAGAAAAGCGTAGGTCGCTGTGCATTTTGCAAAAACTCTTTTTTTGAGAGTTACATCAAAAACTGAACTTTTAAAAATCTTCATTGTGGAAAGCCCAATTTTTTAAACATCATTTTTTTTTCCACGCAAAAATCGGTTTGTGTGTTGACGGCATGAGCAAATATTTTATTGATCAGAAGATTAAAACTGGCCATTTTTGTTTTAAACATTTAACATTTTACTCAATAAAAAAAAAAAAATGATTTCAGTGACTTCAGTAATGTGATAAGTTTGACATATTTTCAACTAATTTAGCATCTGACAATAACATGCTGTTGAAATCTGTTTATAATGTTGAAGCTTAAAGTAAAATCACATCCGTTTATAAAAAATGCAAGCTAAGCAGTTTTTGCCTCTGGTGTTATTGGCATTATTTAGTATAAATTAGGGATGCACAACATTATCGGCATGGTATCGGTATTGACAGATGTTTACAATAAAGTTAAATATCGGCCATTCCATCAAAATAACTCACCGATATTAAAGGTGCTGTTTATATATAAGGCGCTGTTTTCTTATGACTGTTCAAGTGTTGTCATTGTGTTAGAGAGAGTAAATGTTATGAATAAATTTAACATTAAACATAATAAGTTGAAGTCTTACATCATTTTCAGCCCCTTTTTGGCATCTGCATTTGGTAGCAGGCCAAATCAACAAAGACCGTGCAGAATAATGTATTTTAATTCCACAGCTGAGAAAGCGATGTGGTCTCTGTAAGTAGGTCTATGGGAAAAAAAAAAAAACGGTATTGGTATTGGTTATCAAATATCAGCCAAATAAGTTTTAACATATTGGCATAGTGGATATCGGCCAAAAATCCCATAATGTGCATTCCTAGTATAAATGCGTATTAAACCTTAATATAATGAACAAAAATGATACGAGTTCAACTCCAGGGTGATATGAACTGATACAAACATGTGTTTATATGAATATAATGATGTACATCAGACAGATTTACTTCTGTAGAAATAGTGTACAACATGCCGAGTCACTCTCGCAATACAGTTTTTATTATTGTCTCGCTGAGAATGAGAGAAACTTAAACTGTTCATCATAAATGTGTTCATGGTGAGAACGTAGTAGAAGATGCTGAAAGACGAGAACCTTATAATATTCCTGTCTCGCTAAGAAATCAAAATCTGAAAGCTCGTTTTTTTGCTGGTATTGTTTCTTTGCGTCGGAAACGAATCCTCTGAGTGTCATTATTTGGTTTCTGCGCACGGATAATGAATCGTTTTACACTCCAACGCCTTTGAGTGCATGTCGAGTTGTTGTTTTTTTGTTTATGAACACGTCAGATTTAAGGAATTAAAATTTTGGCAAAGTTTTAAAGGATGAATACGTTTCCTTTTGCATTTTATGTGTTTGTCAAAAAAATAAATGAAATTTAGAACTGAGATCATGCTCAGGAAAAGAAATGTGAATGAACGTTGTCAATAGTTTTAATTCAGGTGTAAATCTGGGGAGGGGGTGTGTTGTGGGGAGGCGGGGCCTTTACAATATTTGCAGTTATTTGTTTATCATAGTGGTCTGCAAAATCTTAAATGCAAATTTAAAAATGATCTTTTATCAAATAACGAACGTTGGCATGTTCCCATTTAAAAAAAAAAAAGAGTTTTAAAATAGCCAGCTGATCCTGACGAGCAGTGCATGGCTGCTATTTGAAACCCCCCCCACCAGACCACCACCACCACCACCTCCCTGTGGACCCTTGTTGGGGTTTAGTTGACCAGGAGCTCCTGGTACTGCTCAGAACGGAGAAAACGTCCGAAGGAGTCTTTCTCCATCAAGGCATAAACCCGCTTCTGGGCCAGGTCAAAGGTCGATGGGGAGAGATCCACCAGGTTCCTCAGGGTCACATCTTTGGTGACGTGGTCAATGTTGACCTGGTGAGAAGAAAACAAGAACATCTGCTGTCAGAGCGGGTGATGAGGAGGTGAAGACATCTGATGAGCATACATCTAAAATCAAATACAGACTTCATAAATGAGAGGATCGTGCACTCAGACAGGTTTTTAGTGTGGAGTTAAAGTGATGAGGACGGGGAGTCCCTGACCTCTCTGGGCCCCTCTGACTGGATGTAGTCCTCATAGATCTTTTTGGCCTTGGCGGCCATCTTCGCAGGATTCTTGGTTTTCTTAAAATCCTCACAGACCATCCAGAACTCGACGTTCTCATCACTGAACTCCGACTGCAGGAAGCTGCGGAAAGCAGCCAGACCATCTGATGGAGAGAAATGATGGGTTGTCAGGACAGAAGAGTCATTTTTGTCTCCTACTTTGTTTGGAATCAGTTTTATTGTTTTTAACCTTTATTTATACAGGAAGTCTCATTGAGTCACGAGGACTCATTTTCAACCGAGACCCGTTTGTTCAACTGCAGTAGTTTGTTTTTATGGATTTGGATTTATTTAATCCCAAAATTAATCTTGAACAACTTCATTGTGTTCATAAAATGCAAATTAAGAGGACAAATAAAGAAAGTGAAGTTAATCTAATGGGGTGAATACCTCATTTGACAAATTATAATTATATATCATATCAGTATACATCATTATTTATGCATCATTATTTTGAGCATGCATCAGGATATCATTATTTATGATTATAAAAGCCAATTAAGGGATCAAACTGACATGAATACTGGTTGATCTCATCTTTTGACTGCTGCCCTTTAATATGTATTATGATATACATTGGTGTAGTGAACTAAGCCTCAGGTCAAAATCTGGCCTTGAGGGCCTTCCTGGAACAAGAACTGTATTTCATTGATTTGAGTCCAGAAACACAAGATTAAGTTCATCCAGAGACTTTCTAAGTGTCCTGCACTGATCAATTGAAAGAACACTCTCTTTTTCTATTATCATTACTATTTTACAAATGTTTTGATAATCAAATTGTGTTTAGTTCAAACCATTTTCAAATGTTGAAGTGAACTACTCATTTTAAATCAACTGTGAAACAGTATTAGTGATTTTTATCCTCATTCAAAGTAGAAATCAGGTTAATGATGCATTGTCTGATTTTCTGTCTTCAATGAGCAAATTGTGTAAGTTGGTCAAAGGTCAAGTTTCGGTCAACTGCAAGTTTACTGAAAAGAAATGTCATGTTTAACTTTTACAGAAAGATACTAGAGAATTGACTCCACGAAGTCTGGAATCTTCATAATATCTTCTGTCTGTTCTTAAACAATCTAATCTTTTTTCCTTGACTTTCAATAACCTCTTACATCACAAAAACACACCTCTGTTTGGTCAACCGACCAATCAGAAAGGTCTCAAATGAACCGGAAGTGACCTCTTTTAAAAGGTGCAACACTTCCTAGTTCACGGGAGTTCTGAGAAGTTCTGAGAAGTTCTGAGAAGAACGCTGAGAAGAACGCTGAGAGAATGCTGTGAGTTAGTTCCGAGAGCAGCAGAGTTCAGAATGCTGGAATGCAGAATGCTCAGGACATCTGCAACTAAGCTGGACGAGAGAAGTTCAGAGAAACTATGAAGTCTGTTCTGGACGATCTCACGACTCCGAACGGTTCCCTACTATCCTTACGGAGACGCTGGAGAGCGTTTGAAGGCAACTCTACACCGAAGTCGGGATTATCCTCTGCCAAGGTAAAAAGAGTCGATCTTCAACCGCAAAGTGTACCGTTGGTTAAACTGGGTCCAGAAGGAGCGTGTTGTTCTGGTTATAACAGACAAATTCCCTCACCCATCTCTCTCAAGATAAACTTCATTTTCCATCTTTAAACTCTTCTATTCTGCTAGAAATCATTCCAGATATTTTCAGAAATGTCTGTTGTGAAGCAAAGAAAACCATCGCCGTATGGTTTTCTAATTGTAAACTGATTAATTAACCTGTTGTTATTTTCAATTTTGCCAAATTAATGTAAATGTTTGATGTTAAATTTTGATTCTGTTAATAAATGACCACGTTCATTTTGATGGGTCAAAGAAAATTAACGTCTCACGATACATTTATTAAATTCAATGCACGATATTATTCAGTCCAGAAAAATGAATTAATCCGTTTAATTTATGAATATATCACAGTATATGTTCATCTACACTGGTGATGCAGAGAAATATTTCTTTATCTGAGCTGATATATAAAAAAATATGACAATCAAATGTCACTGTTTATTTCACCAACTAAAGTTGGTTTAACTAAGATTTTAGAAAATAAATGGTTTCAATAAATTGGTCTAAAACATTTCATGAATTACAAAACAAAGATGAACATTAAATCAATAATAATACAAAAGAAAAACATCTGTCGATTACTACGTACATAATAGATCGACTCACTTTCAGAAATAAAGAAAAGCCCATCGGTTATCATCGACACATTTCAATCGTGGCCATTGTAATTTAGCACAATGCCTGCGTAAAGCTGCCATTGTCTGAACGAGCATGTGCTGCAGATGATAAGCATTCTGCTAAAACCTCGGCTTTATCTTCAATCTTAATGGCTCAGTTCAAAATAGCACTAAGTTGTAATCAAGCCGAAGCTTTTGCTTCTTTTTTTATTCTTTTGATAAACCTCCAGTACAAGAACAAACAACGGGAGAAGCTAATGCCAAAGAGTTTGTGTATCAAACTCCCAACGACCGTAGGGTTTTACTCTTTCAGCTTCAATGTCAGCAGAACTCCACTGGTTTCAGTCTTTTTTTCATGTCCCATAAGCAGATTTATTAATTACTTTTTAAAAAAAGCAGGAGATTGAAAGAGTTGTGCGACCCGTAATCTTAGGCTCAGAATAGGGGAAGCACTTCAATACACAGGATAACTCCCACGAGAGCGAACACGGGAACGGACCGAATAAAGTTAACGCAAAATCTCACGCAGATAAATCATGATGGCACAGCGGGTGGCGGCAGTTGTGCCATAAATCAGCACAGTGAAATCAGCCTGACGTCTCCCTAGAGATGTTACCACAACAGACCTAACCTTCACGGGTTATTATACACAGATACGTGCGCACAATAATTCAAGCATGCAAACACTAGACAAACAGTTTCTGCCTCAGACGGAGCAGCTTAGGATGGTCTTTGCCACCCATGGTGCTCCACGGAGGAAATGTTTGTTTGCACAGAGCTGCTCGGTGACATCTGTATGTGTTTTTACACGCAGAGGCAACAGAAGTGACTAGAAAGTTTACATCTATGGATAAATACAATTAGCCGTTAGAGGTAATCAGTCTCGCCTGTCGGGCTTTGTTGGCACTTTGTGTTAAAGAGTGGAGCAGGAAGTTGGCTTCTGCTCAGGACGGTGATCCTAAGTGTGTTTACTCCTCGTTGAATTGCTTTTTATGTTCTCTAACCCAACATCTAACGCAACCGTAGCCCTTTGGAGTCTATTGACTAGTTAACGTGAGATATCACATGACATTGTGCATGGAGTTATTTTTTCCTCAACACAAGATGATCCTAGTCTAAAATTTTGATTAAAATTTATGGTGGTCGGCAGTGGTGGGATGAAACAAAGTACATGCACTTCGTTACTGTACTTAAGTACATTTTTCATGTATCTGTACTTTACTTAAGTAGAGTTAAACGTGGGTACTTTTGACTTTTACTCCACTACATTTTACATTAAGTATCTCTAGTTTCTACTGCACTAGATTTCTATAATGTGTTGCATTACATGTTACATGCACGTTGTGGTGTTTTGATTTGTTCTTTAGTTTGAAAGTTACCAATGGCAACAGAGGAGTTGGTCCATTGAATCATGCAAAGTGGTCAGGTAATGTTATAGACCCACCTTCAAGAAGAGCTGGACCAGTGATGTATATTCTAGTAGATACAACACGTCATTGAGCTGGGTGCACCCGCAGCACCGCTAACACACACAAAATGGATTCCACCACAGAGAGTCAGACACAAGATACGCCACTCATGGCCTTATTGAAAGATTATTGAAAGATGATTGAAAGACTGTTCAGTACAGCAGGACAGATTTTATCTCCTAAAAGTCAGTCTGGACTCAAACAAACTTTGAAAACCAACTTCTTCTAAACTTGAACAAGAAATTATTGCTGCAATATTAAAATGTGTCAGTTCATGGGATGTTAGGAGACAAGAGATGTCTCCAAATGACTCGACACTCGGGTCCAAGATTTGAAAATGGTGTCAGGAAGTTAAACTATTGTTCACTATTGACCCGTTACAAGTTTGACTAGACAGTTGATGACAAACTGGAGTTGAAATGATCAGAGCCTGTTCCTTTGTTAGTTGTGTGTAATGCTCATTTTTATAGGCAAACTTTTACTTAAATGTGTTTACTGCAGTTAAAATGACACATTGAATTTGCTTTGTGTTAAAAACGTTCTTATTTTGCTTAATGACATTTAACTCTGCAGGTCATCCCTGAAACTCTGATGCACAGAATCACAAGTGTAAGTGTGAACGGTGTCACACAATAAAACATGTATTATCTGCAGCATTGTTCATTAAAATGATACAACACTATTAATGCATTACAGAAAATATACATACGCTAGGCACACTTAATGATGTTGTAGTAGACCGTTGCATTAGGTAATACAAGCAAGTACTTTAAGTATTTTTAAACACAGGTGCTTATTTACTTTCGCTTAGGTAAAAATGTTAATGTGGTACTTCTACTTTTACTAGAGTGCATTTGTCTGTTTATTTGTACTTTTACTTAAGTGCAGTCTTTGAGTACTTTCTCCACCACTGGTGGTAAGTTATATGCATATCTTCAAGAAATTATAAACTTTCATTTGTAACATTTCAAATCTGAACCATTTCACTATGTACAACAAATACATTGACTTTAAGATTTAATTTTATATATACTACTAAGATAAAAAAATAAAAACTGTGGAAACTGTTCTGTAGTTGCAATAATTTTCAGTTTCTTTTGGGGCATCTAAAAACAAGTGCTCAGTGGTTTCCTGTGAGCTCAGGCTGAGTGCACTGTCCTACTCCATGTGTGAGATAATGAACAAACCTAATCAGCATTATCTCCATCAACCAATTAGAGCAGCATTGTTGTTTGGAGGTCCACTCAAGTGCACAAGCTGTGAAGCTTTTATGGAAACCAAAGCCTGCATGGTGTCTGTTTAAACAAGCTGTCAGAGGGCCTCCAGACATCAGAGGAGCCATGTGTTCCTGTTAGGACACCGGCTACTCAGGGCGTTACATATTGGCCTGAACTGAATTAGATGATGATGCTCTTTGCACCTTTGCTCTTTGTTGTGTTCCCATCTGTTCAACACAGCTCATAAATGGCTGATTTTAATCTGTAAAACGTGTTTTTGGCCTTTCACAAGTTGTTGCTGTAGGATCTGTAAGGTGCAGGAAAGCATAACAGTAGCATGTTTTAGTTTTATTCAAGTATAGTTCTGAGAAAAATGTGTTTAATAGAAAATAAAAAAATAATGTATATATAGCACAACAAGCATATGATAGGAGTTGACATCACATGAATCAGTGAGATGCTGCGATATCAAGAACAGGAAGACAAAGAGAGACGAGACCTACAGCTGCTGTTCAGGACCCGGTCCAGACTCTCACGCCACTGAGCAGCCTCGTCAGGAGAAGGCCTAATAAAAAGAACAACAAAAATCACTTCAGTTTTGTCTAAAAGCTGTTTAACAACAGAATGATCTATAGCAAATATTTATTTTTTGTACATAAAATGAATAAATGAATGAAACGAGTGCACATTGAAGCTGCATGCCCTGGCAGAATATTCTAACAGCTGAAATTTAGGCCCAAAAGCATTTGAGCTCAATATGCATCTGCGCAGAAGTTGCACAAGGAACACGAGTTGTTGTGTCACCTCTTGATTGTTATGAACAATTAGAAATTAAAAAGAACTGTAAAAAAAATATGCATTAGTTCAAAAACGGTGGAAGATAAAAATATTAATATGATTAATAATGGTAATATTTTAATATGGTGGCACGGTGGAGCAGTTGGTAGAGCTGCTCCCTCTCAGCGAGAAGATTGTTGAATCCAATCCCGGCTGGGTGGAGTTTGCATGTTCTCTCCGTGCATGTGCAGGTTTCCTCCAGGTACTCCTGTTTCCTCCCACAGATCCAAAACATGCATGTTCTTGATTGGTAACACTAAATTGCCCCTAGATGAGAGTGTGAATGTTATTTTTTGTCCTATTTGTCTCTGTGTCCCTGTGATGGACTGGAGACCTGTCCAGGGTGTCCCCCCCACCCCCCCATAAACAGTGACTACTGGACATAAGCACCAGTGACCCCATAACATGAAAAGTAAGAAGATTTCAAGCACAGTTTTCTCAGACGCAGATCTTTATTTAAAGCATATAAATGTCCATCTTTTAGTGTAACTGCAGATTCTTTGTACAGAGTGAAACATTTCAGGACTTTATTTCTTGTCATTTTGATAATTATGGCTTACCAATAGTGAACAAACAACACGTTAGATTATTCTGAAGAGGATAACTCTGGTGTCACACCCTGATCAGCTGATTAACTCCTAAACATGAGCTACACATGTCATTCTTCAAACCGAGCCACTCCTGAACCAGAGGTGTAAGAAGCGTCTTACCTGGCTGAGACAAACTGGATTTTTTTAGATGAAAGTAAATTTTCATGTTATTTGCAAATTAACGTCCCAGAGTCTGGAGGAAGAGTGGAGAGGTCCGGAATCTACGTTCCTGAAGTCCAGGAGGACGTTTCCACATCAGTGATGGTTTGGTGTCCAGGTCCTCTGCTGGTGCTGGTCCACTGAGTTTTCTGAAGTCCTCAGTCCACGCAGCATCTACCAGGACATTTTAGAGACTTCATGCTTCCTTCTGCTGACGAGCTTTATGGAGACGCTGGTTTCATTTTCCAGCAGGACTCGGCTCCTGCCCACACAAACCAGAAGCTGGCTGTGGAATATTCTAATGTTCTGAGACTATGCATTTTGTTTCTCTAGGTGGACGTTGAGGACGACCTGCGGTGCCCAAAACTATGACAAAATCTATTTGGTTTTAAAAAAGTTCATCAGGATTCAGGTCGGCTGCTCACTTTTTGTCTTCAGTTGATGTTTGAAAGTTTTTAAAATAATTTTTTTTTTTTTTTAAATCAAAGATGAAAACACAAACGTGACTTGGAAACTGAGTCGGGCTCTAAAACGATTCGTATGACGTATTGATCGTATTTCAGGTGTCTCTTGTAAATGAGTCCCCGAGGTTCAATGGGACAAACCTGTATAAATAAAGGTTGAGTGAATAATAATCAACATTACAAGAAATAAGGACGTGAAATATTTCTCTCCATGTGTAATGAATCTTTGTAATTTATGAGTTTCACTTTCTGAAATGATTAAAAAAAAAATAAAAAAAAACTTCCATCATATTCTAAATTTTTGAGATGGGTGCATGTGGTAAGAAAACAGATGAACTGCTTTCACGCTCGAGGAAAAAAAAAAAAACAACAACTCAAAAATAAGAAAACAGATGAATTCATGTGGTGTTTATGGAGGCTACTGAATGTTCCTGAAAGAGAAAACACTTCAATGAGTGTTTTATAATGCAGTTTTTCAAAGAGGGGGGCGCAGCCCCCTGGGGGGGCCACCAGGGGGCGATAGGGAGGACTCAGAAAGCTGGAGAGAAGATTAAACAAAAAAAGGTTAAAAATTAAAATATATATATTTCTTTTTTTTTAATTACTGTAATAAAATCAAATTTATTTTTCAATAATTATTTTAAAATATATTTTATAATAATATATTGAAATATTTTTCACCATGCTCATGTCTCTTATTGGCTGCCAGTCAAATGTATCAAGCTAGCAAGAACAAAATGACGAAGTTTATAAAAAGACTGAAGGAACCAACCAGTAGCCCTGCTGTGGTGGAAGCTACTGCAAACAAACAAACAAACAAACAAACAACTTATGGCCAGCTAAAATTTGAAGGTACGGATGACGCAAACATTTAGTATGGCTTTACAGTCAAACAGAAAAATGGCCATGATCGCCCGAAACGTATCCTCTGTCTGGAGACCTTCGCAAAACCTTTGAAACTTCAGCTCCACTTGAGTGGGAAAATAACACAGTGTTTAAAATAAGTTAGTTAATAACATTTATGCTCAGCAGCTGTAACAATTAATTTAATATAGTGATAAAAGTTAAAACATTCTAAAAGTTGATGTTTCTTTACATATTTTGTAGCATTGTAGGTGGATTTGCGAGGGGGGCTTCGGCCAGAAGCTAATGCTGTTTGGGGGCCATGGCGTGGAAAAGTTTGGGAACCCCTGTTTATAATCCACGTGTGGAGGAAGATTTAATTACAATCAGCTTCAGAGACTAGCCTTCATTTTGGTGTTGACGCCACAGCTTACCGTTTGACTAGAACGTTTGTCTCAACACGTAAAAAAATGGAAATTAAGTGCAACGAGTTTTTTTTTTTACTTCTATTTTTAAGAAAAAAGTTTCCTTCAAACTGTAGTTTACTCGTTTACCGTTCTAGAACAAACAGGACATACATGACCTGATCATAAATTATTGACTGAAAACAATAAAATGGAAAAGGCATCCATCAGTCTCCATGTACCGTACATTTTTCATAAATGAATCTCCGTGTAATCTAAGCTTTTTTTTCCAACGGACTGAAGTCTGGGAAACATTCCCTGAGAACAGATTGCGTCTGGTTCACATTATTTCAATTAGGAGAGGCATGTCAACGCTACGTTTAATCTCTGAACAAGTACTTAACGTAAGTTCAATACTTAAGTTAAAGCTTGATTCTTGATGTGGCCTTTCTGTCACCTCTGAGATAAAACTTCCAAACTCGTCTCGCACGTTTCACGCCCGACAGTCTGTTGGAGAGATCAGAAATGGGCCAACAAGAGAAGCAACCAACCATCGGGGCGACCTGCTAAATCTGGACTGGCTGTACAAAAGCAGCTGTAGCAAAAGACACAAGGAGAGTGAAAACATATCTTTACAAGATGCTGAAATCAAATCAGAGATTAATGGGTGCGCACCAGCTGGGGCCCTGCGGAGCTAACCTAAATTAAAAAGTTCAAACGAGTTGTGGAAAAAATAAAACCTGAGCCAAAATAAAATGTTGATTCGAGTCTCGTCTTCCATCAAATCTGCCCTCCAGCAGGTTTTAGTCAAATGGAAAATACTTGCATTTTCCATAAAACTGTTTTATCAGTAAGATAAGAAAAATAAATAAATGCACCTTCCACTTTCTTTCACAACACCGAAGTGTGTTAAATTATGGGCAAGATAATTGAATTATTTTGTTTTGTTTTTTTATCTCTTGAGAGCATCTTCATGCTAATTCTTCTGCAGGTGGCTGCTGTGCACCATCTCACGGTGACATCTGAGCCCTCTCCGTGTCTGGAGTGGTTTAATCTCCTCTGATCAGCAGATCCTGCGCCAGCTCTGGGCTCTGTTCTCCATCGTATCCGTGATTTATCTGGTTACGGTTCAGGCAAACACTGCCCACCTCACACACACACACTCATCTGCCCTGAACGCACACTCACTTCTGCAGCTTCTCCGGCTTCTTCTCAACCTTCTCCGGGTACGGGATGATGAGGTCGACGGCATTGTCCGGCTTCTGCAGTAAAACTCCCAACTTTGTCTTGATCTCTTTAGCCCTACGGTAAACAAAGCCAAAGCAGATCATTTATGATGAATTCTTAAACTTTTTGTTTTTGTTTTAATCTCCGTTCCACTGTGCCAGTACACCACACAATTGATTCATCATTCAAAACAGAGAAAACCTGGATATTTAAAATGTTTATCTTAGAAAAGTGGCAGTACAAGCAAGAAAGCTGACAGTTCTGATTAATGTTGGAATGGTACTATTTGTAGTTACGTCAGACGTGTATGCGTCTTGATAAAATCATTGGTTTGAGTTCAGATAATTAACTCTGAATGCAACTTCTGAAAAGCATGTAAAACAATCTGAATGTCAAAAGTCATTTGGAACTGAATAACATCAGGAAACTACAATCCAATACAAAAACTTCCAGACTTGAGCCCAGATGGGACCTTGTGTTGCTCCACTGGGGAGCCAAAAACCTGTTGGGGTAATGATTCGGGTCTTACCGTTCAAGGCAGGTTTGAGGCAAAGCAGCTAATCCTTTACACATTTTCCAGCGGCGTCAGAAGTAGTGCGTTAGCGTGCAACTGTGTTTTCCTGTTGGGCTTCTGCGTGTCTCTGTGAGTTCCTTTTACTCTCTGACTCGGGCTTTCAGCTCATGGGGAGTTTTATACAGACGCCCTTTGGGCTGGAGGCCAGCAGCTAAGCCAATCAGACTGGAATGTGTAGCACACGGGCAGCAGAGGATCCAGAATCAGGAAGGGTGGGTTTTAAATGGGTGTTTGCCTGCAGCTTTAAATGAACTAACAGATCCTGGAGGTTTCTGCAGGATGCAGAGAAGAAAAATAGGTTTGCACTGATATCATCAAGACGTTGCTGCATCATAATTTTATAGTTTAGCATTTATAATAATTCAATAAATCTTTGACTGGAATTCATTTATGAAGTAGACATGTCTTTGCCTCGGGTTTTCTGATGAATACCAGATTGTTTTTTGTTCTTTTTTAAATTTTGACGGAGTATTTAGATGATAGTTTCTCCCCCTAAGACCAGATTGTTTTAATAACAGAAGGCAGATTTAAACATTAAACCACAGCAGCTGTGTTGAACTTTATTTTTTCTAAATTTAACCCATCATGAAATTGACATAAGTTGAAATCACTTCAACACATCTGACTTTAATTTGACATTTAAATAAGAAACTTTTCAGTTAGAAATGATAAAACTAAACCTTGTGTTTTGAGTTTTTATTGGGCACTTTGTTTTTTTGCAGCTGGTACATAGTCCAAAACATGCTTCAATAGACAAATGTTAAAAAAAAAAAAAAAAGGTATAATTTCCACTCATAAAAACTCCTGTCCATGTATCTGTCGCACGCACTTGTGTTAGCTGGATTTACTCTCAAATGTAAGGGAGGCTTGATTTACTGAAATGAAATCCACACAATAATTTTAATGTGTTGGAAGAAGGAATGTATGCTGTTATTGCTTGCTGCACTTTGCATATATTTAATAGCATACTGCAACAAAAAATAAATTAAATTAATTAGTTTTGTTTCTTTATGTGCAAAACTTTGAAACTGATATTCAGAATGGAGAGCACAGAGTTTGTTTAACGTGCTACAGTGCTAAATGTGAAAGTTAAGTTGCACTGGATGGAGATTAAGTTAAATAAATAAAATATTTGATCAATTTTAGGCAACTTTAATCATTCAGTCACATATAAACAAATTCACACCAGTGACAGAAAAGGGGGAAAGTTTGCTATGTTACAACAAGATGTACATAATTCATCAGTTTAAAAAAAAAACTATGCTTAAGCTTCACAAAAGAAGAATATATTTGTTAAAGACTGAATAATCAGAATCAGCTTTATTATCATTGTAACGAGATATTATGCTCATACAGTCGTACGAAAGATGGGCGGAGTGCACGTTGCTGCTGCTACTGAAGCACGGCCCCTTATCCTTTTTCAGAATACTTTTTAAATAGAAAAGGGGAACAATTAATTATTAGAAAGACCATAGTCCTGATAAAATGTTGGTCAGCCGGTACAGTTCTGATAAGCCTTCACAGAATTTTTTTTTTTTTTAAT
>NC_056500.1:6233917-6270615 GCF_014905685.2 Nematolebias whitei
GTCCTTAGTTGACACATAGCCCAGGAGAAATTTCATAAGTCAGCCTGTTTTCAAGGCCAACCGTGGAAATCAGATTCCGATAAGCCACAATTGCTGATTTTTTCAGGCAGATTTGTTTTTCTTCTCGTCAGCCTTGAGTCCTGCTGGTACTTTCAAGATCCAAGATGGCCAGATTAGTGGGCATTCCACTGGTCCATGCCTATGAGGCTCCTTCAAGGTCATCTCCAACATGCTGGCGAGTCCCAGAAGCCGCAGGTGGCCTGCAATTCTCTCAAATCACTTCCATCCAACGGTTGATCTCATAAGTCAGCTGATTTTGAGTACTCAACGCACAAACCAAACCTTCACACATGCATGGCAGTTTTGCCATTGCCAAAACTGCTGTCGCCGTCTTCTTTAATTGCTGATAACACAGGAATACACTGATGCTAGACAGCAGAAACCCTGCTATCATAAATCTAATTATATAAACATCTTTGGCATCCTCCGGAGAAAGACATCAGCTCCCAAACCCCCCATGGATCCATGACGTATCCTGCCGAGTTAGTCTCAGTGGGGCATGAAGGTTCTCCAAGACCCTATCGCTTTGTTGAAAAGATTTTGTCGGTTGCAATGAAAGTCCGACTGACCAGATTCATGACAGTAGTTTTAGTTTTGGAAGATGTTCAAATAGGAGCTCCAATAGACAGAGAGCAAAAAAGCAGGAGGAGAACAGGAGAGGGAGAGGAGGTGTTTGCCTTGCACGAAAGCGGGTGCAGAAAACAACAACAACAAAAACACATATAATTATAATAATTACAATAAGTATAATGATTATAATAAAACTTGGACCTAAGGCAGGTCTTCTCCACTGACATATGGTATATGTAACTCAAATTAACATATATATTTATTATGTGCTCCTGATGCTGCTCATCTTTCAGGACATAAAAGTAAATGGTGGGGTCAAACTAACCTTCCTGAGCAGTTTCCATATAAATAATAAAAATACAAAATAGTTCCAGGAAGAGGACATCAAGGAAAAACTGAAAAGAAAGGAATAGAACGATTGCAGAAGCCTAGCAACCAACAAGCTGGACTCATTTATATGCGGGGAGTAAACGACAGATTCGTGGCAGGTGTGATGATTGATGAAGGAGCAGGTGGGACACGGGAGCAGGAAAGAAAATCAGTAGAAAGAAGAGCAAATAAACTGAAAACAAAAGCAAAACGACAGAAAAAAGACCCATAAACATAAAAAAAAAATCAAGACTTTATGGCACAGATGCATCCTCTACAATAAAGGGGTGTTTTTAGCTGTGAATCCTGTTAACTTTATACAGAATGGCTCTGATTTAAAAGTGCAAACACATGTTCATCATATTTTGTTGTTTATGTTCAACATATACAACATTACATCCCCCACAATCATCTGAGCTAACTGTTGTACAGTATTCTTTTACTGGTGTAAAAAAAAAAAAAAAAACCTTTTGCCTACAGCAGTATGTTGGTTTGGGTAAAGTATGTATGTTATGGAATAAATGCTAATAATTTTCTGTGTCGGAGCAGATAACAGTTTACTGTATTTGCTAACATGACCAAATGCTCATGGGAAATTTAATAATGGATATTTACAAGAATTCACTGTCACTTGGTTTCTAGAAACCTGATGATAAAACGAGGAGGAGAGTGATTAAGGCTGCATTCACAGTCCAGTTTAAATGCTAAAGTTACTTTTTTTATACATAACTACTAAATTTACTCTGAGGTCAAATTTAGCCAGCTTTTAGCCAAGAAATGTAAGGACAGTAGATTGAATAGTACATATATCCACACTGTTTATGTAGGTTAAACATTGATTTATTTTATATCATTCAATGTTTTGTTTATTCTTTTATGAAGTTTGCTGCTGACCTCTTGACCAGGTCACCCTCAGAAACAAGATCTTGATAATGGGTTTGTATCTGGTTTAATAAAGATGATCATGGTTACCAGGAGGAGGAACATACCGCGATGTTCATTGATCCAGGATCCAACTCAACAAGAAAAATGTCGAGTGCAGAATTTAGATACGTTTTTTAATACAAATATTTATTTTTGTTCCAAACAATAAAACTATACTTGATAAAGACTGCATAAGTATTACTGCTGGGATGTTTTTAAAAGTTGGGTTATCATGAGTTTGTATTCTGACTTTCATTGCATCACAAACTTTTTAATTTAGATGCATTTTTAAGTAACTTTATGTTTCCATTAGTTAATTCACACATTCTGGTTTGTTTACATTGAATGGAACTTAAATTAAACGGACTCATTTAGTTTGAAGTCAAATCATAAGATTTTTTATTTTTTTTTTCCTGAACTACTGTATATCAGACAGTGCAGTTTGACTCCAGTAGTTTTTCAGACATATTAGTATGAAATTCGGAAATGCAGGTACGCACTCAATGTAAACAAAGCACATTTATCTGCATATGTTATGCTCTGGATATGAGCATAACTACAAATCATTACCTAATGTTGGAACTTCTTGATTCCAAACAAAATGCTAACTTAAGGACACGTTACTTATTGATATGAGGAAAAACGTAATTTTCTTTCTTACTTTATATTTTGACAGTTGTTCAAACATAACCACACTGCTAGTTTCAATAATTACTCTAAATTATGAGGATGTAGACACCTAACGTTTAAGTGTGCCCTTCAACCCAACAGGTTTTGTGCCTGTTATGTGCACGTTTGAGACATTACATTTATTCACGCAGCAGAGAAAAGCATCTAAAAATTTCTACTGCCAGTTTTCTTTTATAATTTCACTTCAGTGTCCTTTAAATCCCAGAGCCTGGAGTGCTTTCTTGACATGTTTTACAGCATGTTTCAAAGAAAATGCATTTCAGTTCGTACATTTTGTTTCTGTACACCTGACAATCAAAATGATTCATGTTCACCTGACAATCAAAATGATTCATACGAGAAAGGATTTAAAAGCCCTGCAGAAAGTAAGAACAAAAAATAAATAACTAAAGGCATTTTATAGACATTTTGCGAAGAATATTGTCAATACATCTATTTTATATGGTAAATTATCAAAATGTTTGACCAATACATTGCAACCGAGATGATTATAAGATGATCCATTAGTGATGTGGATTTCTCAAATCAGTTGAGTCTCCCAAATCATCGCCTTAAAGAGCCGCAACTCCTGCATTCTTTTCAACACCATTACCTCCATTTAAACCATGCCTCAGTCTGACAACATGGAGGTCTCTGCAGTTACTTGTGATGACTTTGACAGTTTCTTTGTTAAAAAGGTTGAGTCGATCAGGTCACTGATTCCTCACGCCACAGCTGACCCCCTCTGTCTTTGTCCCCTCCACATCGGTCTTTGACCAGTTTGAACCCATTTCCCTCTCATTTCTAAATGATGTCATTGGTCATATGAAACCCTCAGGTTCCCCTGCTGACCCCATCTCTTCATCGTTTTTTTTAAACAAGACCCACCCTCCATTGGACCCTCTGTTCTTGACATTATAAACAGCAGTATGGCTACAGGTAAGGTTCCTGATGCTTTTAAACAAGCAGTAGTAACTCCTTTAATAATAAAAAAAAAAACAGGACTTGACCCTTCAACCTGCTCAAACTTCAAACCTATCTCCAAACTTCCCTTTCTTTCTAAGATCCTGGAGAAAAATAGTTTTCACTCAATTAAACGAGTTATTGAGTGGAAATTCTATTTTTGAGATCTTTCAGTCTGGCTTTAAGAAACTACACAGCACCAAATCAGCTTTAGTTAAGGTCTGCAACGACATTCTTCTGGCAAATGACTCTGCTCAGTCTGTAGTCCTGGTACTCCTTGACCTTACTGCTGCATTTAATACTGTGGACCACAGTATCCTTTTATCCTGGCTAGAACACTGGGTTGGGATTACTGGCGCAGCGTTAGAATGGTTCCGTTCACAACCGAGCAACAGGAGTTTCTGTGTTAATTTTGCTAACACTCTATCTACTTCAGTGCCTCTTTCCTGCGGGGTCCCGCAAGGCTCTATTCTTGGACCTCTTCTGTTTTCATTGTATCTCCTCCCCTTGGGGTCTATCCTGAGGAAACATGGTCTTGCCTTTCATTGTTATGCTGATGATTCTCAGATTTATTTGCCATTAACACCTAACAGTTCCTCCTCTTCTCGAGTTTTAATGATCAGAAGACTGAGGTCATTGTGTTTAACCCTAACTCTGCCACTGTCACTGATTCTGCAAATGTGGACTCTCTTCAGCCATATCTTAAACAGTCTGTTACCAGTCTCAGGATAGTTTTACACTCGGACTTTGTTTAATAAGCAAACGCTGTTCTTCAAAAAAGCTTCTTTCAGCTAAGGCAGATAGCTAAGCTCAAGTCCATGCTGCCCAGATCCGACCTTGAAAAATTAGCCCATGCATTTATTACAACCCGGCTGGACTACTGTAACTCGCTTTATGCTGGAGTCAGTCAGGTCTCCCTCTCATGTCTCCAGCTTGTCCAAAATGCTGCAGCTCGGCTACTAACAGGAACTTGCAGGTTTGAGCACATTACTCCGGTTCTGTCCTCCCTTCACTGGCTTCCTGTGTGTGTCAGAATTGATTTTAAGATTCTTCTGCTGACATTTAAGCGTGTTAATGGCCTTGCACTGTCATACCTCTCCGACCTTCTTCATCTGCATGCTCCTTCTCGGGCCTTGGGATCATCAGACCAGTTGGTTTTGGCCGTACCAAAAACCAGCTGAAGCTCAGAGGAGATCGGGCATTTTCAGTCATGGGCCCTAAACTCTGGAACAATCTGCCCATCAACATTCGACAGGCCACCTCAGTCTCTGCTTTTAAAGCGCTCCTCAAAACACATCTGTACTCATTGACATTTAACACAGTGTGATCTCATTTGGTATTTCATTGTTGATGATTGTGTTCATCCATTTTGCTTTTACTCCCTGACATTTAACACAGGGTGATTTGATTTAGTATTTCATTGTTTCTAATTATGTTTCATGTTTTTATGCTTTTATTCATGATGCTGTAATATATTATTAATATTTGATGTGGTGATCTTTTTTGGTAAGTACTTTGATAACATTTACTGTTTTAAATGTGTTATAAAAATAAATGTAACTTGACTTGACTTCCTGTAACAATATGTTGATGATAGAAGGAGCTGCTGAAGTACTTTTTGACATCCATCCACATTAGTGACTTTGCTGAAGTTAGACACAATAAATTTTCTTTCAGGCATGCTGGTAACTGAGACACATGGATGTTCTTCACTGGATCTGTTTAAATCAAGCAGAGTCAAGTAATTCAGTTCAATTCAGTTTAATTTTATAGCACCAGATTACAACACAAGTTGTCTCTGGGCACAGAACAGAAACAATCACATACATACAAAAGCTAATTAGTAATAGTTCTATATCCAAGGAAGCAGCAGATTGCATTGGCTCTTCACTTCATCACCGTTTTCCATGCTGAGCAAGCACAAAGGCAAGAGTGAAAAGGAAAAACTCCATTTTAACAACAAGAAACCTCCAGCAGAACCAGGCTCAGGACAAGCGGCCATCTGCTTTGACTGGTTGCATTTGAGAGGAAAAGGAACGAGAAACGAATACAGCATGGCAGGTCCAGATGTAGGTGCAGGTCTTTATTATTATCTTTATCTATTATTATATAGTATTAATATGCATTATTATTATTAGAAGAAAGATGAAAAAAAGTCTATAGCAGCATAACTAAAGGATAGCTCAGGAAACCCAAGCCAACCCTAACTATAGGATTTATCAAAAAGGACAGACTTAAGCCAAGTCTTCAAACTGGACAATGTGTCAGTCTCACGGACAGAAACTGGAAGTTGGTTCCACAAGAGAGGAGCCTGATAACTGAAATATCTTCCTCCCGTTCGGCTTTTGAAAACTCCAGGAACCACAATTAAACCTGCAGTCTGAGAGCAAAGTAATCACATCTGTCTTTGATACAGTCTGTCATACCTCTTTGAGAGATATAAAATAAATTTCATAATGATTTTAAAGGTATAAACTGGATGATTTAAAGTAAAAATGCAGACACTTAATCACACTGTCCATCCATCCATCCATCCATCCATCCATCCATCCATCCATCCATCCATCCATCCATCCATCCATCCATCATTTACCTGCTCCTTTCTTTTCAGGTTATGGGGGTCACTGTTGCCCGTATTCAGCCATCACAGTACGAGAGGTGGGGGACACCCTGGACAGGTCTTCAGTCAGGGACACATAAAGACAAGCGTGACTAACATGCATGTCTCTGGTCTGTGGGAGAAGCAAACGATTTATGCTTTGTGACATTTAATCAAGCAAGACAAGCAAACTTGTATGTTGTTGTAGTTATTTCTCTTCAGACCACTCAGTTTTTATCTCTCATCCATTACTTAACTTTGTAATCATGGTTGAAAATGTTTGTTAATCATCTGAGTCATAACAAAGATAAAATGTGAGAAAGTAATTTTCTCTCCGTTTGCATGCCGATCTAAATTCGGATCTTCAGCAGAAGGTATTAAAAAGCAATTCTGAAGTATCCGATTTTGAACTGCACAGTGCTGGATTGTAGTGTCATTATGTATACTTTATTAAAGTGAACCTCATTATTTTTGTTTGTTTTTTGTGTACGTGTTCAATAAAAATGTCACAAAATAATTTATTTCTGATTTAGAAATAAACAAACAGAAGAGCAGTTCTCAGTGCTGTTCAGCTTTAATTTATTTTCCAACTTCAGGGAGAAGTAACAACTTACTGCAACAACCCTTATCATCCTTCAGAGCTGATCACAATATTTGCACTTACATTTCTATGTTTACTAATGCAAAAATACCTTTTTTGTATTCAGTACAGGACATAGTAAATTGTTCCTAACATTTGTCATAAAGTTGAACTATGTGAGATGCAAATCTAAAATACATGAGCCAGACACGCATGGACAACTTTTATTTTAACCCACCATATAATAAACAGCTCTCAGTCCAAAAAACATTCAGAAAACTGAGGAGGAAGGTGCAGCTTTTCCAATGAGCGCTTCGTGTCCTCTCAGTCTGCAGCCTCTAGCTATTAAAGGGAATCAGTTATCGGCACAGCAATTTACTCAGAAAGTGCTGGCCACAGCACTGCCTGTGCTGTGGCCAGACAATAGATGCTTGTCAATTACATAACTGCGGCTCTTATCAAAGGAACTGGAACAACGGGCTGACTTATCAGTGTTTACATCCCAGGACCATTCTGTTTAATCACTGGAACGCAAAGGCAGACAAAAACCTGTTTTGCCGTCGTCTCTTAGTAGGTTTGAGCATATTTCACCAGTTTTGTCCTCCCTTCACTGGCTCCCTGTACGTAACAGCATTGAAATTAAAATTCTCCTGTTGGCCTTTAAGTGTCGGTCTTGCACCCTCATATCTCTCTGAGCTACTGCAACCATATGTTCATTCTTGTGCACGGAGATCATGTGACTTGCTGCTTTTGGTAGAACCAAAAACCAGGCTGAAGCTCAGAGGAGATCGGGCTTTTTCAGCCGAGGGCCCTGAACTTTGGAACAATCTGCCAGATCTTTGCTCCAAACTTCAACATTGACTCTGACACTCAACCTGGTTTTGCTAACAGGTTAGCAAAATATCTCATGAACCACTGGCTTGATTTAATAAATCTTTCACAAAGTAATCATTAGGTATGAAAATTCTGTGAATCTGATATAAGATGGCCACTACAGTCAACGCAAATATGTGATAAGGTTTAATCTGGGAGAAATTCACAACACAAGTCTGAGTGTCCATCCATCCATCCATTTTCTTCCGCTTGTCCGGGGTGGGGTCGCGGGGGTAGCAGCTTAAGTAGGGAGGCCCAGACTTCCCTCTCTCCAGCCACTTGGACCAGCTCCTCCAGGGGAATCCCGAGGCATTCCCAGGCCAGCTGAGAAACATAGTCCCTCCAGCGTGTCCTGGGTCTTCCTCTGGGTCTCCTCCGGGTGGGATGTGTCTGGAACACCTCACCAGGAAGGCATCCAGGAGGCATCCTAACCAGATGCCCGAGCCACCTCAACTGGCTCCTCTTGACGTGGAGAAGCAACGACTCTACTCTGAGTCCCTCCCGGATGATCGAGCTTCTCACCCTATCTCTAAGGGAGAGCCCAGACACCCTGCAGAGAAAACTCATTTCAGCCGCTTGAATCCGAGATCTCGTTCTTTCGATCACAACCCAAAGCTCATTACGATAGATTATGGTAGGAACGTAGATCAATCGGTAAATTGAGAGCTTCGCCTTTTGACTCAGCTCTCTTGTCACCACGACAGACCTGTACAGCACCTGCTTCACAGCAGATGCTCCACCTATCTACCTATCAATCTCACGTTCCATTTTTCCCTTATTCGTGAACAAAACCCCAAGATACTTGAACTCCTCCATTTGGGGCAGGACCTCCTCCCTGACCCGGAGAGGGCACTCTACCCTTTTCTGGCTCAAGACCATGACCTTGGATTTGGGAGAACTGATCCTCATCCCGGCCGTGTCACACTCGGCTGCGAACCGCTCCAGCGAAAGCTGTAGATCACGATCTGATGAAGCCAATAGGACCACGAAGACAGTGCACGAGTCAAAACAGGGTTACAGTTACTACAAAAAACAATTTGTTGGCCTTTCTTTTGGAAAAAAATATTTTATCAAAAACAAGAGATTTACAATTTAAATTAAGTGAAGAAAATGTGACATTTGCAATTATAAATGACATAAGCTCAATTTGTCTTTATTTATTTCACTTATCATATTTTATAATTATTTAATCAGCCTCACCAGGCAGAGATTACAAGATTTTATGTATCTTACCTGCTCTTTTGAAGTGTGTGACAAGGGTCTTTGTGTCCAAAGCTGTTTAACAGCTTGCTTCCAGAGCTAACAGCTTCCTGTGTTAGGTAGAAAAATTTAATTAAATTAAAGACAAACAAAAAGCTTAGTGCTACTTCTTGTGCCATGCTTTATAAAACAGTTATTGGATAAAGTATTTGCTTATGTAGGTAAACATAAATGTTTTAAACCTGTTAAAATACACCAGAATGCAGGAAATAGCAGCTACTTTATTTAAAAAGTTATGGGGGAGGACCCACAGACTTCGCACCAATATGTCCCCCCTACAATAACAGTTATGTAACCAGCCTTTCATATAAAACTGGGATATTTTTACCAGATAATGCGTGCACTAGGAAGAGTTCGGTTTTTTTTTTACATTACAAACAGCAACAGATAATGAAGATTTTAACCTAAAAACCCACATAACAAAGCAGAGCATCATTTTTAAAATATTAGGGACAAAGTGGAGAAAAATGCGCTGTTTGAGTCTGTTCATTAAAGTCCGACTCCCCGCAGCTCCTCACAGCTGAGACTAAAGTTTAAATCAGCACAGCACCAAGACACAACTCTTATGAGTTCAGGGTTATTTGACACTTTCCTGCCTGTTCTGTGAGTTTAATAGACAGACAGTTACTTCTTACCTTGCGTTGCAAACTATTTTCAGACTCTGTACCGCTTCGCTCGCTGCTCCTCCCCCTCTCGCTGAAAAGCTATGGCTCGAACAGTTGACTCCTGGGAAATGTAGTTCTTTTGACTTGTGGTAAAGTGAAGGCTTACTGAAAGAAAACTACAAAATAGCTGCACCCATGTTTTATTTATTTATTTTTTGTTTGTTTGTTTCATTTTAATTTTTGGTTATTGATCGGTTCCCGCTCCTGTCTGCTCCCGTTAGCTTTCAGTCCGATCACGTCCCCGTCACGTAAGTTATAATGAGGTTGACTCCGGTCCCGCCGGAATCCGGCCGGAATCACGTGACCGGCGGTACTCCCGAAAAAATGTCATCCTCTGCTCAGAACCTGAGATTGGAGGGCCCAACCCAGAGTCCCCAGGATCCGCTTCCTCAGTGGAAGACGTGCCGATGGGATTGAGGAGGTCTTCAAAGTATTCTGCCCACTGACCCATGACATCCCGAGTTGAGGTCAGCAGCACACCACCCCTACTATAAACAGAGTTGGTGGTGTACCACTTTCCCCCACGAGATGCCGGATGGTGGACCAGAATCGCCTCGAAGGTGTGCGGATGTCATTCACCATGGCCTCTCCGAGCTCCTCCCATGCCTGAGTTTTTGCCTCAGCGACCACCCGAGCCGCATGTCGCTTGGACTGCCGGTACCCATCAGCTGCTTCCAGGGTCCCACAGGCCAAAAAGGCCCGATAGGACTCCTTCTTCAGCCTAACGGCATCCCTCACCGCCGGTGTCCACCACCGGGTTCGAGGGTTGCCGCCGCGACAGGCACCGACAACCTTGCGCCCGCAGCTCCGGCAAGCTGCCTCGACAATAAAGGCATGGAACATGGCCCACTTGGACTCCATGTCCCCCTCCTCCCCCGGAACATGTTCAAAGTTCTCCCGGAGGTGGGAGTTAAAGCTCCGTCTCACAGGAGACTCTGCCAGACGTTCCCAGCAAACCCTCACAATAAGTTTGGGCCTGCCAGGTCTGACCGGCATCCTCCCCCACCATCGGAGCCATCTCACCACCAGGTAGTGATCAGTGGACAGCTCCGCCCCCTCTTCATCCGAGTGTCCAAGACATGTGGCTGCAGACCAGATGAGACGACGACAAAGTCGATCATCGAACTGCGGCCTAGGGTGTCCTGGTGCCAAGAGCACATATGGATACCCGTATGCTTGAACATGGTGTTTGTTATGGGCAATCCATGACAAGAACAGAAGTCCAACAACAGAACACCACTCGGGTTCAGATCAGGTCGGAGTGTGAGATCTCAAAATACTGCATGCCAGTACTTTGAAGATAAATTGTTACAAATATTATTTATCAACATAAACTTATTTTACTTCACAGGTCTAAGCATTAAAAGGTGGGTGATACGCATTCTTGAAGAATGATTTTCACAAAGCTTGTGACTGTACTTTTATTTTGTTTTTAACAAACATAATTTGCTTTCTCATCTTATTCACAAGCTTCTGTACCCTTAAAAGCTCAGATGCAAAATGAATACTATTTTTGCTCTGTGATAATTTGCATTTTTGTCTCATAAAACAAATATTATGATGATGATTAAATCAACTGTTTATTAATGGCTGCTTCTGTACAGCTTTCACAGCGAAGACACGCACACAGCTACACAGGAGGTTTGTTTTTACTCCAGAGTTTCCTGGAAGCCGAAGCTCAGGAAGGGACAGCCCTTTGAGTGGAAGAACTGAACTGCTGTTCAAACAAACTGGCAACAGTTGGCATCCAGACACTTTGATTATCATGCTGACAGAAGCTTTACACTCAATTTATTGTGATCGTCATCTGAATATGCAGAAAACACTATAAAATGGTGTTTTTCAAAGCTAATGACCTGTAAAAGGCTCAATAAAAAGACTTGTGCAAAGTTTATTTCAATCTACTTTTTGCAACTATCCATCCATCCATTATCTTTACCCGCTTAGTCCATTTTGGGTCCTGGGGGTTGCCGGTGCCCATGTCCAGCAATCACTGTGCGAGGGGCGGGGTACACCCTGGACGGGTCGTAAGTCCATCACAGGGCCACATAGAGACAAACGAGACAAACCACCATTCACTCTCTCACTCACACCTAGGGACAATTTAGAGTTACCAATCAGCCTAACATGCATGTTTTTGGTCTGTGGGAGGAAACTGGAGTACCCGGAGAAAACCCACGCATGCACGGAGAGAACATGCAAACTCCACCCAGAAAGTCCCCCCGGGGGACCGGGGTTTGAAGCAAGGACCTGCTCGCTGAGAGGCAGCAGCTCTACCAGTTGCACCACCGTGCTGCACACTTTGCACAACTAATTCAATTCAAATCAAAAACACTTTATTAACCCCAAAGGAAAATTAAATGTTGTAGAGCATCATCCTGGTTTCATTAGAGTTGTTATAGATGCTTATGGCTGTGGGCAGGAAGGATCTCTTGTAGCGATCTGTCTTAGAGCAGATCTGAAGAAACATGTTGATCTGTCTACCTGGACTTGGTGGATTTCTCGATCTTCTTGGGGAGCAGGACCACTTGAATCTTGGGCAGGAGTCCTCCCTGAGTGATGGCCACTCCTCCCAGCAACTTGTTGAGCTTCTCGTCATTGCAGACAGCCAGCTGCAGGTGTCAGGGGATGATCCTGGTCTTCTTGTAGTCACAAGCCATGTTTCCCACCAGTTCTAGGATCTCAGCGGTCAAGTACTTCTGTCAGGTTGATGGTGATGCGTCCACTGCACCTCCTCTTTAACTCATTTGTGATTTGGAGCTTTAGCTGAAGTACTATTTGAGATGTGAGATGTTAATCAGCTGCTCCCAATTGTAAAATCCACTTTGTTGTCATGTTTATGCATCATAACAAAATATCCAAAAGCAAAAAAAAGTTTTAGTAAATAGCTTCAAGATGCACAACATCTGATATCAGAGGAAATAATCATAAAAAAAATGATTTCCATCCAGAAAAGAGGAATTAAAGTTTTCAAAGCAACATCCCAGCATGAAAGTAGAGCTGCTCCGACATGCAGCCACCTTGAGCGGCACAATTCTAGAACTATGGTACTCCGGTAGAGAACTATGGTAGAAATCCAATAATACACCATGGACTGATACTGTACATGGATATTTGAGGCTTAGGATAACAATCAGTGTTGAGTTTAAGCCATTATCATTTTGTAGAAGTATTGAAAAAAGACTGAATTTGGTGGACTCTTTCTGACTGAACTCTGCTAGGACCCAACATCAGAACAAATGTGCAGACAGAGATGTATGTACACAGCAGCACCTGGGGTTAGTTCCTCAGAACAATTACCCATTTGAACCGTTGGCTTAGCACAAGAGAACACTAAATGTGCACATCAGTATTGTTTACTCTCTGAGTGTATGATTTCTGTCATATAAGAATAAAAACATACAGCTTTACTGTCTCCAGATTGTTTTTGCCAGACAGGGAAGAGTGCATTTTTACTTTAATCCTATTCCAGAAATACCTGAAGCTCCAGTCTTGTTTGATTTCTAAACTTTGCTATGAATATTTGGCTCAGATTGTAGAGACGGAGCAGAGGTCTCCTGACATTTCACTCACTTCTACCTAAAGGTCGACAACGTGCACCTGGGCACAAACTCAACATAATAAGAGTGTACTGCAAGTGAACATGCCATGGTCTGGACTGGAGGAAAAAATGAATTACCCAAAGGGAATTCCATAAAACATTTAAAAAAATAAAATAAATCTGTGCCCAGATCAGTCCTAAAATAGTAAATTCTTGAGAAAATCTGATGTATTACAATAAATGGTTTGCCCAGCACATAGAGGTAATTTCTTCTTTAAAAGGTCCCTGTGGAAAACTTTGTTTTTTCTAACAAATTACTAAAATAGTTTCATGTAAATGCTTTTACTTCAGTCAACATTTAGTTCAGTGGATGCATCAAAAACACATCAAAAGTTTTAGCTACAAAAATACCAAAAAAATGTAATAAATATATCTAAGACCTAGAGGTTTAAGTTATACAATTCAATTTGAGGACGTTTCTCATTCCATAGTTTACTGAAGACTTTCAGCAACACAAAAAGAAACATGTTCTGTATTTCCTTTAATTGATCCTATCTCCACTCTTGCTCCGTCTTACAGACAGAACTAAAAAAGGTCCATTTCACTGGAAACAGGATATGGATTCCTTTGAAACTCTGACCAATCAGTCATGCTTCAGCAACAAGGAAATAAAAGAAAAATACAGAACTAAATCACTATTTACTACAATTGTTTGTGTTTTTACCTATAATACATACCAGTAAGCACCGAAACACACACACAAAGTGACAAAACCACTTCTTTTTTTTTTTATTAAACACTGTTAAAGGTATTTCTAAACATGATACAAACAATGTAAAAATTATACACCTATTTTTGGGTTTGAATGTTAGCTGTCTGATTTTTTTATTTTATTTTATATTCTCAGGTTCTCTCAGTCAAGCCGATTGTATAAAAGAACTTTCTTTTTTTTGTACTCTTGTTATTCCCCATTGGGGACATTACTTATCTGCATTTTTCCCATTGCACATGTGGGCACATACATGTGAAGCAGTGCACTGACATCTAAGGTGCCCGGAGAGCAGCTGGGGGGGGTTAAGGGTCTTGCTCATGGGCACAGAGTGTGGGAAATGAGTGTGGAGGCAGGTGTAGGTGTTTCACCTTTACTACACGTAGATGTGGCCACACACCAACATGGAAGTTGATACCTCACTTATTTTTCAAGTTATCATGCTCTCAACATGCACGGATGGACGGACAATTTGACGGATGGACAGACAGATGAAGGGAGGGACAGAGGGACAGAGGGTATTGCCAATTTTTGCTCCGCGACAGGGAACAAAACGTGCTTTTGAAATAGGCTGAATGTCTCAGAAGTAAAAATGGGCAGAGGTTCATTAGTCTGTAAAAATGTTGCCGAAACAAATAAAGCAATTTTACTTTGTAGAACAATAGTCCTCAACAAAACAATCAACGATTTTAATTAATCTACTAATGGTAATATTATCAAACGCTTTGAATAATATGTTGATGATAAAAAAATACCATGTTATGTTTGTTATGATTACTTTTTTAAATATTTTACGCATTTCACAACTTTTTCAGAATTGGATTTGTGTAATAATAAAAATGTCTACAGCACCGTTTCTCTTTACTGTAGTAAGTATATGTTTGAGTTTGTATCAAGAAAGCTGCGAGTGCTGTAGTTAATTTCCCACTGGACAGGATATGACATAACTATCATATTTATTTCAGAGGAAGGAGGTGCCGTACAGACTATTATTAACATTAAAGCTAAAATTAAATCACAATGAATTTAGTAAATGATCATGCTCTGATTTATTTCTTTATTCATTTTCAAAATACTTCAATTCAATTTCAATTCATAAATACTTTATTAATCCCAAAGGGAAATTAAGTGTTGTTGTAGCTCATTATCCTTGTTTCATTGAGATGTTACAGACACCGACGGCTGTAGACAGGAAGGATCTCTTGTAAACGTACGTCCCACAGCGAATCTGAAGACGATGGCCGCAGACGTCGTCTGATCCGTCCACCCAGACTCGGCTGGCCTCTTAGTTCCTCCGGTCAGCAGGACCACACGAATGCCAGGCAGAACCCCTCCCAGAGCGATGGCCACTACTTCAACCTGCCGAGCTCTTTGTGGCTGCGAACAGCTGGCTGAAGGTGCTGTTGGGACCGTCCTGTCCTCCTGCTGTCATGAGCCGGGTTTCCTGCCACTTCCAGGATCTCAGTGGTCAGGCGCTCGAGCACAGCCGGCAAGTAGACAGGAATGCTTCTACGGCACCACCTTTTCAACTCATTTGAGATATGGGGCTGTAGCTGAGATATTATTTGAGCTTTTGAGATGCTAATCAGCTGCTCCCAGTTGTAAAACAACAACAACAAAAAAACACCTCGTTGTCATGGTTACGCATCAAAACAAATGTCCAAAACTTAAAAAAAGTTTCAGATTGGGAGAAAACTATTTCTCTTCATGTTCTTTCAAAAGCGGTCATCAAGCTGCCAGATTAAGGAGGGGTCCAGCTTCTTGGAGTTCTCTCCACAGAACCGGCAAGAGGAAATTAAATTGCTTTTCCCACAGCTTCAGTAATTGTTTTTGTTCAGCTGTTTATTTGCGAAGGCTTTTTCTGGTAAACCTCATCCTTACAGGGGTTGAGGAAAGCTGCAAAGACTGTTTTTGCTTGAATCATGAAGAATTTGTCTGTGACGGACTGGTGGCATGAACATACGGGGGGGGGGCGGGGGGAAGAGCTCTGAGGATAAATACTTATGTATTCGTTAGCATTCCTGACATGGAGAAATAAATATTTTCTCTCGTCTTCGTTGAGACAGAAAATGGATTTTCCGTTGGAAGGTCAGCACTGAAAGCTGCAACTGAACTTCTGTTGAGCTGCTTTTACGTAACACTGCTAAACATGTCGAGAGCCGTGTTTAACCCAACGCTGCTTCACAGTGTCACTTGTGCATTCAGACATTTCCGGTTCCAGCTCTTGCTTCCTGTTTCTAGGGGAAATTTACATTTTGTTTAAGAACCAAAACATTGTTAAAACAATATGTTTGCTGAAGAGGCGTTTTCTTAACAAGCTAGTCGCCTCCACATCAACTTCAGATTAGATAAACTGACTCTGTAAGTATGAGTCATCATTGCATTTAATTTAGACTGAAATGATCAGGATTTAGATATCTGGCCACAGTTTTTGACTATAAACCTTAAGATGCAAGTAAAATAAAAAAAAGTGATATTTTAAAGAAAAGGAGCAGCAGTGTAAGAGCACAGAGCATCGTGAGGTCATGAATTGGGAAAGCTAGTTTCCTATAGAGCTCACGTACATTTTGTTTGTCATGTTCACATTCTTGTTGGGGGGTGGTAGTGTGCGTGTGTGTGTGTGTGTGTGTGTGTGTGGGGGGGGGGAGGGGGGGGTTAATGCACTGGAGAGCACTCGAAAAGGAGATTAAAACCAGCAGCTGTTTCAGCACTTACATTTACTTATAGTAGGCTTGGCTGTGTGTGCGTGTGTGTGGGTGTGTGTGTGTGTGTGTGTGTGTTATTGTAATGGCCACTAATGGATTGAAAGATGGGAACTCAAACAATATGTTTGCCACAAGCAGAAAACATTTTTTCCCATCCCAGATTAAAAGGCAAACTTTCCAATAATAAGAGTCAGTCGACAGTGATGGTTCTTACCTGGGGTCAGTGTTACATTCTGATGCATTTGAGCTCCTTTTCAGATCATCTATAAAAGTATGGTATGGTATAAAGTTTATTCATTTTAAAAAAGTACAAAACAATTCCATAACAATATAAAAAAAAAGATACAAAATATTTAAAATGAAAGAAAGCAGAAAGAAGAAACAATCTTATTATATCTGCCACTTTTTTCAAACAATTATTTCAATCATAATAATTTTCAAGTAACAGAACAAAATGAATAACTCTTTCTAATTTTTCTAATTCTAATACAAAAAACACACTAAGCTACTTCATATATATACATTTAACAATCCAGTTTTAAAAGTAAGTAAACAACCTTTAAATTATACATTTAAAGTAAGAAAATTACTTTATTGCCATTCAGTAAGAAAACCTGTTTTTTTTTTTTTCTCCCTTTTAGTTCATCCCAAAGATCTGTTCAGGTGTTCAGCCTGACCTTTAACCTTTTCTGTTAAACAAACATACACTCTTGACCCTACATTATGTCACTGAAGCGAGTGATGACCCAATGCTGCGTGATGGATCCATGGAGAGCAACAAGTTTTGTCTGCATCAACCAGAAGGTATGGAGCAGTGCTTGTTTCTCATCTGTCTCCCACCCCCGGCTCAGTGGTTGCCAGGGTGACACCCCTGGTGGTCATGGCGACACCCCTGCATCTGTGTAAGGTTTGGTGAGTCATCAAAACTCAAACTCAACCGCCTCTCACGTGTGACGTAATGGCCCACAACTTGATTTAAAAATATGTATATATTACAGTATTTGAGGTGTGTAAAATGTGACCTAAGAGTTTAAAAAACTCACTGAAACATCTAGAAAGTTGGACCAATGATACGATGAATGCATCTGAGTCAAACCAGAGGCACTTGGATTAAACTAAAAGACAACTTTGTTTATGTGGGGTCGTTATATCTGCAGAGTTGAGCATGATAATCTGTCTATCATACAAAACCAATTTTTTTTTGTTTAATTATTGTTATTATGACAAATCTGCTTATTGACTTTTAACAAGATAATTTATATTCTGATTGAATACATTTACATTTTACCACAATCTAACTAAACCATAATCCTATGTATTTAGCGTTGTTTTTGGAAACCAAATTGTTGATACTTTATAAAACGGATATGTTGTTTTCTCTCTATATGATGCTTTTCCATGGCGTCTGCTTGAATCAAAGTTAGGTATGATTTGTGATTAAGGCACTTCAAAATAAAAGTGCACTTTTGAGACAGACAGGAAGAATAAAAAAAGAAGACAATAAAATCTTCACAGAAGTAAACTGTGTACCAAGGTGCTGTGACCCCAAAACCACGTTTTCTGAAAACATTAAATGACTTTTAGAATGACTGAATAGTAATTTGCAGACATTTTTGTCATTCATGTCTCGTTAGAGCACATTTAATAATCTACACTGTTAAAATTTGTCAGTATGAAGGTCTGGAAATGAAAACTGTTTGCACGCTGTGAGAAAATTACAGAACTTATCAGTATAGTTGATATAACAAAGTGACCAATTATGGTCAGAGGATCAGTTAAGTCCCGGAAACATGCAGCCAAATTTATCAGTCATAGGGGTCAGCATGACCTTCTGACTGTAACTGCATTACGGAAAGTGATAAAGACTCATCATCTGATGTCATGATGAAAAACACATTAAGGCTGATTTCTGAGGAGCTTGGTCTCAGGGGTGAAATCTGAAAACTAGATGCTTATTCTTAAATCTAACCACTATACGTTGCCTGTTTACGGGCACTAATGTTAATAACTAATGGAAATACTGAGCTAAAATGAAACTGTGCTGTGAACGATCAGTTTCTTTTAACATTTTCATTACAGCAAGACAAGGAAACCTGACCCTGAACACAACTGCTCCCAAAATAAATGAGTCCCCGAGGCTCAATGGGATTAACCTGCATAAACAAAGGTTGAATGAAAAGTTTCAAATCTAAATAAAAAAAGGAAAACTGTTTAAAACCCAAGAAAAGCATTGCACGTTTTAAAATAACATCCAGTTCAAATTATAGGCATTGGTCTGCAACATTTTGACATTATGTTTGTTCTTGTTCTTGAATGTTATAACTACAAGAATGTCCATCTAATTAAAACAAACAATTAATTGAAAATAAGCATTTGCCAACTTTTCTAAAGTTCGACTTTGCCAGGTATTCACATTATTGTATTTATGCAATAGTTTAAGAGTCTATGCAAAATATAAGAAATAGTTAAATAAAAAGTACAAATATGGATAAGTTTGGCATTTTACGTGCACCTTTATTCACACAAACTCCCGGTTTGGCAGTAAGATAGTTTGTTGTTTCCTGTCTGGCAACCCTGAAAGTAATCAGTTCTCTAGACATGATTGTTTAAACTCAGAGAGGAAGACAAAATGTAGTAAAACAATAAAAAACAGTACATAACTGGTCCATGACAGAATATATTCAAGTGTTATACAGAAACCAGTCACATCAAAAATTAATGACTTGGGAGATTCACCCCAAGGTCAGACCGTGCAAGGCTCAAAGATGTTGCAAACCCCCAAATCTCCATCTCAATTAGCAGGTTCCTGTAGGGAGAACAATAAACAAGTGGTACGCCGATATCCACCATCGCAGAAGGATTTGAATCGTGCATGTTTGTAGTTTTGGAGATAAGTGTTTTTCAAGACTGGGGTTGAACAGGGAATACAAGTAAACTTTCATGATTCTGGTTAAAGAAAACAGGTCTCTCTTGAAAATGTGTCATGGTGACTCAAAGAGACAATAAATAAAGGTAAAAAAAAAAAGATATTAAAGTGGGCAGGGGTTACTTTGTGTATAAACAGTTTGTTCCTTTGTTCAAGAAAGTGCAAAATGACTGATCCTGGCAAGCAGAAAATTAAATTTCATCCACAACCAGATGCAGTGGCAGAGCCAGGGGGTGGCCAATGGTGGCCTATGCCACCATAGATTAATCTTCGGCCGCTCCAATCATTTGAGGAAACTATAGTTTTAATCAATATAAAGACTAGAAAGTAGTTCCCTCAAATGATTGGGGTGGCAGTTTACACACAGTATGTGTGGCTATACTCACACATATGCACACAGTTAGGATTGGTGTTTAACATTGTGTCTCCCCCCTGTTGTCTGTTCCAGCTCCTGTCATTCCCACCTGTCCCTGACTGTCCTTTCCCCGTGTGTTTGTCGTTTTCTGTTCTTCAGCATCTGTATCTGTCTGCGTCTCTGTGTTCTTCAATCTGGGCATTGTTCGGTATGGCGTCCTGTTTGTGTCAGCCTCTTGTTTTCTTTAATAAATTTACATTATTTTTTACCTTCGTTCTCTGCCTTTGCCTGCACATGGGTTCTACCAAACTACAGAAACCCGATATGTATTTCCATGGTGGTAGCCATTTTGGATTTTGACGTGGCAACCCAGTTTCTGCAAGGAACTTTTCTGATGCCAAGATTCAGCCACACGGCAAAACAGAAGTTAGCATCTCACTTGTTTTTCAAGTTATTACACTCACAACATTCACAGATGGATGGAGGGACTGAGGAAAGGTATTTCCTATTCCCCTTTGTTGCTCCGCAAACGGGAACAAAATGTACATTTTAGATGGGCTGGTAGTTTCAGAATTAAACTGAAAGAGGTTGTACATTTTAAAACATTGCGATTTTGCAAACTGGAGCATTGCTGCAATATTCTTTGACAGGAGATGAGGGTTACCCATGCAAACAAACCACCGACCCTCTGGAACCATGTCCTTTTGAACAAACAAGCCCAACATATAAAGGTTTAGTTATCGTGCTCAGTGGTATGTTTGCAATTTTATTCTGAATAGCAATATCTGTCCGACATCTGAAACTGGATCTCAAACTCTGCAGCAGGTCTACGATAGAGCAATTGTTACAAGATTTTTTTTTTTGACATATCCTCATTTTGTCCACCGTTTCTGTTTGATGATGCGGCCCGTGTGACGAGCTGCCATCATTTTCCAGACCGTGCACCATTTTCAGATTAAGTTCCATAACCTAACAGTTTTTTTGAACTAAATAAAAACATCCCCACTCAAATTAAACACTGTTTATGACGTTTGCCAGGGTGAGTGCTCTCCAACCCCACTTTTAAAATTCCCAAACATGTTTACTGTCTGACCTTGTTTATTTGAATGACTTGAATTATTTTTTCAGTCCTGATAGAATAATTTAATCAGTTCAGTGTGAGTGAATAAAGGCGCTCTTTGTTCCATTTGGAATTTATCTAAATCAAGAGAAATGCCAGAAAGACTCCTTTATTTTTGTGCAAACATCTGGTTGTTATTGAAGCCCCACCAACAGAACGTTGACAAGTTCAGTCATATTTCACAACATATATTTAAATGAGTCATTCCAGATGGTTGCTACAGATGCAGAGTGTAATATTACCTTTATCAAAGAGGTGTAACTCATTTCTAATGCTTATGAAGGCTTAGAAAATGTGTTGAAGGTCAAATCAGGGCAAAGGCATAAAATAAAAACAAGCAGACAGGGAGTATTTCTGCTGCTTGGATATTTATGTAGCAACACTGCTTCGGTTTTCATAACAGTATGGTGGATTTCATCACGTGAGGATATTTTTAACAAAGAATGTGTCCAGAAGTTGCTTCTTTTTTTTGTTCCTTAAGCTGATTTATTTGTTTTCACCATATTATTTCAAAACTGTACAGCTTACATTTATTAATTTACTAGATCATTTCCAAATGTGGTAATGCATCATTATTATAATCTGTTTTGTACAGCAATACTTAAATACTTAAATACTTAAACATCAAAGCAGCCTGTTTGTGTTGGATCCACTAAAGATAAAACTACTCCAATCTTCTTTATCTTCATTTTTTTAATACAAAAACAGCAGATTAATCTGGATATAATGGGGTAAAACACCTTTTTCTCCTTGTTTCTCCATTTTTTTTCATATTGATTTACCGTTATTCATAAAAAATAAATAAATTCATAGAAGTTCAGTGACAATAAAAAATAATAATTTGTAGAAATTGAAAACAATAAATAAATACAAACAAGTAATTTGTTGCACAGAGACAATAGACTGCATAAGAGTCTAGACGTTTAACCTACACCACAAAGTTGAGGTTTGGATGGGACCAACTTTCACTGCAGGCTGGTCCCAGAATAAATTTAAACCTCCACTCGTCCACATAACAGCGCCAGCAGCTTAGAATGTTATCAGCCCATTAAATGTCCATTTGTTGTTAGCATCCCCATAGGTTGTGTTCAAACTCTCCCTTCTGTACCTCCTAGTAAGTTTAAAGGTACGCTCTTATCGCTGATAATATGCAGCTTCGCCCGTGTCTCAAACCGGAAGATTTTTTTTTTTTTTTTGGCTTTATTTAACCCTTTTCCTAAACCTAACCTTACACCTGACCCAGAGCACTGACACGGAACCTAACCCCCTGACCCTGTTATCAACGATAAGAATGTACCTTTAAACCTACTAGGTACAGGAGGGACAGTCTGAATGCAACCTATGGGAATGATAACAACTAATAACGGACATTTATTGGCTGATAACATTTGAATTGGATGAAGTAATACACCGCAGACATTATCTTCAGCTGTCAACTCTTTAGCACTCAACATTCTTGCTTTGCTGCTTCGTGTTCATATCATACATTCTCACAATATTAATCATAAATAATCCTTTTGGTCTAAAAATAAAAGTAATGTGACACGATTGTGTGCAAGTTGTTGAGACTCAGAGCTCCATATCTCCAGCGTAAAAGACTCTGGTTGTAAAAATGCAACATGGCTGCTCTCCGAAACCATCCTGCTTCACTTCCCAACAAAAGAAGGCAATACTTGGGCTGTAATTTAATCAGTCTGTCTGTGACTCTGACTGTACTGCACTGCAGGAACCCACTTCAGCTCTGCATTTTGTTTAAAAACTTTATTCATTCATCATATAATAAAATAAAAATATTTCTTATGTAATGCCTTCATGGTTTCTTTTCTCTTCAAACCATGGTTAGACACATAGAAGCTTGCTGTTTGCCATAAAAAAAAAATAAATAAAAAATAGACTTCAGCGTTTGTTTTTTCCTGCAGAAAATTATAAACTTATGCATTTACTTCAATGGAATATAAAATTCTCAAATTTGCTACAGAAAATACATGTGTGATGTAAAAATGATGCGTGATAATAACAGTGGCTTCAGACTAACGCAGTCTAGCTTACACTACGACTATTTTCATACAAACCAGTTGGTTGATGTTTTAAATTGAAAAGATTCGGTTGTTGCAACATTATTTCCTTTCGGTTTCCTAATAAAACGGTGCCCGTTGATACCCAAGTTAAAGTTTTTAAAGTTAACACGTCCAGGCAATGATTTGTTTCTAACTCAGACCGTGTGGTGTTGGGGCAGTAAGCGTTACCGTGGTGAGAATGTTAATGGGTAAATGTTCAGGATGCGACCCGCCTGTCATCTGCTGACTGCTCCAGATCGGCTCCAGCTCTTCATGACCTTCACCAGATTCAGACAGGAGGCTAATGGAAATAAATAGTTGGATGACATTATGCCAAAATGTGACTTGGGGATGCCAAAGCAGCTTTGATTTTGTATTTCTGTGCTTAACTTGTTCACGTTTTGGCCGCGGTGCTGCCACCCCCTCCTTCCTCTTTAAGTAAACTTTATGTCATATAAAATAGAAACAGTTAAGAATATTTACTTGACATGTTTACATCAGTAGTGCATGCAGAGAAACAGATGTTCAGCAGTTTACTAAATTTATTACTTTCTGTTTGTGACAGCAGAAACTATGAACATGATACAACTGATAATATAAACAACCTCTAAGGTCATATAAATTAGTGGACTTGTTGCCTACATTTTATTTTTTTATTTAAACTTTTCCTTTTACCAGGAAATAAATCATTTGAGATTATTAATCTCTTTTACAAGAATGTCCTGGCCAATGTGCAATGTGCAAACAAGCCATTACACTTAAAGCATGTGTCGTAATCGTTATAAAAGAAACTTTAGGTTTTGCAAGTTACAAGTTTTACAATATACACATATTGAAATTTTAAAACTTAAAATCAATTCAAGTACATTTTAAAGCTGTAAGGTTTCCAACCCTTCAGAAGATAACATTTTAAGCATACAATTTCCTCTGCAGATATCGGTCTGAAATTAATCTTGACTGTTGTAAGTTTAGGTTTATGGTCAAATGCAGATCAACACAAAGTCAACAATGCAATGAAATGCTCAGTATGAGAAGAACCACCTAGACTCACCAAACAACAACACCAAAAAAACAAACAAACAAGAAATACCAAAGCATGCAACAAAATACAAAAACAAGGCGCTGAAAATTAAAAAATAAAAAAACTTGTATAGCAGCATGGTCCTATGAGTAGAGTGGTTCTGTTGGCAGTGAGGCTAGCACCATGACTACAGTAAATAAACTTCATCCATCCATACATGATCTTTACCTGCTTCTTCTTTTTTGGGTCACAGGGGTCACTGGTACCCATATACAGCTATCACTGTGTAAGAGGCAGGGGACACCCTGGACAGGTCTCCAGTCCATCACAGGGACACATAGACCCAAACGAGACAAACAAACATTCACTCTCTCATCCAAAAAAGTTCAATCTGGTCCTCTGGACATTCAAAAAAAAAAAAAACAAAAGCAAAACAAAGCAAAAAAATCTAGAAACGTTTCTTCTCTCATCCAAGAGACTTCCTCAGTCTGAGGTGCTGTTTTCAGCTCAGTCTCTTAAATAGCACCTTCTTAGAGTGGATCAACCAGTTTTGCTGCTGACAACCAAAACCAGCTGATCACATGCTCAAGAAGGACCATCAGCCTAACAAAGGATCATTAGCACACTGATGGCTGTTTACTGTTCACAGAGGGCTGAGTGATACTAGCAATCACAGCATTGTAAGAGGGGGACAGTTGAACCCGGAGGCCTCCACCCCTGTTTAATGATGGACGATTTCTTTTCACAAAGATGGCCTCCTTTGCTCCTCTCTCAAACCATCGTTCCTCTCTGTCCAGGATGGGAACATCTTCATCCTTGAAAGAGTGACCGCTGGCCTGGAGATGAGTGTAGACCGCAGAATCCTGGCCTGATGATGTTGATCTTCTGTGCTGGGCCATCCTTTTGGCCAGTGGCTGTTTAGTTTCCCCGATGTAAGACTGATCACAGCCCTCCTGACACTGAACAGCATACACAACATTACTCTGTTTGTGCCGGGGGACTGGATCTTTGGGATGAACCAGTCTTTGCCGTAATGTATTTTGGAGCTGAAAACAGCACCTCAGACTGAGGAAGTCTCTTGGATGAGAGACGAAACGTTTCTAGATTTTTTTGCTTTGTTTTGCTTTTGTTTTTTTTTGAATGTCCAGAGGACCAGATTGAACTTTTTGGGATTTTTCTACCTGGATTATTGAGCATGCATCAGGATTCACTCTCTCACTTTCACCCTGGGACAAGTTAGAGTTACCAATAGCCTAACGTGCATGTTTTTGGTCTGTGGGAGGAAACCAGAGCACAGTAGTCGCTTGCTACCTCGCGGTTGTTTATCGTAAACTCGCTCTATAGCAGTTTTTCAAAATAAGATTGGACATGACACACAATTGGCTGATTGATGAATGAGCCGCACGATTGACATAGCTTTTTTATTTGTGCAGCACACAGCTGTAGAAAAAAAAGTTTCCTCTTGCACCTTTGCGCAGCCCATACTGCAGGATGACCTTCCTGCTGCAGCTGCTCACCGTGCAGAGTGGAGACGTGGGCGTGGCCAAGTGCGCTTGCAGGTGGCAAAGAGCAGAGGAGGCAGGGAGCTGAAATCATGACATCCTGTGCTCTTTTAGGGCTTTAGAGTTTAGAAACATTGTTTAGAATATTGCCAGTGAGAGAAGGGTTTAAAATGTCTTAATATAAATAAAATAAACTACTACTTGTACTACTATTCCTACTTCGGGGTTTTTCACTTATCATGGGTCTTCAGGGTACAGATCCCCCATGATAAATGAGGGACTACTGTACCCGAAGAAAACCCACACATGCACAGAGAGAACATGAAAACTCCACCCAGAAAGGTCCCGAGCCGGGATTTTAACCGGCGAGCTTAGCACTGAGGGGCAGCAGCTCCATCAATTGTGCCACTGCACTTCCTGTAAATAAAAGTGTTTTTCAAAATTCTAAGAAAAAAAATTGTTTTTATTTTAGTTCTTCAATAATGATTTGCCCTTAAGCTGTAGATCATCACACAGTTGAAACATCTCCAGCTAAGCTTGATTCTCTTTATTTTTAGTTTTTAATTTTATTTTCAAGAACACAACCGTTACTCATAAACTGACAGATTGTACTTCTCATAGGTAGTTTTATGGACTAAATTTAATGTCACACATGTAAACTAGGAAAGTTGCATTTTAAGCACTCAGTGAGTGTGTGACAGCTTTTTATTTATTTTTTTTGCTTCCAGGCCTGAGTGTGATTCTGAGAGGACAAGAGGATATGAACCCGAAGAACTGAAAGTCACCAGAAAGAACAGTCTCATCTTTTCACCAGGGACTCACACCAGGAGAGTTCCCACGCTTGCAGTATTATTTTGTGCTGTCCTACCCGTCACTCGTGTCTCTCTGCTCTCGCCCACTCATTTAATATGGTTATCATAACTTCTCATTCATTTTTACATTCTGCTCCTTCATTTGTTCTCTTTATTTCTCACAGTTCTGTCTTTACAAAAAAAGGAAATACACCGTTTTACCTTTTTATTCTCATTATACCAGAACTTTTTCTGTTTGATAATAATCTGTTGACTCAGATATGGATGTGGCATCTGATTGGACAGACTTATCGACCGGTTCCAGTTGTCTGATGGCTGTCTTTGTGGGATGTGAAGGATACACTAAGGGAGTAAAAGAAGCATCCTGGGAGGCTGGGGCCACACTGAGGTACGCATGCAGAGCACATGTCCAGCTGTGAGGGAGACAGTGAGGAATGTGCACACAGGGTCATCAAATCCAGATTTGCTCCCGTTTTTATGACCACCATGAGGGTCATGCTGATTGGACATGTGGGATCCTGTGTGTGCATGTGCAGCACCCGTTTTAATCTCTGGGCCAGCAAGGGCTCAGCACATCTAAAAAAAATATATCAGTACCATGCTATTACCACAAAGAGCACACTTTTTGAGTTACCATATATTAATAAACCCATGTGCTTTCCTTTATTTCTTTTTAACTACTAAAGATAAAAGTAACAATTTTTTAAGAAACATATTTATATTTCCTGGATGTAACTGCACATTGAGAATATAAATCCTTAACTTCATTAATAGTAATTTTTGCCTTTTCACTTACAAGTTTTGGTTCCTGACACTAAATGGTTGCCAGTCATCTTTTAAGCTGCATCGAAGGAGAATATGTGTACAAGTTTAGATTTTACTGCCATCTAGTGGTATACAGCAAACTAACATTTTCAGTCTGTGCCTTATTATTTATTATCTGCTGAAAGGGGAAGGTAGACTATAAATGTTTTTGTTCATATCTTTGTGTTTGATCAAGCATGCATATTTTTATGTTTATCCATTACTGTAATTTCTCATTAGCACTGTATGCATTGTGATTAAACTTACAGGATAAAACATTTGCTTAGTCAGCTCAACTCAAGATCACAGCCACTGATGTTAAAATAAATAAATAAATCACAAAAACCAACAGAATTCAGTGAATCTCACAAATATTCTGCTGAAATGTTGTGTAACAGTAGTTGTGAATCTATCACAGCACATAATGTAAAACTTTAGCATTACCGTTTGGTACTGGATGGCGCTTCATGAAACTTTTAGAAAGTACTTTAGATGTGCAACTAGAGAAGAAAGAAATTTAGAGTCAGTACATTTCAAGACAGTTGCCTCAGCTAATTGACATGACACTGGGTATAACTCAGCTGATTTTACAGATATGAAGCTAAAATCTGATATCGTAGCTGAAATGTATTTGTGTGACATCTTATTAGGTTACGCAATATGTATGCTCTCATTTGTCATTTATGTCAGTATTTTATTTTGTAAGGGCACGTCCTGTTATGTGTCAGAGATTATGTGAGAGCTAATTTAAAAAAAAATGTCACATTTAATGTCACATGCCGCTCAAGGTGGCTGCATGTTGCAGCAACTCCATTACATTCATTATGAGATTTTGCTTTTGGAAATTTTAATTCCTCTTTTTCTGGATGTAAATCACATTTTTTGTTTGATTGTTTCCTCTGGTATCAGATGCTGTGCAGCTGGAAGGATTTTTACTGAAACTTTTTAGTTTTGGACATTTGTTATGATGCGTAACCATGGCAGAAAGGCAATTTTCTACAATCAACAGCAGCTGATTAACATCTCAAAAGCTCAAATAATATCTCAACTACAGCCCCAAATCTCAAATGAGTTGAAAAGGATGTTCTGTGGATGTATTCTCATCGACCTGCCAGCTGTGCTCGAGTGCCTGACCACTGAGATCCTGGAACTAGCAGGAAACACGGCTCATGACAGCGGAAGGACAGGATCGTCCCTCGGCACCTACAGTTGGCTGTCCGCAGCGACGAGGAGCTCGGCAGGCTGCTGGGAGGAGTGGCCATTGCTCTGGGAGGAGTTCTGCCCAGCATTCGGGCGGTCCTACAGCCCAGGGGAACCGAGACGCCAGCAGAGTCTGGGTGGACGGATTGGACGGCATCTGCAGCCAGTTTCTTAGGATCCACTGTGGGATGGACCTTTACAAGAGATCCTTCCTGTCTACAGCCATCAGTATCTCTAACATCTCTTAATGAAATGAGGATAATGAGTTACAAAAACAAATACTTTCCCTTTGGGATTAATAAGGTATTACTGAATTGAATTGAATTGGTGAATGTTCCAGGGAAACATATTTTTCCATCATTAAAAGTGTCTTCAGTATACATGTGGTTTCAGCTGAAAGGCACATCTAACTTAACAGGTTATGGGCCCAGGAAAATACTGAAGTTACTCCAAGGAAGAGTTTGCCACCAGAAAAGTTGCAACGTATAGCGTGTTTGGTGAGGACTAGCATGCTAAGTTAGCACCATGAGTAAGAGTGCATTGGAACAGAGCAGCCAATTGGCGAGGCAAATTTTTGACGGAGATTAAAAGAGTTATGAACTGTTGGGGACACATTTTTTGGGACACCTTATACTACAAGGTGGAAAAGACACAATATTGGTCAGTAGTCAAGATGACAAGAAAGACAAAGAGGACAATCCCCATGCCTATGCAGAGTTAATACAGTTCCTGGACAATAAAAGTTTATCACTGTGATAAGAGAAGCTGCCGATGATGGACGTGGAGCGATGAAAATATTGAGAAACGATTATGCGGGAAAAGGTAAACCAAGAATTATCAGTATTTGTACTAAACTGACTTCTCTGAAGAAAACAAACTGTGACTATGTCACATGTGCAGAGACACTTATTACAGTCCAGAGAAATGCTGGAGAGACACTTAGTGATGGTCTGCTTGTGGCAATGGTGTTAAAAGGCTTACCAGAGACATTTAAACATTTTTTATCTGTCAAATAACACAAGGTGAATCAGAAATAAAGTTTGCTGAATTTAAAACAAAACTTTGCTGCTACAAGGACACAGAGAATGAGGATAATGGAACAAGAAGATAACTTCATGAAGGCGAGAGCACAATCAAGCCTCAGACCCACAGCAGCTGCTCGTGACCACAGGAGAGACACAGCAGATTTGACCAGAGCCACAGAGGCATGTCATTACAAACAATGGTGTAATCACTGTAGAAGCAGCATGCACCGAGACTCGACCTGCCGGAGGAGGCAACGGGATGATGCACGCACAGCCTCGGAGGACGGCAGCAACACAGAGAGCGGCAACACCTATGTATTCTAGATGAGAGATGACATCACAAAATTTCATCAGCAAAAATACCTCAAAGCTACAGGCATGATGGTGGATACAGGTGCAACATCACACATCCTTATTGATAAAACTGCATTTAAGAAGTTTGATGGTTTCCGGCCGGGAACACACTGTGTGGAGTTGGCTGATGGCACCAGGTGTAAAGGAGTGGCTGAAGGCAGAGGAGATGCAGAGGTGTACCTGATGGACAGCAGGGGGCAACAATGTAAAACAATGCTGAATGAGGCTCTATATATACCCTCATTTCCACAGAATATCTTTTCAGTGAGAGCAGCCATCACAGATGGAACTACAATCAACTTTAAGAAAGCAAGATATGTTCTTCCACACAAAGACGGTACAAAGTTCTACATCCATGAGCACAATAGACTGTTTTACCTTGAAAGTGTGATGATAAGTGTAATAACTGTTTCAATATGCAAACACGGCATGACATTTTAGGACATTGCAATCATAGTGACGTTCTGAAGTTACAAAATGTGGTTGAAGGTATGAAAATCATGGGTACAACAGACAACCAAAGTTTGAACTGTGAGGTGTGCATCCAGGGAAATTTTGTCCAAACTAGGAATTGAAGCCCTGACAGAAGAGCTGTAGAACCCCTAGAGCTGGTACATACAGATTTAGCAGGGCCGATAGATCCACTATCAAGAGATGGACATGCATTATTGCATGCATTATGCATTACTGTTTACGGATGATTTTTCCAGTGTAGTATTTGTATATTTTCTCAAAAGAAAGAGTGATACATGAAGGCAACCAATATCTTCTTAGCTGATACAGCCCCATACATAAAGATAAAGTGTATCAGATCAGACAATGGTACAGAGTTCACAGCGAAGAGTTACCAAGCATTGCTAAACAAACATAGAATTAGACATGAAACATCAGCTCCATATCCCCCACATCAGTTGAAACAGCAGCTATTGTGAGAAATAGGCTCTTCAACAACCCGGCAGGACAGACAACTTAATTTTGCTGACAGGACTGAAGTCTAGTCTATCCAGAATGTGAAAGTTTGGGTACGAGTTCATTCATTCAACCTTTATTTAGACAGGCAAATCCCATTGAGCCTCGAGGACTCATTTACAAGAGTGCTATGCTTACAAGCAAGACAAAGGGAAGCTGGATTTTAGGTGTACAGGTACAATAAGGATTTTTGTAGGCTACGATAAGAACAGTACAGCATACTGGATTTACTTTCCAGAAAGTGCTAAAGTGTAAACGTTTAGACTGATTAAGTTTGTGACCAAAAACAGTGAAGAAAGACCAACACAGACTGATACGACACCTAATGATGAAGACATACAGGTGAGGGGAAGAGAAACGGTGGACAGGAAAAGTTTAGATGCTAGATTGCAGGAACCAGATACTGACAGTCAACCTGAAGTGAATAGTCAGATGCCACCCACGGACGAGTCTGAAAACTCCTACCTTCTAGAATAAGAAAGAAACCAGAATAGTTAGATGAATATGTGTCAGAAGAAGACATTGATGATCAAGTGTTAACCAACACAGACTACTGTTACATATTGATATGTAACCTACCTGACACATTCAGTGAAGCTGTAGTCACCTAACTCTAAAGAGTGGAAGCAGCTATGTACAATAATAATAATAATAATAATAATGTCATCACATTATCAGCACTTTACTGTATTTGTGAACCATTCCATTGTAGATTTGGTTTTATGCTTTGGATCATTGTCTTGTTGGAAGATAAATCTCCGTCCCTGTCTCAGGTCTCTTGCAGACTCAAACAGGTTTTCTTCCAGAATGGTCCTGTATTTGGCCCCATCCATCTTCCCATCAATTCTGACTATCTTCCCTGTCCCTGCTGACAAAAAAGCAGGCCCAAACCATGATGCTGCCACCACCATGTTTGACAGTGGGGATGGTGTGTTCAGGTTGATGAGCTGTGTTGTTTTTATGCCAAACATATAATTTTGCATTGTGGCCAAACAGTTGGATTTTGGTTTCATCTGACCAGAGCACCTTCTTCCACATGTTTGGTGTGTCTCCCAGGTGCTTGTGGGAAACTTTAAACAACACTTTTTATGGATATCTTTGAGAAATGGATTTCTTCTTGCCACTCTTCCATAAAGGCCAGATTTGTGCAGTGTACGACTGATTGTTGTCCTATGGACAGACTCTCCCACCTCAGCTGTAGATCTCTGCAGTTCATCGAGAGTGATCATGGGTCTCTTGGCTGCATCTCTGATCAGTCTTCTCCTTGTTCCAGATGAAAGTTTAGAGGGACGGCCGGGTCTTGGTAGATTTGCAGTGGTCTGATACTCCTTCCATTTCAATATGATTGCTTGCACAGTGCTCCTTGGGATGTTTAAAGCTTGGGAAATATTTTTGTATCCAAATCCAGCTTTAAACTTCTCCACAACTGTATCTCGGACCTGCCTGGTGTGTTACTTGGTCTTAATGATGCTCTCAGCGCTTTGAACAGAACACTCAGACTATCACAGAGCAGGTGCATTTATATGGAGACTTGATTACACACAGGTGGAATCTATTTATCATCATTAGTCATTTGGGACAACATTGGATCATTCATAGATCCTCACTGAACTTCTGGAGTGAGTTTGCTGCACTGAAAGTAAAGGGGCCGAATAATATTGCATGCTCCACTTTTGTTGTTGATTCTTCACAAAAAAATAACATTTTATATATTTATGTTTGAAGCCTGAAATGTGGTAAAAGGTTGTAAAGTTCAAGGGGGGCAAATACTTTTGCAAGGCACTGTACCTTGGCTACACCCTTTAGTTCAGTGAGTTAAGTTTCAGTAAAATCGACCCCTACAGTTTCTGTGTAAACAACTGTTAAAGGGCTGATACAGTATTTAACACTGAGATCATCAGTTGATGGATAGAGCTAAGTAGGTGCTAACTCCTGAACAGCTAAACCAGAGGTGAACTCCACTTCCTGATTCTGGTAAAACTCAGATGAGTCATCATCAACAGTTAGTGTCATGTCTATTGTACCACATTACCGTAAATACTGGAGGCTGCACAGCTGCAGAAAGAAAAGCTCTGCAGAGAGTGGAGAAGTCTGCACAGAAGATGTTGGAGTCAGTCTCCCCACCATCACAGACATTTACACCTCTAGATGCAGGAAGAGGGCCACCTGCATCATGAAGGACCCCACTCACCCAGCACGCACACTTTTTGCCCTGCTCCCCTCAGGAAGGAGGTTGAGGAGCATTAAGTGTAGAACCACTAGACTGAGGAACAGCTTCTACCCTGAGGCTGTTAGACTCACAAATATCTAACCAATAATCACATCACGTTGCTGCTGATCTGTTTCATGTTGATGTGTTCATGCGTGTTCATCTGCTCACACAGGCTCATGCTCATGTTCGTGCTGCTGTTCGATGTAATGTTTTTATGCTATTAGTGCTTAGTGTATTTTTAGTTGTTTTTCTTAGTTCACATCTTATATGTTTTTATTGTTTTTCTTTTACATTTTATTGGGCTGCTGTGGCTGAGTGGTTAGAGCAGTCGTCCTCCAATGCGAGAGTTGGGAGTTCGAATCCACCAGCAGTCACATGCTGAAGTGTCCCTGGGCAAGACACTGAACCACTCATAGCCTCTGTGTGTCCCATCAGTGTATGAATGTGATCTAAAGCACTGATTAGTCTCTTTAGAAAGATGAGTTCAATTAGCTTTGTAGAGAACTAGTAGAGTGCTGTATGTATGGGTAAAGGAGGTACAGATTGTAGTGTAAAGCGCTTTGAGGATCTTGAAATAAGATAGAAAGGCGCTATATAAGTACAGTCCATTTACCATTTACCATATTGTTGGGTGTAACTGGGACCCTGTGTACATAATTTCGTCCCACCACATGTACCACATGTGGTGCGAACGGCAATACAGAATCTCTGACTCTGATTCTGATGTCTGCTCAATCATCCATGTAAATAAATCATAAAAAAAGAGTTATAACAGTTCATTTGGACAGAGTTTTGTTGGTAGAAACATTGCATTTTTCATCTGAAAGACTGCATCAGTTTGAGGCCTGCCAACTAATAGTAGTTTTCAAAATACAAATCAATGTAGATATTAATAATAACAATAATTATTAATATGCAGATATTATTTAATTTCACCAATTTGAACATACAGAACTGACTCTAAAACTTTTTGCTGCTGTGTTACCACAGCAAGAAATTAATAATTTTGTTGAAAAATTGCAACTGAATGTAAAGAGAAAGGGGCATTTAAAGAAGATATGTTCAAATGAAATAACAAATCAAACCACAAGGAGTCAGTGTGAGCTCACTAAAACTCAACTTGCCTTTTGGAGTGAGCCTTTTAAATCTGAAAATATGTAATATAATTAAACCTTTGATTCTCTGAAATTCTTTACCATACAAAATGACACCTTTTGAAATACGAAAGCTCGTGTGGTAATTCTGCAGGGAACGTGGTTTAAATAATAAAACTTGTTCCGTTTTGGTTTATAACTTACAATATCTGAGACAGATGAGAGAACAACTGGTTTGTTTCTGTGTTTATTTTATTAACATCAGCTGAGTGTTAGTTTAGATGGTATTTGATGTCTAAAATGTGACTTTTTGTCTTTAATAGTTGATTTTTTTTAGACTATAAACATTAATTAATCTGTACTCTTTCTGTCTATAGTGCTAGAGGACATTAACCACTTTTGAATATTGGTTTCAATTAAATGTCAATATTGATTAGACTGTTGTTAAAACAGAGCAAAACTGGCTGAAACCAGTAAATGCCCTAAAGGGTCTGATTTCCACAAAAAAAAAAAAAAAAAAATCTTCCTGAAAAGATAAGCTTCTTTCTGTGGAAACAGGATCCAGTGCCATGTGCTCACATGAGGTTTGTCGTCTGGGCGGGGTTTCTCAAGAGATCAGATGCTTTGAGCATCACTTAATTAATTTCCACTGAGCCGTGGCGACGGGGGAAATGTGTAGGAGGAAAATCTTTAAACCCCAGGAGGTAGAAACACAATTACTTAGAATTCCAGTGTAAGAACCCACACTAAAAGGAAGTGTCTTTCCAGAGAAGGGAAATGTTGTGCATGAGAGATCATTAACTCCAAATGCTTTGAAGCAACAGAGCAGTGAAGAAGCTGTGTCTCAACTTTGCAGAGTAACTAAGTGTGGCCATGAGCCGGGCTGTTTCACATCACTGAGCAAAAACATTTTACTTTAAAAGCAGCATTTTTGCATGATGGTTTAGAATTCTGGGGCATTTACTGAGACTCCTCTCTTGTGGAACCATTTTCCAGCTTCTGTTTGAAACTGACATCCTGTTTGCTTTTAGCACACGGCTTAAAACTTTATTTTAAAAAATCCTATAGTTAATGTTCTCTTAGTCATCCTCTACTACATCTGGACCAGTCATTCTGCATTTGTCTGTCTCGTTCAAGTCCTTTAACCCCCCCCCCCCCCCCCCCCCCCCCCCAAATATGGCTTATTTTCCTGAACCTGATTCCGCTCGAGGTTTCTTCCTGAAAAAGGAAGCTGTTCCTCTCCCATCCTGGTCAGGGTGGAGGATTGTGACAAAGTGAAGATTTGATGTAATCTTATGGCAATCAAAAAGCTCCCTTTAAATTTCCAAAAGTGCTTTGAGAATGCCACTCAGGAGTTTTAAATAAATTCAAAATCAGAATCAGAATAAGTTTTATCATCATTGCACCCAAGTATGGCAAGATTATATTCCATACAGTCATCTGAAAGATGGGTGGAGTGTACGTGGCTGCAGATCTTAGGAGCACGGCCCCTTATTCTTTAGATATAAAAAGGGAAAGTCCATGAGGATAGTGGTATTAAAAAAAGATCTCTTCACACCTTGTCAAGACACGATTTAAGACATTAAAATAAATCTATCAGCAAGCACATTTATAGACACATTACGTATGCATTTGATGACAAGAAAGTGAGATTTGTCCATGAAACACTTCCATATAGCACCACAGTCCTGATAAGATGTTAATGTGTTAGCCGGTACAGCTCCAATAAGCATTCACATAATTTCTCAGGGGAGGGGGTGGTGAATATAGCAGAGCCAGGAGCAATTTGATAAGTTGGCCTATTCAAGGCCGAATGGGGAGGCCAGATTCAGATAAGCCACAATTGTTTTTTTGTGCAGGCAGACTGTTTTTCTTCTTGAGTTCTGCTGGTACTCTCAAAGATTCACAATGGCCAGATTTGTGGGCTTTCCATTAGTCCGTGCTTATTAACCTTCTCCAAGATCAGGCCTCTGGGCGGTCTGTGCTGGCGGGTGCAGGTTGCTGGCCTGGTTGCCTGGCTGCTCCTGGGTGGGTTTGGTGTGAGCGCGGGTTCGGGGTTCTGGGGGAGTGTCACTACCGGGCTGGGGTCCCGGCTTGATCCAGGGGTCTCGGGTCTTGGCGGGTATGTTGTCGGGGTCTTGGGCCGGTGCATGCGCCGGCGCCCGGCCCTGGCCTGGGGGCCCTTGGTGCGCTGGTGGGCTTTGGGTGGGTGGGTTGGTGGGTGGGGGCTTTTGCTCGGGTGGCTCTGCACTGCTGGCCCGGGGGTGTTTGGGTGTGTTAGGCGTGTGCCCTCCCTTGCATGGGGTGCTCTCATTGTGGGTGTTGCTGTGGTGGACTGGTCGGTCCATTTGTGGGGGTGGGGGTGTGCTCTCGGTCATCGTGGTGCTGCCAGGTTGTGGGTATTGGGCCTTTGGGGGCGATAGGGGGTGGGGCTGGTACTCCGGTTCACCCTGGATTGTTTGGATCCTTTGATGGGAGTTCCTGGTTCCGATGGCCAGCCCTTTGGCTGGGGTGGCTGCCGGGTTCTGGCGGGAGGTCGGCTGTGGTTGTGTGTGTGTGGTCGTTGGTAATGCGTGGCGGTGATCGGGGGCATAGCTTCACTTCGACAGAGTGCTGGCTGGTCGGCCTGATGTGACATTCACGGTGCGGGGTGCTGTGTGTTCGGGGGGGGGGGGGGGGGGGGGGGGGGGGGGGGGGGGG
>NC_056500.1:6270715-6274880 GCF_014905685.2 Nematolebias whitei
GGGGGGGGGGTGCATGGGTGGCATGCCGGGGCTTCTCCGGGCCTGTGGTGTGTGGCTTTAGGGATGCATTGATGTGCTGGGCCGGCCTTCCTTGGCTGCTGCTCCCTGCTGCTCTGGCCCTCGGGGCCTGGGGCCGGCTTGCGATCACTGTTGGGCAGGTGGGGTGCATGGACGGCCCAACAGAGGCTCTGTCGGGCTGTCTCTGTGTGCCTGTTTGTCTCAGGTTGGGTTTTGGGTGGCCCCCTCTCTTGGACCAGTTTTGGCCCCACATTTGGTGGGTCGTGCTCCCCTCAAGTGGTAGGCCCTCCTGCCGCCGGTGCATTGGCGGCTCTCAGCAGCTGGGGCTGGGTAGTGGGGTGTGTGCGGGCCCGCCCTGGTGGCTGCCTGCGGGGGCCTGGGTGCCCTGGCTCTGTCGGGCCTCTGTTGGGGGTTGGTATGACCTCGGGACTCGGGGCTTGGTGTCCATGGCCGGATCCACTCTGGAGGGGCGGGTTGCCGGCGGGGCCTGTTGACTCGTCGCTTCAGCCTCCTGGGGGTTTCTGCATTGTGGTTGCTGGGGACTGCCCAGGGCTTCCCTTTGCTTCTCTCTCTGGGGGGTGCAGGTGTCCCTGTTGGGGGACTACCAGAGTTCTGGGCTTGGGGGCCGCTGTGTATCTGTGGTTCCGGTCTTCCCTGTGTTACCTGCGTGTCCTGTGGGGATGGGTTTATGGGTCCCCACATCCTCTATTGAACATTTTTATGGAGAAACCTTATCGTGATAAGCATGCTCACGCAGGTGTTTAGATTCAGCAGTTTATCAGATACACTCAGTTGGGTTGTGGTGGCCATCAAATACATATTGTATTACCATGTACTGTATAAAATACTTTCTAATGATGATATAAGTATCATTATATAAGATGTTTGTTGTTGTGGTTTCTTGGTTTTGTCTGGTTTTTTTTTTCTCTTTCTGCAGGTCTAGAGGCAGACTTCAATGATGTTGATTTGTGTTCTCTTTATCCCTCTCTCTCTCCTCTATTCCTATCTCCTTCTTTACATTTTAACCCTTCTCTCACTTTTATGCTTTGTTATCTTCTTTGTTTTCCGTCCCCGTGTCCATTACATCTGAAACAAACCCAAAGCATATTCTAATAAAATTTAATTTATATATCAAGCAGAGCATTAAGGCCAGCCATAATGCTCTGCTTGTGAAAGTAAAAAAAAAAAAAAAAAAAAAACCCTTCTCCAAGATCAACTCCAACATGCTAGAGAGTTCCAGAAGCCGCAAGTGGCCTACGATTCTCACAAATCGCTGCCATCTTACGGCTGAGCTCGTGAATCAGCTGAGTCTGAGAGCTCGAAGTACGAATTGATCCTTCACATAAGCTTTGCCATGGCCGAAACTGCTGCTGTCGTTTTTCTTAATAGCCGATAACATAGGTATCTGCCGGTTCCAAAAAGCAGAAAATCTGTTATCAAGAATCATTTGATGTATAACTCTTGGACATCCTCCAGAGATAACACAGAAAGGCATACCATTTTCCACTCTCCCACAGATCCATGATATACCCAGCTGCGTTTACTACATTTAAAATGTGCAAACATGGCTACACCTGTTGGAGTCAACCTTGTTTGTTAGCAAAATATCTCAATGAACATCACATCTACTGATTAACCTTTGGATTCAATTCAATTCAAGGGGGCCACCATTTGACATGAAACAACACAAAAATGTATATAACTCAGTCAGATCTTTAGATACAGAGGTAAAGTTTGGTGTGGTCATAGCTGAGTCATTCTCCACAAATACTCCAAGCACAACATCTTTGATATTACACGAGATCACACATAACTTTATTTCAAGGTTTGACTAAAACAGTTACAAATGTAAATTTTCAACAAAAATTGGCCTTAGTTTAAACTTGAATTCAATTTAATTCAGTTAATTATATAGCGACAAGTCGCAACAGAAGTAGTCTCAGACCATTCATATACAAAGTACATAAAAAGCCAATTAGTAAAAGTTTTTTAACAAGGTCGCAGATTGCACTGAATCTTCACTGCGTCACAGTTTCCCATGAGCAAGCACAAAGGCAACAGTGGAAAGGAAAAAAAAAAACTCCTTCATAGCATGAAGAAACCTCCAGCAGAACCAGGCTCAGGAAGAGCGGCCATCTGTTTCAACAGATTGGGTTTAGAGGACAGGACTTAGAAACAAACGAACACAGAATGGCAGGTGCAGATGTACTTTCTATTGGAGAAACGACAAAATGACGGCAGTTGAAATGGATTTCTATTAAGGAATGTTAGATCTTGTGACGGACTTGCTACCTGTGCCGGGTGTCCCCCGCATCTCACACAGTGACTGCTGGGAATGGGTACCAGTGACCCACACAACCCAGAAATGAAAAAGCAGGTAAATTGGTCATAATCCTCATATCGTCATATCGTCATATCGTCATATTTATTATCTGCATTGTTTTTTAAGTCTATATTTTTGATTTGCTTCATTTTGTATATTGCTTCGTGTGCTGTCTGTTGTTCTGTCTGTACAGCACTTTGGTTGGCCTTGTAGCTGTTTTAAGTGCTCTATAAATAAAATGGTATGGTATGGTAAGATGATAGATGGATGAATAGATAGATGATGGCATGCTAGATCTTAAATTTAACTCCCATTATGGGCATTATTGAACGTAAAGTTTGAAATGGCATTAATGATTACAACAAAAATGAATGGTAATCAAGTCACGTGACACTTTTCACTTTCTGAAGGCAGTGTAACAGATGGTCCTCTCTGCGAGCAGATCCAGACACAAATGTCAAAGGGTTACTATAGGGAAGGTGGCAGTATTAAAAGATGTGCATATGGATCAGGCCTGTGGGCCAGCTGTTGTCCACCTAATATTGGCCCCACTCTGCCCTGATGACATCTGAATACACAAACTTGACATTCAGCCAGATTTTCTGCTCGGCCTGCCACCAAAATACTCAAAGCCAAAGCAGTCAAAATAGTAACATTATCCTAAAGGGAGGAAATTATTTATCAGGAAATAAACTGGCACAGGAAATAATTTGGCACTACTGCTGTATTATTTCCTAACTGCAGGCTTCAGGATGCAATGTACTGTCCTCCGCTCTTTTGTCGGCAAGAAGCTGCAGTTGTGCTTTAGCCTGGCAGCTTCGTTGTCATTTATTACCTAGTGTTGATGGCTAGTGCAAACAGCTTCTGAGGCAATAATAAAGTTTTACTGCTTTTCCTATTACGTTAATGCTGTCACAACATCTTTTGTGCTTCCTGTTTGTCTGAAAGCTTCTTATTTGCAGGACAAAAGCCCCAATACAGGAAAGGGACATTGTCTTTATGGCACGGAAAGGTTTCCTTGGTGAACAACAGGTGTGCATCATAAAAGACAGAAAATAATGTATACCACTGTCATTTCTTTATCCAGTAATATGACTGATTGCACAAGCAAGTCTCTCGATATTTAAACAACTTGGAGCAAATTTCATCTGGCCACATGGATCAATTGATGTTTTATTTGTGTTACCAGGTTTAAAATAGATAATTGATATATCGGCGGCCAAAGTTAATAACTGGAGTGTGCTTTATTGATCGTGCCTTTGTGCTGCAGCTAAATATTTATCTGTGTTTTTACTCCATAGAAACAATTTTCATCTTTGATTCGATTCAGTAAAGACAACAGTTCTTTTTTTTTTATCTCCACGTTTTATTTACAAATAATTTAATCATTTTGTTTTCATGTAAAAAAAAGAACACTGATATAAATATGATAGAAATGAAGTTGCACAATTTTATATCTGTTCAGTAAAAATACAACAAAAAACACACAACAGGCAAATAAATAGAAATAAATACAAATGTATAAAGTACCAGATACAGCAGTTAAAAATAGTGGACATTTTGAAAGTAGAACATTGCACGTCACAGCTAGAAAAAGTTTGCCTATTGGCGAATAAAAGTGCTTTTCCAACTTTTTCTCCTTTTTGATTGTCAACCAGTCTCTTTAGGGAAACTTTCTAATAACAAACACCATCTCGTTTGGCAAATCAGTCCATTTCATGACAACAGGCCGCCACTTTTCCTCCAGTTTCCTTGTTGACAGCCTCCTCTTGTCTTCGAACAAGCAGCCTTCACAGAACAGAACCATCCACGGCTGCTCTCAGC
>NC_056500.1:6289880-6314252 GCF_014905685.2 Nematolebias whitei
ATATATATAATTTTTTTGGTCCAAGGCAGCGCAGATGGATCCTGTGAGCAGAGCAAGTAATTTTATCCACAAACCAGACGTCATGGTAGAGCCTGGGGGTGGCCAGTGGTGGCCTTGGCCACCAAATATTAAACTTTACTCCCCCCCCCCCACACACACACACACACCACCACCACCAGCTACCCAATAAATTTGAGGAAAATGAACGGTGGGGGTTCAGAAACAAAAGGGATATCTTGGATTTTCTTCTATAGTGTTATATTTGTTTTGATCAAATTTGTCAAAAATGCTTGATAGTTAGATTATTATTATTATTATTATTATTATTATATTTGAGAAATGCAGGCCATCTTAGTAGACTACTCAGTTTTTTTATTTTTATTATTTTTATTATAGATCATTAACCAGCTGTTCAGTTTACTCTTGTCACCTCCTCAACACAGAGTGTACACAGCTGGCTATAATAAGACCATGGAGCTGTTTCGATGATTGAACAGTGTTTGTGTAAACTTTCAGTTCACTCCCAGCCTACTGATGCACAAGTTCAACATCTCTGTGCACTTTAAATTCAATAGAAAATAAAAAACACTGATGAACTTTCTTACAAATTTAAAGTGTCTTTACTCTTTAAGAGACAATGAACGCATGGCACAGCAGTGTTCTTAGGGCTCTTTGTATTCTGCTTATAGATATTTTTAATGTCCCGTTTCAGTCAGAGAACAGAAGGTGAAACAGCAAAGGAAGAAAAATGAAAAAGCCCCTTCTGCTCTCAGGTCAGTGCCACGGGGCGTGTCTGTAATGCTTCCTGATATTGCATTAGCTTGTTTGTTTTGTTTCCCATTTGTCTGAAGGCCCCTCAGAGTGTTGACTCAGTTCACGGAGGAGGACAGCTGACAGAAAAACGGATGTGGAGAGAGATAAATTACTGGAAATCCCTAGCAATTAATCACCACCCCAAAAAAATCTAATGCCTGTTTTTTTAAGGATATCTTATCTTGGTTCAAATGGTTTAGATAATTCATTGATCTGCTAAGAAGTTCTGAAAAAAAAAAAAAAAAAACCATAACAAATATGAGAAATTAAAAAAAAAGGTTTCGCATTCTGAATTGTTGAATGGTTACTTTTATTTATCTTATTTCTGTTCATTTCAGGACACATTGTTACATGTCAGGCTGTAAATGATGATCTAACCTCTCATCTTGCCGTAAAACATATTTTTATTTTTTTGCAAATATTAAATAATTTCATCCTTAATCACATCAACCTATATAATTACCTATTTGTCACAGAGTTACTCTTGACGTTGATTTGTCAACCCTACATACCCTATTGGAACATTCCAGACTATATTTAAAAAATGATAAATATCCAATTTCTATTCTTAGGACTTGTCGACTTATAAATTCATCATACACAAATACAACAAACACAGTTTTTCATTTACCTGTAATCATGCTGCACATTAAAGCAAAACTATACCGCTTCACAAAAATGGTCAACACGCTAAAATAGCAAAGATGACTAATGGAAAGTTATAGGTCCAGTGACCAGAGCAAAGTTGCAGAATCAAGAACCTAAATGGAAGGAGAATGGCATTAAACAATTTACAAATAAGTATTTAAATTATAACGGCACGTTAGTGACTATGAGTCCTTAACACTCAGGATACCTTGCAGCAGCTTGCAGCACATTCCAGATGTTGGATGCTGTCTATCACAATGTGCTAAGATTCATAACTGGCTGTAACTTCCGTACCCATCACTGCACCCTGCACCCTTAACTTCATGCAGAGTACGTTTTCATCTTTAAATCACTTCTTGGTCTGCTGCCTTCATATATCTCCTCCCATGTCACTCAATGAGTGCAGTTACAGTGTGCACTCTCAGGACATAATTACTTGCAGTGTACCCTCAGTGCGGACTGTACTAGGCAAAAGGGCCTTCTCCTACTCTGCTCCTGTTTCCTGGAACACCTTGCAAAAAGATCCGGCGCTCTCGACCTTGACCTCTCTAAGGGATTTTAAACAACTGCTAAGTTCATGGCAAAAAACAACGCAGTCATTCTTGTTTTTAATATTTTGCATCACTTTATAATCTAGTTTTTTGTTTTGTTTTAATATTTTTCTTTTTCCATTTACTTTTCATTTTATTTGCTTTTTATATGATTGTCTTTTATTGTCTGTACCTCATCTGTGTTCTTTGTTTACAACAGGCCTCTCTTGTAAATGAGTCCTCGTGGCTCAGAGAGACTAACCTGTATAAATAAATGTTGATACAGTACATGTATATGTATGTTGTACTCCATCCATCCATCCATCCATCCATCATCTTCCACTTATTCCAAAGTCGGGTCATGGGGGCAGCAGCTTGAGCAGGGAGTTCCAGACATCTCTTTCTACAGCCACCTTTTCCAGCTGTTCTGGGAGGACTCCAAGGTGTTCCCAGACCAACCGAGAGACATAGTGTCTCCAGCATGTCCTGGGTCTTCCCCGGAGCCTCCTCCCAGTCGAATATGTCCGAAGCACCCCCGTAGAGAGGCGCCCCGGGAGCATCCTTACCAGATGCCGGAATCACCGCAACTGGCTCTTCTCAATGTGGAGGAGCAACAGTTCTACTCTTAGTCTCTTCCGAATAACTGAACTTCTCACCCTATCTTTAAGGGAGAGTCCAGCTACCCTGCAGAGGAAACTCATTTCAACTGCCTGTATCCACCTTCTCATTTTTTCGGTCACTACCCAGAGTTCATGACCATAGGTGACGATAGGAACAGACCGACCGGTAAACAGAGAGCTTTGCTTTACAGCTCAGCTCCCTCTTCCCCACAACAGACCAGTACAGAGTCTGCAATCCTGCAGACGCTGCACCAATCTGTCTGTCAATCTCACGCTCCATTCTTCCATAACTCGTGAACAAAACCCCAAGATACTCAAACTCCTCCACTTGAGAAAGAACCTCATCCTCGACCCAAAGAGAGCAATCCTCTCTTTTCCAACTGAGGGAAAGGTATGTTGCTCTGATTTGATAGTCTAATGTAGTCTTTTTTAAGTAACACAAACTACTATTTTTATAATACAATATACATCAGATGATTCCAGTGTTTCATCTCAATTGAAAGGCTGGAAGTTTCTCACTCATTATACACACAGTAGGTAAACACAAAAGACAGATCACATGATTTATCCAGCATCATTCTAGGAAATGTAACGTCATTGTAAAGACACGCCTTCAAATCACACCCCATCATTGTTTGCTTGGCTTGTTAATAAACCTACAGGCTCACTGAGGCATGAGTCATGTGTGATAAAGCTCCACCCACCTCCATAATCGTGTTTTAAATCATACTGTGATTGTCTAACCTGGACATGAAAGAGATTGTTGATGTGAGACAATTTATGAGCTGGCCTAAGATTTTATGTTTCTAGTTGTGTGGGTCTTGTGTACTGAGTCTGAGAGACTTACACAATGAGATTGCTTTTTTTTTTGTATGGGGAGTAAATAAGTGAATTTCCCAATGCCTATAGTCTACTCAGGGAGAGATGTTCATTCACTAACAAAACCAAAAGCGCCAAGGTTTGTCTTTACCCAGTTAAGCATTTACAAAGTGGTCATGTTCAGTCTCTTAGGGAGTCCGCCTGGCAATGCACACAGACAAGCCTCACATTGCTCATATGTCTGATAATCCTCTGGGGGGAGGGGGGAAGCCTGCTGCGAGGGCAGCCAGATGCTCACAGTGGCTGTTAAATAATAACCACCAGAGTGTGCTTTCTCTTCAGCAACATTATGATCTATATCTACTCCCATAGGGTGCAGTAGGTAGTGGTCAGCTGATCATACAATGTACAAACAGTCCTTTGGTGAAATGAACATTGACAGCCGTGTTAAGTACTGTTACTTTTCAAACTAAAATTGCATTACAATAGATGATTGCAGTGTTTTAATGGCGCTAAACTTTTTTTTTTTTTGTTCTAGCCATTCCCACACAATGAAACAAAAGCAAAAACCAAACGCTGAAGACTGCAGGTAAAGTAGAGTCAGATTGGTCCTTCTCATCCTAAGCATTTCATTGTACTGTTAACCCTGTTTTAACCTTGCACATGACAAATAAAAACAATTTGAACTTGAGCTGCAGCAGGTGATGCATGGACTTCCATTGCTTCAAAATCAGCCACTGTGCTCAGCAGTTTGACTTCTTTACCGTTCATTTTCCGTGACGGGGTTTGAAGGAAAACTGGTTTATATTGCAGTGTAGAGAAAAAAAAAAGTTTATTGCTGGTCTGAGATGTTCTGTGTTCAAGATTTTCTTTAAGTGTAATTATAGATGCATGAAGATAAATTATATCATTAATAATTCCATAATTGCACTGCAGCCCTCTTAATTGTAAATACATTGAAATGCCATGTGCATAAAGATTACCACCCATAGTTATTATTCATCACCCATGAAATAATATATTATTTACAATAATAGAGCTGATTACATTATATATATAGCATCACTAGGTAGCAGTGTTGCATTGTAACCTAATTATATATTTAGCTTTAACTTTTGCTATTTTCTTCCATAATAAAAACTTCTCTTGACCTAATTATATTACAGCATGAATTTTAATTCAATAATTGTAATCATCTTGCTGTAATTTGCATATTTCACTTATACTTTTGTCCTTTTCTCACGTTCACACACAAAACTGTTTTCTCACAAATTGTGCAAGACTGAAACAACTGCTGGACTGGACACCGTCCACTTGGTACAAGAGAGTAGCCAAGACGTTTACAAGGGTTTTCATTGTTTGTTTGTTTTCAGGAAACAAAAGACAAAAGGCTAACACTTAAATGTTCCAACAGGAACTGACTGCTAAGTGGAAAGGCTGTGTTACCTAATCATATGCTGATATAAAGAGTAAATGTTAACTTTACTTTTTGAAATATGGCTGTAGCCTACATTTGTTGTACAGTTGCATATCAATCAGATCATTGAGAAAATAAATATATGCAACCAAAAACCTTCTACCAAAAAGAAGACTAAATTCAACACAATATAATGCTCAAGCTTTCTGGACTGAATTTCATTCTGGTGACCTTCTTGTTGAAAGGTGGCAGCTCTACCACCGGAGCCACCGTGCCACCCACATATAGTCACCGATTCACCTAAATTGCATGTTTTGTGTCTGTGGGGGGAAACTGGAGAACTCAGAGAAAGCCCACACATGGAGAGCATCCTGCAGCGTTCTTTTTGTAAGATAGTAACTCTAAACTCTACTCTGCCATGCCGCTTTGTTGCTACTGTTACAACTAAAAATCACAACATACCTTCAGAGGTCAAATGAGGGTAATGTTTTGATTGGTCAGATCTATTTTCGCAGCAAAGAAAGGGCCAATCAATATTATAAGGGTATTCTTTAGACTGTAGCTAATTATTAGACTTGCAAACAGTCTCAATTGCTTTTGGTAGGATGTATTAGATCTTGAGGATTACTCACAGACACGGTCCATTGGTGTGGTCTTATAATTTGGACCTTTCTGAACCAAGTGGACCGACACAGACTCAAGGAAAATGTCATTAAAGTTCTGCTTGTCCCCCAAACAATTGTGGTTATCTGAATTTGGCTCCCTGACTGGCCTTGACAGGCCATCTTATCTTAATTTGCCTGTAAGTTTTGTTAACCTGAAGCTCTGCCCCTCCCTCCCCTCCTACCGAGGAGTTCCATGGACTTTTCATAGGGGCCCAGCTGAATAAACATACTGTCATCGTTTTAGGACTCTCTGGATTCGTCCTTGGACGTCCTCAGCACACCCCGAGTGTGTACGGATCTCTCCAGAGGGAACTATTTGAACTGAGTGATTTTATCTGAACTCTGCAGTGCCTCTGTGTGTTGTCTCTGGACTGCTCACCGTCTTTGCATCCCCCCAATGTCGATGTCATTATGTGCATATGCACAATTTTTTTTTTTCATTATCACGCTGTTGACATTTCAACCAAAGATTAAGAACCTGTTAGGATTTTTTATTTTTTTGTCTCCAAACCCTATGTGTCATTTTTCTCCACTTTTTATTGTTTCTCCAAACAAGTCTCACTTGTAAACAAGTCTTCGAGGCTCAATGGGACGTATCTGTTTAAATAAAGGTTGAAATGAAAAATAAATAAATAAATAAAACTAAACCCACCAATACTTCTTTCCTCCTGGGGAAAGAAGTATAGGCTTCATGTATAATGCATCCAGTATCATGAAGTATGTGCTACATGTCCTGACTTCCCACAATCACTGCTTGTTCTTTTTCACATCATTACCTGTGGATAAATTTACATGGAACCAACACAGGGAACTTCTACTTTTATCATTACTGCGAGTAAACAACAAGGACCAACAGGTACTGTGAAGTCACTGAAAGAACATGGCGCTGCGTGTGCTCCCTGCGAAAGCTCAAGGTGTTCGATGTGTCACTGTGAGCCAAATGCGTTTAAATTAGTTCAACATTTTAAAATGTTTCAGCAGCAGAGCTGGTGATTTGATTAGACCTAATGTGTGCTCTGTCAGTCTGCAAGTCACGTGCACACTCTCCATAGATTTTATCACTGAGTTAATGATAGAACTTTGTGAAGCTGCAAAACCTTTTAAAACATCTTTGGATAAGTGTGTGTGTGTGTGTGTGGGGGGGGGGGGGATGTGTGTGAGTGTGAATTAGTGATATAAGCTATGAAAATGGATTAGGATGAGTGAAAAGCAGGGTTATTTGATTGTGGTAAAGCAGATTGTGAATAAAATATAACTGATGTTCTCCCCATCAAAACACTTCCAGCAGATAAATCAGATACAAGAACTCCTGGGTGGGCTTCTACCAGCTGAGCACATTCTGGAGAAGTCACAGGCAATCATTGACTGGAAGCTTGATGGTTTATTTTTCGCTCTTCTCCAGCAGCCAGTTTGTGAAATGTCCCAGACAACAACAGGCCTGATATTTGACTCTTGTCAACATGACATAGACACAGTATTAATGTACCTGCTGCCGTGGCGATCAGGACAAACAATCAGCACTGTCAACATCAGTGAGCTGCAGGTGCTTGCGTATTGTTCTCACAGATTGACTGATTGAAAAGATGTTACATAAATGTACAATGTCTTTTAAAATAAGGTGCTTATCATGGATTTTAATTAAAAAATAATAATTAAAAAGATAAACTTCAGTCTGTGACAGTTTTCTATTAAATTAACAAGAGAACATAATGTTTTTTTGTTTTTGTTTTTAGCAACAAAGAAATGCAAAAGACCTGAGATTGAAATGAATGGATACTGATAGTGATACCAGATGGGACAGCAAGAACAGCATTTTAATTGCCCACACAATATTACAAGTGTAATAAAAAGGGATTTGTTTGTCCTTGGGTTGGATTTGGTGTCTGAATTGCAGCCATGTGAGAGCCATGAGAACTTATTTTTAACTTTCTCACATCCCCAGCTACTTTATGGATGTTAAGAGTCGTACACAGGAACCATATTTTAAACTGCATTTGCTGTTCACTCTGTTTTAAACACGTCACTGATTTAAAACATTGATCTTTGCCAAAAAAAAAACTCTTAGCAAGCAAACATTGCATTTTATAATATACATAAATCTTACCTAAATCCATCCATCCATCCATCCACCCATCCATCCATCCATCCATCCATCCATCCATCCATCCATCCATCCATCCATCCATCCATCCATCCATCCATCCATCCATCGTTCCTTCCATCCATCCATCCATCCATCCATCCATCCATCCATCCATCCATCTTTCCCTGCATGGGGTTCTGAAGGAGCTTGTGCCTACCTAAGGGGCGGCTGTGGCTGAGTGGTTAGAGCAGTCGTCCTCCAATGCAAGAGTTGGGGGTTTGAATCCACCAGCAGTCACATGCCAAAGTGTCCCTGGGCAAGACACCAAACCCCTCATTGCCTTTGATGTGTGTCCCATCAGTGTATGACTGTGGTAAAGCTCTGATGAGTCTCTTTGTTCAATTATCTTTGTAGAGATCTAGTAGAGTGCTGTATAAATGGGTTAATGAGGTCACAGATTGTAGAGTAAAGCTCTTTGAGTGTCTTGATAAGATAGAAAGATGCAATATAAGTACAGAACATTTACCTCCAGCAGTCATTGTGCAAGAGACTGGTAGAATCCGAACAGGTTGCCGGTTCATCACAGGACCACATAGATACAATCATTCAAATTCGCATGGCCTATTTTTGTTTTGCAAAAGAAGTTGCAAACAACAGAGGAAGGAAGATGTGAATTATAAAGTTGCATTGTTTTTTTCACTCGAAGATTCGGCAATTGTTTGGGGCCAAACGCCCTGCCACCCAAACACTGACATGTGGAGCAGAGGGCTGCCACCTCTGTCAGAGGTAGGTGTGGCTGCTTCACCTTTCCCACCAGCATTTTGTTGGAACAGTGAGCAGATCTGAACTAGCATCATCACGATCACTGGCATGCCTTCTCTATTTGAGGATTCAGCTTATGTTGTGTTTTGCCCCTTTAATTTTGTCCACTTGTTTTAGCAGGTGAGCTGAGAGAGTGCAGGTCCCTCACAGATGGGACCAGTTCAAGCTGGTTTCCACCTGTGTGTATGGGCAGAGCTGATCCAACACTTGGTATTGATGTGTTTGCTCACACCTGGTGAAGCGTTCAGATTGTGCTTGCTAAACCTTCTGAGCTTTTTGAAAACTAATTGGATGAAAATAGAGAAACTTGCCTGTTCTGGTTCCTTAGGTGAATTTGTGGTTCAATTGGTCCTCCTGTTGTACATGACAAATTGTTTTGTGGTCCGTTAGTTTTGTTTTCTGGTTGACGTTGTCTCCATCGGGACCTCCATCTCTTTAAAAGATCCAGTTCTGTCCTCTATTCGTGCCTGCCTGCTCACTCTTTCTAGTCTCATCTGTTCCTCATTACTCATCTGTTTTTGTGGAACCTCTTTCCTTCAAGCTTGAAAACAAAGACAAGAATCAGTACGTTACGCAAAGTCCAGTTCTGTGTACTTGGTTCAGTCTCATAATCTGTTCCCTTCTCTTCACAAAGATTCCAGTCCAGTTCTTCCTCCCCCATAAATAAATCCACATATCAAACATTTTTCAGTCAGGTCATCTGGACAGTTTCTTTTTTTTGTTTGAGCTGAAACCCACATATCTTTACAATGAGTCTGTGTGCACCTTCTCGGTCCTCTGTTGAGTTGCGTCGCTAACTGAGTCTCGTTCAGCTATCAAAGTTACCAATATGACGCTATAATCTCTGAAGCACAGCTCGCCACACAAAGTTGCCAAAATACTGTGATTAAATTCAGCCATTAATAACATTTATTCCAAAATTAGCTTTTATAGAATAATGTCTATTTTTATTAGAGATTTTCTAAATCAAGCAGTGTAAAATGATGCAAATTAGAGTTGCTTAACGTTAAACCTTATAGTGTGTAAGTTCTGATGTATGCTCAATAATCCTGTGAGGACTCAAGGAGTCTTTTGGATAAAAGAAGAAATGTTTCAACAAAGGAATCCATCTGGAGGACCTGGCTCAGCCTCGTTAGACTCACAGCATTTATCACTCATAAACCATTTTCATTTATTGTCACATATATTTGAAAAGATTTTACTCACAATTCTTAAAGCAATTTTTTTTTGATAACTTATTTAAGCTGTTTTGTCACAAAGTATATATATATATATATATATATATATATATATATTTTTCCCCAAAAGATAAAAAAAAAGATAAAGAAAAGAAAATAGGAGGCATCATCAACTGTCCTCCCATCCTCCCTAAGATTCATAGTTATTGCAACACTTCACAATATGCATGTTGTTAACTATTGATCAGGAGAGCAGAAAAATACACAGAAAAAAAAAATAACTGAAATATTTTAAAGCAGCATTAAATAGATCATGTGAGCAAACAGGGACGGAGTGTAAGAACGAAATAGATTAAGCAATGTTAAAATCGTTACATGTGACTCTGCAAATTCCATAACAAAGATACTTGTCAATTTGAAAATATTGTAAAAGAGGAGTTTAAATGTTTTGTTATGCAAAGATATATATTTACAACTGGGTTCAAATGCCCTTCCCCCCTCAGCTCTAAGTGTCTTTTCTAAGATGAGTCATTCTTCACCCCTCCCTTTTATTCTTCTCATCCTTTCTGATTCCTTTCATTTCACTCAACTCCTCTTCCCCTCTCACTGTTTCATCTTTCAACCCTACTTTTTCCTCAACCGACATCCTGTAATCCATCTGGGGGTGTCTAATGTTGGATGTTCACCCAGTGAGACTGATCCCCCACTACGAGTCTCCACGAATCCCAGATGATATTCAGATCAGCTCTGTCTCTCATCTCCCTTGACCTTGAATAAACCTGTAAACTCTGTTGCGATTTGGTCACTGCTAGTAAACACGCAATCAATTGAATGGGATTTTAATTTTTCGACCACAGATACGTTTGAATCATCATTATGCAGAGAGCCGTTTCTCTTCTGGGGATCACATCCTCTTTGAAATGTGTGTCAGCTGTGTTTGCTGTCTACTGGCCCAGATAGGCTTTTGTTGTGTCTACTGAAGAGGGTACTGCCCCACATTTTACCTGCTCTTTGTTTCCGGAGTGACTAATGCATTAATTAAAACAGGGAAGTTAATGGATGTGAACTGGCACGATGGGCGACTTCATCCCACAAGTGTCCTAGATACTAGGAATGGTGCTGATGTTTTTTTTTTTTTTTTTTTTTTTTAGAAACCTAAAAGTAGTGGTATAAATGTTTAATTTGATGGTGAAAAATCCCATCAATAATTTATTAGAAAGACTCATATAAAAACTAAAATAGATGTAGACTTCAGAACTAGTAATATGAGGTAGTTTTAGGATGGTTATCCTATTATTAGTATTTACAGTTCTCACTGCCTTCCATGATTCTTAACCTAACGAGGTTGCGTCAGGTCATCTGGACACATTCTACTTGTTGAAACGTTTAATCTTTTATACAAAAAACTTCTTCAGTTTGAGAAGCTGCAAAAAAAAAAACCAGTTTTATAAGCAGCACTTTCTCATACTTCTCATATCCATCACTGCACCCTGTACTCCTTGGTCAGTTGGTTATCATCATCATCATTATCTACACGTAGGCTCTCACACTGGTTCATTTTCATCTATAACACCCTCCTTGGTTTGCGACCTTCTTATCTCTCCTCCCACATGTCACGTCGTCAGTGCAGTTACAACATGCGCTCTCAGGCCATCATTACCTGCAGAGTTTCCTCAGTGTGGACTGAACTCGACAAAAAGGCCTTCTTCTATTCAGCTCCTGCAACCTGGAACACCTTGCAACAGGAACTGAACTTGTCCTCCTTGATTTCTTTAAGGGGTTTCAAACATTTGATAATGTCAATAGAAAAATCAAAGCAGATGTGTTCGTTTTTAGTATTTCACCTTGTTTAACAGCACCCTGATTCATTGTTTTGTACACTACTCTTGCTTTAACTTCATTGTTACTGTAGTTTATTGTTGTCATTGTCTACTGTTATTGTTGTCTGTACTCTGTGTGTTCTGTTTGGAACAGGTCCCTCATTGAGTTTCCATCGTTCAATGAGGCTAGCCATCATAAATAAAGGTTGAATGAAAGAGTATGCATATTTTGGGTATTTATAAAAGTGCTATACAAATAAAATACATTATTATTATCATTATCATTATCATTATTATTATTATTATTATTATAGCGGACAAACCAGTTTGTTGATGACAGCCAAAACTAGTTGTTCACATGCAAGAGGTGGACCATCAACCTGACAACTGATAGTTAGGGCTCTGATGGGCACTTGCTATTCACAGAGGGCTGAGTGATACTAGCAATAACATCATTAGAACTGCATTATTTTGAGCAGCAAGCGCCCATCAGGGCACTAACATTAGAGCCCTGGCCGTTAGGCTGATGGTCCAACCTTTGCATGTGAACAACTAGTTCTGGCTGCCACCAGCAAACTGGATGATCCTCTATGAGAAGGTGCTGATTACAAAACTGTTCGTTGCAGATCCTCAGGCAGAAGAGGCGTTTGGATAACAAAACACAATATTTAAAAAAAAGAATAATCCATCCAGAGGACCTGAAAAACTTGTTAGATGTATCTACCTGGATTATTAAGCATGCATCTGGAAATTATTTAGTATAATTCTTATATATATTTTCAAATTAGCAATAGATTTCCAGACGTTTAAGTAGAAAGGCATCACCCCAGCCGGTCAAAGCAGATGGCTTCTCATCCTGAGCCTGGTTCTGATGGAGGTTTCTTCCTGTTAAAATGGAGTTTTTCCTTTCCACTCTCTCCTTTGTGCTCGTTCGGGAAGGGTGACTGCAACAAAGTGAAGATCCAATACAATCTGCTGGCTTTATAACTTTTACTAATTGGCTCTTTTATGTATGTGAATGTTTCTGTTCAGTGCCCTGAGGTGTCTTCTGTTGTGACTTGGCGCTATACAATAACCTTTTTAAAACTTAGATTCAGGCATTATGAGAAGAATTCACATGATGCAAGTATGAATTATTTTCATAATAGTTTTTTTTATTCACAAAAAATACATAGAGGGGTACATTCATTCACAGAAACATACCATGTATGGCTATATGTTATGGTCAAATAGGTAGTCCTACATGATACACATGCATTAAAGAGATGCTGTATTGAAAGTACACTCAGCACAATGCATGTCAGAGCATGTACTGTATGTCTCCTGAACTGTATGCTCTACGTTGCACAACATACTTATATCAGAATAGAATTTGTGAAGTTTTGATAGACTCTTTTAATGCACAACAATTTTTTGTCCAGTTTTAAGAAGTTCTGGTTAATATTGTAAATCATAATAAGTCCACTTTCGTTATTAAATAATAATTAAACTAACTAAGTACACTAATCCTGTTGACTTAAACATACTCCTTTATAGGTCTTGAAGATCAATTAAAAGAGAAAAAGAATTACACTAAGAAACCAAATCTGTACAATAGTTGTTTTTTTTTTTGTTTGTTTTTTTTTACGTCACTGGTTAATGTGTCTAAATTTGAAAAGAGTAAGCACTTCACCATGCTTGTTTGCAAACAAAGACAACCAAAGTGACAAAAAATAAATAAAAAGAACAATACCAACGTTCATGGAATAGTCTTTTGGGATAGAGAAGTATGTTAAATGCATATAAATATGCTCACATTTGTTGATAAAGTATGCAAATAAAAAACATACTATGGAGACATTGAGCACATACAAGCATTCCAAAATTGCTTTATATATATATATATATATATATATATATATATATATATATATATACATATAGAAATCTATTTCATACATCATTTGATATAGTTCAGGATAACATTTTATGTTTTGAGTTTACATTTTATTATGTGTACCTTTAAATAAAGTCTAATCCAACTATTGGTGCAATCAACAGTGGTTTGATATTTTGCAAAAAACTATATCACACAATACAAAATTAATTTAGTTACAACACACATAAGTCTGAAATGTTTATGTAAATGAATTTGTGTTTTTTCGCACAACTTCATTTAATGGGTGGTCATTAAATTAGTTGGTTTTGTAAACATACAGTACCACAGTAGGTCTAGTCACTTGTAAACAATAGTGTGCAGCTCACGCAAGTGGTAAGATAAATAGTGGTAGGGCTTGACAAGAAAGTGTTAAGTTTTTAACATTTAACAGACCAGAATAATGCAAAGCACAAAATAAATCTGTATAGAAAAGAACAAAAAAATAGTCAATTGGCCTCTACTGTAAACATGCACACACTGCAGTGTAAGCGGAGTGCAGTCCATACAGTAAAACTGTTGGCAAATAGTTAGTGTTTGATTTTATTTTAATTTTAGGTTTTAATCCAATATATCCCAATCATTTGCTGTAATGAGATTTATTTTTCCTAATATCCTGATCTTTTGTTAGTAAAAGCAGCTTGCTTTGACCCCTAGCTGTCTATTGCAACATTTTGAACAAAATAAACTAAACAAACATCCATCCATTTATATGCTTATAAATGCATGCGCTGTGCACCTTGTATGTATCCATCAACACTGTCCATCCATTATCTTTACCTGTTTCATCCTTTTGGGTCACGATAGTCAGTGGTGCCCATGTCCAGCGGTCATTGTGCGAGGGACAAGGTAAACCCTGGACAGGTCTCCAGTCCATCACAGGGACACAGAGAGACAAACAACCATTCACACTGTCACTCACCTATGGACAATTTAGAGTTACCAATTAACCTATCTGTGGGAAGAAACCGGAGTCCCCGGAGAAAACACTTGCATGCATGGAGAGAGCATGAAAACTCCACCCAGAAAGTCCCCACGTCGGGATTTGATCTGGCGACCTTCATACCGAGAGGCAACAGCGCTACCAACTGCAACACCATGCCACAAAAAAAAAAAAAAAAAAAGACAAAGAACTACAGTGTCCATACACAATGGGGGGAAAAACAAGCAATTAGATGCTAAACAGTTTTAGGTTGTGGATGCTAATTTTTATTCAGTTTTATTTTTCTTCACAGCACCATCCGCCATGTTTGATCTGAGATGACTGCTCAGTAAAACCTTAACCAGCACGCACAGTACCGAGTGCACATAGAGCAACACAAGAGGGAAATAAGCATCAAAATGGAGACAGTGTTTTTTAAAAACAAACGCATGGTGCAGAGTGTAGGACTTTTTGACAAATTTTAGATCTTTCCCCAAAACCCTATTGTAATTTATTGCTGTAACAACACAATCACCAAGGAAACGTAAAAAAAAAAGTGCCATTTGTTTCTGCTCCTGACAGGAGGGCTTACTTTAAGCCTTCCCAAATTATTAGTTATTAATTACCATTATATAAAATGGTATAACCAAATATACACAGATTTTATATGCATTTAAAATATTATACGCTTTATCAAAGTGCTTTATATAATCATGGATGGTGATGCACAAACACAACATTTGTCCACCAGCTGTTCCATAATACCACAATAGGTGTACACTATTAACTTTATCTCTAAACTTTGGACCATTTATGTCATTGTTTACATGTGTTTTTAACTTTGTTGTTCTTCCATTAGCTACAAAATGCAGGTCTAACATTGAAACAATACATGACATGGTATATAGTGCAATAAATATAACTTCTACAATTTCTTTGCAGCTATCACTCAGTTATTTCCTCAATGTGCAGTGCAGTCTTCACAGACATGGGTCATTTACAGAGAGTGCATGCATGGAGCTGGTGTAAAGGGAACAGTCAAGCAGGTCATCCCATTCTTGCCGATTCACAGTATTACTTAGACGTCAAAGGGTTACCATTTGTTCTACAGTGTAGGTCCAGTTTCATGTCCACTTTGATGTGCAGTCAGACAGACCGCCGCTGGCCTTGTGCATGTGCCCTGTTGACTATATCCTGGTACATCTTGGACCTGAGGAACCGTGGGTACGAGTCTTTCTCCATGAGGCTGTAGATTTTTCCTTGGACCTCGTTGAGGCTGGTTGGAGACGGATCTGCCAGACTCGCTTTTGTCTTCTCCCTGGTACGGTAATCAATGTTTACCTGTCAGGTAAAAGACACATACGTTCAAGAAAAAGTCTCAAAATGCATATTTTTTTTCCTATTGTATAACCACAAATCTCACTTTTACAATAATATGAAATATCAGGTTATTTTCAAACAACCGTATCCAGACAAAAATAATAGTTACAAATTATATAAACTCTATAGAATCTGTACACACAAGTCCTGATTTTCAAAACAGCTCATGCAACAATACAACTATGATTTGATTCACACTTTATTCAATATCGTGAACTGTATTCCATATATGCACTCTGGGTTATGTAAGATAAAATGCAGCCCATTAATTTTACTTCTGAGACTGAAAGTAATAATTTTTTGAGGAATATTTATTCAAAAGGTATTTCAGCCTTTTTTCTTGTTTTATGACAAACACACTCCTAATATCCATCTCAAAGAAAAAGTGGGTTTATTTGAAATATGACTGAGGTTAACTTTTAACAATTCATTTTTCATTCATATTTTGACAACTTGATTGTTTTCAAGGTAAATATGTAACACCGATCATGGAAACACACCTCTCTTGGTGACTGAACTTCAATGAACTCCTTAAATATCTTGTTTGCTTTTGAAACGAGTTTTGTTGAGCTCTTGATTTTTTTGTAGTCCTCACAAGCCATCCAAAATTCAATATTCTCATCGCTGAACTCCGACTTGAGAAATGTTCGGAATGCAACCAGCCCATCTAGAAATGACAAAAATAAAACAAAAAACAAGAACAACACTGAATTTGATAGTGAATTATAATTATAGTGATCAGATTTAGTTATGTGTGCTGGTATAACAAAAAACAACATTTTGTGTTTGAAATGCAAACAAACACAAAATACACCCCTTTGAAATGTTGTTTTCTTCATCAATCAAGGTAAGTGACCAATTTTCTGTTGACATTAACAGAGGAAGAGCATGTTTTTCTACAAGCCTGTGTCATGTTGACATTTTATTTCTACCCCTTCATTTTCTGCTGTTTGCCTGACCAAACTGGCGAGAACAGGGAAAGCTGCCTCATTAATAATATAAACTCATGTTTACTGCAACACTATGCTTGCCAAAACGAACACTGAAAAACAATCACTACAGCTCAAGATATTTAAAAAAAAATGATATATCACAATGCATAATGTGGTACTTTATTTGAGTTGACAAATAAAATGCTCTTACATTTTGCCGTAATAATTTTATGCAATAAAAGAAGGACAATCACTCTTGTCAGTTGCATTATTTATTTTGAAGTGTTTAGTGTGAAGCAATTAAAGTGTTTTTAATTAATTATAATAATAATATGAATAATGGTAATCTGCATTTAAGGTATTTTCTATTGTAAAACAGAGAAGTGTCTTAGGAATAAAAACATACCGTTGAGATACAAACAAAGCAACTTTGTCCTTTGGACCATGCAATAATAATAAAACAAAAGATGATGTCATGGTTCACAGAGAGGGCCTGAGAATTCAGCCATGACACAGGAGTGTAAGTTATAATGAAATTAATTTATTAATTTAGTCATTAAAGTTGCTCAGAAAATCTTTTGTCACTCGAAACTCTGAGGGACGAGAGAACAGGTTGCTGACTTGGATTGCTTGGTGACTGAGAGGGCTTTAAATGCTTAATCCATTAACCTGCAACACTTTAACGCAGTCTGAGGTGCAGCTGCTTCACTGATGTCAGAGAAGGTGATGGGGTTTGGAAAAACGAAGACACAGCCTGGTCATGTGGTGTGGGCACTAGACTGGGGAGTCCAACAAATGCTCCTCCGATTCATGAGATGATGCAGAGGGCGACACAGACACAATCAATCCTTACACACAGATTCTTAATCCAGCATCCAGAAATGAGGTCAATAATCAGGCGGTGGTCATTCACAGAAAGGCAGATGAGGCAATATCAAAAGGGTTCAGGTGAAAATCAGTAGTCAAGAAGCAGATTGAGAGTCTGTGTCCAGAATTCAAATGGGCAGAAGTGTCCTTCAAGGGCAAGGCTAAAAAGGGAATTATCTATGGCCGTGAAACAAGGTTGACAACAAAAGCCCTAGAGAGCAGGGACAGGAGTGCTGGATTACTTCTGGCGCAGGGTGATCGATAATCTGGCAGTGTGACAGAGGCTGGAGAGTGCTTAACAGGTAAAACCCGGAGATGATTAGGCATGATAATGGTGAGCTGAATACGGCTGAAGCAGAACATAGGTAGGGCCTTACATAAATGTGAATCTTTAAAGGTGATTCAGATATTTTATGACATTTTTGCAGTTTGTCATTTAGCTTCTGATTTGGACAAATACTATCAGGAAGTTAAATCTACTGCCAGTGACAGACAAATCTCTAATCGTTAGTGCTTGATTAACAACTTGGTCAACTAAACAAGGTAAGACTGGATTTACATTACAAGTCAAGCATTTAGTGTATGGTCACATATTGCCTACTGCATTTAATGTCAGAGCTTTAAACAATATTCCATCTATCTTTTACCCGCTTCTTCCATTTTGGGTCACGGGGGTCGCCAGTGCCCATGTCCAGCATTCACTGTGCGAGGGGCGGGGGACACCCTGGACAGGTCTCCAGTCCATCACAGGGACACATAGAGAGAAACGAGATAAACACCCATTCACTCTCTCACTCACACCTAGAGACAATTTAGAGTTACCAATCAGCCTAACATGCATGTTTTTGGTCTGTGGGAGGAAACCGGAGTACCCGGAGAAAACCCAAGCATGCACGGAGAGAACATGCAAACTCCACCCAGAAAGGCCCCTGGACCAGGATTTGAACTGGCAAACTTCTTGCTGAGAGGCAGCAGCTCTACCTGTTGCTGCACCGTGCTGCCCCAAATGCAATTCCATTTTAACACCGCTCTCGCTTTGGCTTAATGTCATTCTGTTTTTCCAAATGTTGTTGTGTTTTTTTTTTTTTTTTCCAAATGTAATTTCATTTTTTGAAATGTAATTCAGTTTTTTTTTTCTTTTAAAATAAATGTTCATTTACACGTCAGGGCCACCATCGTTTGTGCATTAAGCAAACATGTGAGAGCGGGCAGGGTGGGCAAGTTGCTTCCCATGAAATCAGCTTTACACTCTGAAGGTTAAAAGCAAAACCCAGTCAGGTTTAATGCACTATTCATCCTTTTCAATCAAATTAAGGCTTGTGTGAATGCAATATTCCTCCAGGGGAACATTTAGTACTCTGCCCCTTTTGTCTTGTCATTACTTATGTAATGGTATATGCGTGTGTGCCTGTGTCTGTTCATGCACATAAAGTGGTGGCCCTCTGTAAAGCTTGCTCAGTTGAAACAAGGTGCACAGGTGTGCTGCTCTCTTTCTGCCCAGGGAAGACTCAGTTCTCGCCTCTAACACGCTTTATGCTTCCGTTGGGCCACAAATTACATTTTATGTGTTCAGTCCTGGTGTTATGTCATCACCTCAGTCTGAACACATCTGTGTGAGTGTCTCTGTCTTATTTGGAGTGTCTATTTATAATAAAGCTTCTCACTTGTTAATGTGTTGGTTTTGCAGCTTGTAGTGGTCACTAACAAACTGTCACGAACTGATGCTGTTTTAGGAAATCCAAAAGCAATGTTGGTTTTGTGATAGCCATTCCTTTTTATCAAGCGAACACCGTCAGCAGTGGACCCCATCAGATTCATTCACCCCAGGAAAGTTTGAGAAACCATGTTTGTCCTCTCTCTCCAGTCAATCATTTTTCATATAGCAACAGCTGATTGTCTCTATATACAACTTTATTATTTAATTTAAACCTATTTATTTTCTCACACACAAAAAAAGAATAAAATAAGCCAATATTAGGCATAAAATATGTAACAACAGTTTAATTAGTCTGTTAAAGAAACCTCAATTCTAAATGTATTAGGCCTAACAAGCAGTATTAATGTAAGCAGCCATAGTGCAGCTTCACTCATTGTTAATTTATTTGTTTTATTATTTGCACATGCTTAATATGTTGGTAAGTCATATATAAAATTATAGTTTTAGCATGCAGGTGGCCTGTTATATTATTTCATTTGGTTGAATCTCTCACCTTAAATGTGGTCCAAACTAAGTTATGCTCTCTAATCTGTCAGTTCAGCAGGTGAAAGTCAGCAAGGCTAGGTCATATAGCATTTTAGCCAGAAGGAAAAATAAATGAAATGAAACTGTACAGAAGGGCATTGGGGAACAGACTGGATCACTTTGTGTCCTGTCTGATATATTTGTGTGACCCTTTCAGTGGTAAGGAACCATCACAAGTAGAATTGGTTTCAAAGGGAGACAGTTGGACTTTGTGAAGCTAAAAGATAAATTGATGAAGACAGTTGCATTAGGTTCACCTTAAATTTATTTTGCTAACTGTAAGATGAAAAAAAAAAAAATCACTTACATTTGTGACCAAGAAGATTATCGAAAGACTCAGACCATCGAACAACCTCGTCTGTTGATAGTCTGAAGAAAGAAAGCCAATGGGAAGAGATCAGTTAGGATGTTTATCCACCACTGTGCTTCCATGTTTTTTCTCACAATACGTGGTACTGAATAAATTATTAAAGAACAGCTGAGTTCACTGGATGATTTAGCTTCTGCTCAATAATGTTTTTTTTTCCCCTTGCAAAGCTATGAATTACTCAAGGATCTTAGGGCATTAATAAGTGAATGACAAAATGAACGTGACCTTTACATCACTGCAAATAAGTGAAGCAAAATGCCGGCAAAAGCATTAGCAACATTTGACCTTTTCACCTTCTCTCTAACATGAACATGAAAACAGCATTTTGTTCATGCAGTCATGTTTACAAGACAGTGGTGACACCAGCTATGTTGTATGGTCTGGAGACAGAGACATGGACAAAAAGACAGGAGACAGAACTGGAAATAGAATAAATGAAGATGTTGAGGTTCTCCTTAAGTGACAAGGATGGATAAGATTAGGAATGAGATCATCAGAGGTACAGCACAGGTTGATAAAGTTAGAGAGACCAGACCCAGATGGTTTGAACATGTCCAGAGGACGGACAGTGGTTTGGACATGTCCAGAGGACGGACAGTGGTTATATTTGTAGAAGGATGTTAGAAATGCAGCTGCCAGGAAAAAGACAAAGAGGAGATATATGGATGCAGATAGAGAGGACATGGAGGTAGTTGGAGTGAGGACAGAGGACGCAGAGGACAGAGTGATTGATACATGCTCATACTATTAACATATGTTCACCAAACAAGGTTGATTTACATCGATTGGATCACTTATAACATATTCCTGAACCTATTCCAGTGCTTATTTTGAGGTTCTGCTCTATTAGATATTTTGACAAGTACTGTAGAAATAGCTCCTTATTGAAACAGCTTGATTTATTAATTTATTATATTCATCACCCTTATGGTTCATGACATAGTTAAAATCAAGCTGAATCAATTTTCTTATTATTTGAAATTAATTTAAAAACACATTTTGTCGATAATGAACACTATTATAACACTTTTATTTTCCTTGTGAATAACTATGTTTTAACTATGTAAGGCTCTCGACACTATTAGTTGAATCAAATGTTAAATAGTCTTGATATTTAGCTAAATGTAGATTTAAAAAAACAAACAAACAAAACACAAAAACACTGATTAGCTTAAATAATGTCAGCAAAGTACTAATATGATTATTCCACGAGTAAAGTTGTCAAGAAAATAAGATGAATATTATAAATTAATGATTATTTTTTATGACTCACTTGAGACACCTGGCTGTGGTCTCATGGGCAGGTGGTAGGAACTCAGAGAAATCGTTGTAGGAGTCAGATTTTTTGGACAGGCAGCCGAGTCTGGTCTTCATGGTGCAGAACCTGTTGGAAACACACATTAAAACACCTGGATACCATCTGACCACTTCTGTTTTCTGATGCATGACTAAATATTATAATGAAAAAAAAAAACGTCAATGTGTATATTTTTCAAATATTCATAAAAAAAAAAGCATCTGAAGTTGACCAGAGCGCTGTGCAGTTTATCCAAACATCAATATACAGTATTAAAATAAATAAGTTAAAAACGCAACAATGTGGTCCAATAACAATTCATGTTCTGCTTAAATCCATGGGCAAAGAGAAAATATTATTTTTTAGCAAATATTTGAATATAATAGTTTTAATAAAGGTCTGCACGGTGGGACAGTTGCTAGAGCTGCTGCCTCTCAGCGGGTTGCCCCGGTTCAAACCCCGGTCCAGGGGCCTTTCTGGGTGGAGTTTACATGTTCTCTCCGTGCATACGTGGGTTTTCTCCGGGTACTCCGGTTTCCTCCCACAGATCAAAAACATGCATGTTAGGCTGATTGGTAACTCTTAAAGTGTCTCTAGGTGTGAGTGAGAGAGTGAATGGTTGTTTGTCTCTTTGTGTCCCTGTGATGGACTGGAGACCTGTCCAAGGTGTCCCCCGACACTTGCACAGTAAAAGCAGGACATGGGCACCTGTGACCCCTGCCATCCAAAAAGGAAGAAGTGGGTAAAGATAATAGACTGATGGATGGATAGTTTTAATAAATTCTCCTCCTTCAAAGCAAAAACAAAACAAGCAAAAAATAAAATAAAATAAAATAAATAAAAGCCAGCAGGTAAAGTAAATATACAGGCAAAATTTATATTTTGTTACTGTTAGATTCTACAAATATCTTCAGTCACACCAGAAACGACCAACTTGATTAGAGAGAAGCCTTTTGTGCATATGATAAATAATTAAAACGACTGCCGTGTAAAACAAAGAGACACAAAATGAAGCATGAGGCAAACTTTGAACATACGTAAATGACATTTGGATGAACAACCTCCTTTTTTTATTACACCTAGATTGACTTCTTTGCCTGATATATACACAATAGTTACATAAGCTTAATATATTCTGTGTACTGACTATATCTATTAAAATATTTATATGTGATGAATATATTTATTCAATTATTGTATATTTATTAAGTATCCCTGTTGTTAGGAACTACTTGAAACGTTCTATTAGATTTAAATTTTCTTTTTTTTTTATTCTGATTTTTTTTTTTTTTTTTTTAAAGGAAGTTTCACTCATATATCTAAACACAGCGAATTAAACCGTCCTCTCTTGTCACAGTCTGTCCCGAGTCATTTGTATACTGTTCCTGTCATGTTCTGTTTGTCATGTTTTGCCTCTGGGACACATGGGTCATGCCAGATGGGGCATGGTTATAAAGATGCTCTATCAGAAGCAGTGCGCTTCTTTAGCACTGGATATGTTCTACTCTATTTATAAGAGCATTATAATCAGAATTTGGCATTTTGTGTACAGTTAATTACAATTAGATCTATTTATGTACAACCATTTTTACCTGTTTACTAAACATATACAATTGCAATTAAATAATGGGTGGGGGGATTAAAGTATATAACTTAAGCTTAGACAGAGAGAGACGTTCAGAATTACATGTGTATAATGTGCTGAGCCCATTTTGTGGTTAATTTCACATAACTGGCGAGTAAAATGTTGTTTTTTTCTTGGTCAGTGGTGCTCTAAAGCTGATTAGCTGCTGTACCTATCTTTGGGTTTTTAAATCAAAACAACTCTATTTGAGAGCAAGCGGGAACATTAGGGAAGTCAGACAAAAGACAGTTTGGTACATTATGTATAGAAGAAATTACCGTAAGACAAAAACAGCATAAAAAAAAAAAATATCAGGGAGTAGGTGGATAATGACAGAAGGATCAATTAAGAAACATCTTCACCTATCTTTCAATGGGAAATGAATAAAAGTGCAGTACATAGATCATATTGTATGATTAATTAAATAAATAAATAAATGCACATGCACAATAATAATAATAATAATAACAAAGGCACATTTGTGGATCATTATTAAATTGTTGAATACATCTAAATAATGATCTGAACATGTAAGAAACAATTAATGACCATAACAAGTAATTCAAATGCACTGTCCCAGTGATCCACATTTATCTGACCTCTTTACGCATTTCTGATGTCGACTTTCAATTTGTATTATTTTCAGCAAGCCGCCTTCATGCAAGCACTATGAGTATTTGTAGATATTTATGTACTTTTTACACGCAATTTTTTTTTTTTAGATAAAAAAATAAAACTGTGCAAAATGAAAACAATTACTGGTAAATGTATCTGAATAAAGCAAAACATACAATTTGAGCTCACCAATCAGTGAGCCTGCATGTGCATGAATACTATTTTACAAATGTTTTTTAAACACTTTAAAAAAAGTGTTTAGAAATGTATGAAAAACAAGTTTAAGAATATGTAAGAATAAAGATTCCTTAATAGTACAGATGTTCATCTTTAAAACATTCTTTATTATTATATCAAAGGATAAAAGGCTTGCTAACTGTTTTCCTTCCTTCCTTCCTTCCTTCCTTACTTACTTACTTACTTACTTACATAAAGCCATTTTTTCATCGACATGCCTGTACATCATTCCCATCTTTCTGATAAAATTAGGGCAGCAGAATAATGGAGGAATGGACTGATTTGATGCTTGGACATTAGATTCATAACAGTACATAATATTTATGTTTTATTACCAAGCTGAAAGCCATTTGCTTGAATTAATGGGCTTCAGGAATCTATTAAATTCCAAGACTTTTCAAAACTTCACTTTGTTTTCTCCCATTTACTCATGACAGGATGTTTTGACGCACTTGTGAGCTAGAAAAAGCAAAACAAACACAAAACAAGTGCATTTGTGTTTGAATTGGAATATTTAGATAATATGATTTTTCTTTTTCTTTTTTTTTTTTTTTTT
>NC_056500.1:6314352-6315702 GCF_014905685.2 Nematolebias whitei
GGGGGTGTTTGTCATTAATAATACATGTTTGTCTTTCAAGTATGACATTTCGTTACTGAAATTAAGATATTTGCATTGCAAATAACTTGAGTTTAGCAGGTCCCTGGTTCAAACCCCGGTCCAGGGGCCTTTCTGGGTGGAGTTTGCATGTTCTCTCCGTGCATGCGTGGGTTTTCTCCGGGTGCTCCGGTTTCCTCCCACAGACCAAAAACATGCATGTTAGGATGATTGGTAACTAAATTGTCCTTAGGTGTGAATGAGAGAGTGAATGGTTGTTTGTCTCGTTTGTCTCTATGTGTCCCTGTGATGGACTTGCGACCCATCCAGGGTGTACCCCGCCCCTCGCACAGTGATTGCTGGACATGGGCACCGGCGACCCCCGTGACCCAAAATGGAATAAACGGGTAAAGAAAATGGATGGATGGATAACTTGAGTTTGTCAAAAAAAAAAAAAAGCTAATACTCCCCTCATCCTGGGTTTGACATCTTTACCTTCCTTTACCCACTAAAAATAAACCTTCACACTTCTGTAGTCTCTGCACCTTGCTTTAAATAGAATCCAGGGATGACGCAGTCTGACCCAGAAATGCCCAAGTTATATATCAGTTATGTAAAAAAATAGAAGCAGTGAACTGGAAGAATAGTTTGTCAGTCATCAGCATGAGTCATAATCTCAAGGTGCACTTTATTTGCTAATGAACAGTTTTCAAAAGGCTGTGAAATCAGTGGGCGGAGATTAAATGTACAAACATCATCAGTTGTCATGACGTTTTTAAAAAGTTCTCCGGCATCATGACAGCAGACATAAACACTTTTTTTTTGGTCTAATAATACAAGTATGGAGGTAAAAAAGTGACACATAAGTCAAAAGATGGAAATTTATACACATTCAATATGTTCTGGTTTAAATAAAATAAATATAATATACTAAACATATCTGGATTTGGAGAATATTTTATACTTTAAAATTTCCATTTATAGTTATTTTCAAAAATATGTATCTGATGAAATTTTCATAGCTTAAGTTTGTCAAATTTTGGGCGTTTTAGTGTTCATACTTTTCAGAGTCTTTCTTAATTAGTCATTCGCACCACATGTGGTACATGTGGTGGAACAAAATTGTGTACACGGGGTTCTAGTTACATCCAACAATAAAATGTAAAAAGAAAAACAGTAATAAGATCTAAGATATGAACTAAGAAAAACATTAACTAAAAATAAGGTAAGCTGTATAGCATAAAAACAATACGCCAAACAGCAGCACGAACATGAGTCTGAGTGAGCAGATGAGCACGAATGAACACAGCAACATGAAACAGATCAGCAGCAACATGAAACAGATCAGCAGCA
>NC_056500.1:6315712-6327967 GCF_014905685.2 Nematolebias whitei
CAGCAACATGAAACAGATCAGCAGCAACATGAAACAGATCAGCAGCAACATGAAACAGATCAGCATCAACATGACACAGATCAGCAGCAACATGACACAGATCAGCAGCAACATAAAACAGATCAGCAGCAACATGATGTGATTCTTCACAGTGATCATCCTGGTTAGCGATTCATGAATCTAACAGCCTTAGGGTAGAAGCTGTTCCTCAGTCTATAGCATATGTGTCAAACTCAAGGCCCAGGGACCAAATGTGGCCCTTGTTAACATTTTATCTGGCCCCCAAGATGATATGTGAAACGTAAAATATTTCTATCTCATGAATTTTTTCAGTAATCTTTGATTATGATGTTGAAAGCACAACAGAGAACATCAAATTAGACCCATCAAACTCTTGCTGAGGGACCTGTGACCAAGAAAAGATGTCGGGTATCTGATTTGAGTTCATGTAGTTTCTGAAATTGGCCCTTAGTTTGAAAAAAAGTTTTAATTTTGGCCCACTTTTGTAAGTGAGTTTGACACTGGTCTAGTGGTTCTACACTTAATGCTCCTCAACCTCCTTCCTGAGGGGAGTGGGGCAAAAAGTGTGTGTGCTGGGTGAGTGGGTTCATGATACAGGTGGCCCTCTTCCTGCATCTGGAGGTGTAGATGTCTGTGATGGTGGGGAGACTGACTCCAACATCTTCTGTGCAGCCTTCACCACTCTCTGCAAAGTTTTTCTTTCTGCAGCTGTGCAGCCCCCATGCCATACGTTGATGCTGGAGCACAGGATGCTCTCCACTGCACACCTGTAGAAGGAGGTGAGGACTGAGCTCCCCAGACCAGCTCGTCTGAGGAAGTAGTCTCTCTGATGAGCTTTCTTGATCAGGCTGGTGGTGACCAGGAACCATGTCCATATTCTTGGCACATATTTGAGTTTGTTCCTAGTGTAGGTTAGACTTTGCCAAGGCTATCCCATGTCTCCGATCCTGTTTGTGTTGCTCATAGACATGATCTTGAGATGCAGTCGGGGAGAGGAGAGTGTCTGGTTTGGAAACCTCAGGGTCTTATCTCTTCTTTATGCAGATGATGTGGTTCTGTTGGTGTCATCAGGCCAAGACCATCAGCATGCACTGGGGCATTTCCCAGCCAAGTGTGAAGCAACTGGAATGAGAGTCAGTTCCTCTGAGGCCATGGCTCATGGTCCAACCTCATACAACTGTGACGCTTCTTAGTCATGTTTAGAAAATATAAACATGGTTTCAACCTGTCTTTATAAGTTTTTCTGATATTTCACAAAATAATTTGCAATCTATTACCCGAATAAGCAGAACCAGGATCCAAAGACTACTACTGCCTTGAGCTTTAATACCCGATTTCAAAATTATTTTCTTTACAGTCTTTCAGAAGAAACTGGGCTTTTTAAGCAGGTATCTCAATTCATAGGTTGTAAAACATAAACTTTTATTATAATGACAGCTTGTAAGGCTTTGAGTTTGTTTTATTAAACACAATTTTAAAGGCATAAAGAGATATGTATAGTAATTTAAATACTAATTAGCAGTAATTGGCTCATACTGTAAATGGAAACCATACCTAAACAAATTGTCATGGTCCCATCTGGTATGTGGAGTAGCATGCGTCTTTTTCAGAATGCAGAAGTCATCTGATGGGCATATATCTGTACATATTGATATGTCTCCTGTGTGTGCCAAACTGTCAATAACATAATAGATCTCTGCCTTTCATTTCTTGTCTCCCTCTCCTGTCGGCTCTGTTTTAACAAATCACCATCTCAATGATTCCTGAGAGCTACATTTGTAGTCTGCAGTGTGCTGCAGACACGTGTTACTGAGCTATTTATAAAAATCCCCGACAAATCCTTGCAGTCAGGAGAAAACAGTGCATGCTCTATTCAACCATGCAGCAAGGCCAGCTCCTAGAGGAAGAAAGCTAAAAACAGCACAGCACTATAATGTCTCAGAGTCATGAAACAAGTATGTTTCATGAATACGAAAGTAGTGCTAACATCCGTTCAACCTCTAGTATCTTTGCTGCATGGTGGCTTGGATAAATTATTTCTACATCCGGAAAGATGTGTCAGTTTGTACGTGTTTATGAATATCTTCAAGGATGTTACCTAACGTGGTGCAATGCAGGTTTATAGATCCCCTTACTTGTCCTCATTTCAGTCTGGCAATGAGATCCATCCCTTGCGCTCTTTACTGTAGGTGTGTCTATTATTAGCAAACATCATGAGGAAAATTGAGATACAAGTTATATATGATGAGTAAATCAGTGTGACCTACAGAGAGCAGTTCAAAATTAATATCTACCTATTTGTCTGCCTGTGCAGAAAAGTATTAACTGAACAATTTCCACTACAATCAGCACGGCAATGCATGTGTGAATGCTCAGTTGCATATAGGCCCTGTGATGTTGTTCATGTTAGTATCAGGCAAAAATCTGGTGTATACCTTTTTGTGTCTTCCAGGGCAGATTACTGGAATTCTGTTTGGATATTCATTTAATTTCCCCCCAAACAATTTATCAAGTTCAAAACACTGCAGACAGAATATTAACAGTTTCTGCAAAGAAGCATCACACTTCTTTGGTACTGCTGTCACTTTACTGGCTCTCTGTAAAAATGTGTTTTGCATATTCAAATCTTACATATCACTAAATACAATTTTAAAATCCATCTTACCATATAAGGCTCTTTTTTATCCATCCATTCAGATTGAACAAGTCCATGTTTGCCATTAGTCCAGTCATCATTTCTTATTTTTTATTTTATTTAAACACCTTAATTTGTTCACTTCTCACTTCATACATATATGCATCTTTGTTTCTTGAAGTTTACCATAAAACTTTTAGATTTGTCATTCACTACGTCAGTTTTTTATTGTTTCAGGCTAATTAAGATGCAGGGTGACTCAGTGGAGGTATTATAATGGGAGACTGAACCGTAGGTTAGCTTTAGAAAGTCCATTTCCTCTCTGCTGTTGTCAGATTTCAGACGTGAGTCACAACACAACAGTTGTGGTATTGCACTTGTGTGTGTATGTTTGCTGTATTTTGTGCACTGATAGCGGAAGTTTTCTTCCCACAAAGGTATGTTTAGACCATCTGGTAGATTTCCACCTTCGGCAACAGCAAATGGAGAAAATATGTCAGATTTGGAGTTTATTTCCATTCTTAGAGACACTTGTGCTCCTGGCCATATCTGGATTAGCCACCACACAACACTTACCGTTGTAAGAAACCAGATTATTTCCTGACTTGACCTTATTATATATAAATTGAAATACATTTAACAAAAAGTGTTTTCAATTGGAAAAAAGTTATCCCATTTTCAGCATATAATTTATATATATTTCCGAAAAATGGGATAACATTTTGATTTCTGTAGTTACCAAAGCTCAGACCTAGTTTATAGGGGAATAATTGTGGGGAAAAAAATAATGGGAATATGGGAAGAACAACATAAACAAAAAAATAAAATAAATAAATAGGACAACAAAACATCTTAAATTTACTGTATTTTCATACCACACAGGGTTGTGAGATCCTTTTAAAACTGCCCATGTGATATTTTATTTTATTTTAATTTTTTTTCTGGCAACACGGATGCCAGGTGATGGTATTAAAACTGTTGGCTTTCAACAAGATGTGCATGCTCACAGGCGGTTCAGTCTTGAGCATGAAAATAGTTGCATTAAAATTTTTTAATTTATGAACCTTTTGGTTTTTCTCCCACATATAAAAAAAAAAAACAAAAAAAAAAACAAAACACACACATTAGGTTAACTAGTAACTTAAAATTACTTCTAGGTGTGTCAGAGTGTAAATGCTTGTTTGTCTCTACGTGGCCCTGTTATGGACTTGCAACCTGTCCAAGATGTACCCTGGTTCTCACACAGTTCTGCTGAACAGTCACAGTCACGGACAGCACCATCTCCCCACGACCAGGACAGAGAAGCGGGTAAAGAAAATGAACAGATGAATGTTTTCCTCAGTGCTGCAGGACATTAGATTTTGCTGTTTACAGTAAATGCAGTTCTGTTGTGGTAATGGCAGCTCAGAAAATGCTTCTGGGAAAATACTCACACCCACCCTCCCATACACACTCCCACCCCCACACACATGCACGCATGTACACTGTTGAGACAAATGAAGCACAAACAACCTATATGTGAACAATATATGATAGTAAGCTGAGTTTACCAAGTCGAGTTTTAAGTCAAGTGACTTTTTGGATGCATACAACGTTTTGTTTTTCCTTCCTGCAACACCTTAACAATTATTGAACATGCATATATTGCCTGGTGAATTGAAAGCATGTCATTGCAAACAACAACACTGGGGTCCTTGTTATAAAATTCCAATACTATTAACAGCCAGATGTTTGAGTAACAATTGCATGTGGCATTGATGGGAACCTTGCTGATGTGGGGACAGAACTGCCTCTGGTGTTCTTGGAGTTGATGAGCACAGCAAAATAATGGGAGAGTGATAGTGTTGAAACAATTGAGTAAAGGTATTTTATATATATATATATATATATATATATATATATATATATATATAATTTGCCAAGCCAAAAAAAACCACTCTTTTTTTCCTGAGTGTAAAATCATGTAACAAATATTAGGGAATAAATAAACAAAAAACAAACAACGTAATTTTTCATTTGGGAAGCCCCCCCCCCCTCCCCCCCAAAAAAAGCCATGCACCCTCTTTATGTAATATTCAGACCATTTTTAAGTGAATAGTTAGGACTAAAAATAAAACCAACAAGTCTAGATTGTACAATAGAATCAACAGATTTTAAAGTTCCACCATTATGAATCATCCTCCTGAACAGTTCTCAGTCCTCCGGGGCCGTCTCTGACAACACCTGAGCTCATTGCTCTGTTTGTGACTTGGTAGAAAGATGCCCAGGAGCTTTTCTGTACATAATGGCCTGACAATACTTTCAACACATTTATATTCATAAATGTACATCACTGTTCATATTAATGCCATTCTTCTTTATCTTGTTCTTCTTCGCTCCTCATGTGAATATTTTATTTTAAGCTTGTCCTGATCACCTTTTTTTAACACTGTTGTGCTAACTGTGTAAAAAAAGTTTTGTTAGAAATCAAAAAAAAAAAAAATCTTGTTGTGGTTCTTTAAATTTTAGTAACACCGGACTTCTAACAAAATCATGCAGTTTAGATCAGTGCTGCTTCTTTGGCTCCCATGATGTTTGAATTCATTATTTTTCTGTGTTGGGTGTTGAGCAATTTCCCATGTTCAACTTATTTTAATGTTTTTAGTTCACTGTTAACCCTTTTAATGTCAGAAACCTCTGTTCAAGCTTGCTTGTTAAATGCTCCACCACAACCACCAATAAATAAACAAATAAATAAAAATATAAATACTGTACAAGGGTAGTACATTTTGGACAGAGAACTTTTCCAAGTTTATAAAAAAAGTATTTGTGTTAGCAACCAGATTAGATTTTTGCAATATGATTTCATGACATTAGTAGCTTTAACATTACTGAGAGTTTTGACCAAATACAGATATATTTTTCTTTTAAACGCAAATCAACAAATATGCACACCAAAAGTATGCATGCTTCTTAAAAGCTTACTAGCGTCCGAGATATAATACACATCTTCTACTCGGTTTTGTTTTAATTTAAACATATTTAACTCTGACTTGTCATCAGCAGTAAAGGAGGACAAACACCAGTGGTCGACTTCCCAGTCTTTGAAGAAGTATTTGAGTCACAGCAAAGTCAGATTAGGCTCAAATAAATCTGCCTGTCACCAACTGGACAGGGCTGTTAAAAGCCCATGCATGCTGAGGATGATAAGGACAAAGCATTGTCCTGCATTAGCTGCTGGATAATATTCTGCTCTGCGTTAAAATTAGAGCTTGTCATTTACTGTAGGCTAAATCTGGATGTGACGTGATTCATCTGGACAGAATGGGCTTGTGCATTGTCTGACTAAATTTGTCCTCAGAGATAAATGTGCAATGTCCAAAAAGGAGATTATTAAGAACAGAGTATTTTATCCTGATGCATGCTCAATAATCCAGGTAGAAAAAAAATCTGACAAAGTTAAGTCAGGTTCAATATATATATATATATATAAACAAGAAATTAAAAATTCAACATTTATTTGAACTTTTTGTGTTTTATCCAAAATACTTTGTCAATCTGAGGAGCTGCAATAATCTCAGTCTTATAAATGGCACCTTCTCATAGTGGATTAACCAGTTTGATGGTGACATCCAGAACTAGCTGTTCACGTGTAAAAGGAGGCCCATCAAGCTAACAAATGGTCATTAGTGTCCTGATGGCTGTTTGCTATTCACTGGGTGAGTGATACTAGCAATGACATCATGGTAAGAGGGGGACAGTTGGACATGGAGGCCTCCACTCTGTTCAACGATGGACGGTTTCTTTTTACAAAGACGGCCTCCTTTACTACGCTCTCAAACCAACTACGTCGTATTTTATAGTGTCAGACAAATTTAAAGGGAATTATGTAACGTGCTAAACTAAAGTTTAGTAACTATAGAGGTGCAGAATCCTCAAACTAATCTGGTACTTCTGTAGATGTATATCATGAATATTAGAACTATTGGAAGATAAAGGTACCAGCATCTACACCTATGCTTCATTGCATCAAATATGCTAAAGTTGATCTTTCTTTGAGGTTTCAAATATCCTCCTCTACAGACTGAATATATATATATATATATATATATATATATATATATATATATATATATTTATCACTTACCATGTTGTCATATATCTCGCTCATGTCATGTGCTTTCAAGCTATTTGTGCAACAAATCAAACCACTGCGTGTGATTCAAAGAAAGCAAACCACCAAACAATATTAACAACTTCTTTTAATAAGGATTTAATTGGATGCTCTTCTAATTGCTGAGTGTTGTCTTCTGCTATTTAACTTAGCACCTGATTTTAATTGTCTGCATTTCATTTCATATGTAGTTATGTTTTCAATCATTATATCCATCTGGTACAAGAACATTCTGTCCAGATCAAAAAGTGTGTTGGTTACTCTGCATAATTTTCAGATCTGATGCAAATATTTCATGCATTTTACTTTTAGTTTTACAGATGCTAAAATAAGCACTAGTGTTGAGCAGATATTCTAAATTGTAACACCTTAATTATAGTGCACTTGCATGGAAACACTGTTTTGAAATAAGGGGATTTGGATGCTTATACAACTACAGTGCATTAGCAAATAAGTTCAGCAGGAATTTTAATACGCTCTGGATTATGAATCATCTTCCATTTTTTGTGCTAATGGTTGTCTGAGACATCAAACAAATAGCATGCCACCCAAGACCTTTAAAATCATAAAGCTGCAGAGGGACAATCTAGGATTATGCTGTACCAAAATAACCAGATAATGCATATTAAATGCCCAGCAGACAATATCCACAGCAAACATGCTAGCAAATACTGTCGGTGAGCATTTTGTAACCCTAAAGTGATCCTGACTCGGAGTGAAGGTGACGTGTTGCAGCATCCCTAATGCAGACTTTAACTTTTTGTGAAGCAGCATTAGTCAGAGATGAGCACAGTGGTAACAAACGTCACTCAAGAGGATCAGAGACCTTGAGAAAAATGTGGAAAGAGACTATTCTTTTAAGGATATAGAGTGACGTCTTATGAGAACAAAACAGTGCATCATCTCATGTTTCTAAGTCTTGCGTTGCAAGATATAAAGCATTTGGATTAATAAAATATAAATATTATAAATTGTACAAAATATAATTATATTACAACAGATTACAATACATCCAAAGGTTGTGGTTGTTTCTAGTTTGTCAGACTAACCTGCTGGAATGTCAGTCAGAAGTGCACTCGAGCTCACAGCTTCTGTAAAAAAACAAATGAATTCAGAGTACAGCAGAACTTAAAGTGTATTTTTATTTTGTCTTGTCTAAATACCCAATCATGTTTATTTTACTAACCCTCAAAACGTGTTCTTGGTGCCTAAGTAAAATAGCTTTTTACCTAAACCTAACCAAACTGTAACAAAAGTGAGAAAATGAAACATTTTGTACTCCCACTTGTGGTGATTTAAAGCTGCACCTTAATGCAATGCGCATTGCTACATCAATTTCCATTTTACATTCCTCCACATGTACACCTGTGTACTTTCTCATGTGCAATGAAAGTGATCCAAAGTAAATCCACCAGCTTTGTTCTTGTAGTGCTCAGTGACAGAATGGGACTTCAATATATTTACCACATCTACATGAACACAGTTTATTTTGTAGTTGAATTCTTCAGAAGAAGCACTGATCCGAAGCAAAACATTTGTAAATACAAAATTAAAGTAAATTTAAATTAAATAAAAACATTATGTGTGATGCAGGTAAATCATAAAAATCATGGCTTATTATAGGCATGCACAGGACAAGAAGGTGTTGATGGTACCATCACCAAACCAGATAAGAAGCTGAAAAAAACCTTAACCCGAGGTGGCACTTGTGTGGGCTTCAAAGCCTTCTCCATCTTTGTTAGCACAAGTGAGTGACATTTACTGGACTGGGAACCCACCAGAGCTACCAGCATCAAGGAAGGGAAGGAGGAAGGTGTGAACTGATAAGACACTGTGCTCATAGGGAATATCATGGATGCACAAAACAACCAGAGATGTAGACATGCAGTGTGCACAGATTCCTCTAAAAGTTTATGAGACATGACTGGAGAATATTGCATGGGAGATGCACAAGGTTGCACAAGCAGCAGATTTATTATTGTTTCAAATATTAGCCAAACAGACAACAAATCACTTCATTAAGTGTTTTTCCCCTCATTTAACTGCAAGCTGCCAACCCGTCCTGTGTATTATGAAGAATAACAGAAGAAGAAAATAATACCCAGAGCTCAGTGGCCATAGCAAAATTACATAACACTCTTATCGGGTAAATCAATATGGATCGTTTACCTTGAGTTTGGTGTGAGGGAGATCGGCTGCACTCTTTCTTCCCCTCCTGTTTTACCACTGCCTCTACACAACGTGCGTTTTGGCAGAGCGCAGCCTCGGTCAAGCCAATGCTGTGTTTGTAAGCAATTGTACAGCTAAAGACGGAACGTATCTCATGCTTCTGATGCCAGTGAGTGGGAGCTACATGCAGCACTCTCATTGGTGTGAAATCAGAGGGGAGAGAGAGCAGGCGAGATGGATGGAGGCAGAGAGAGACGGTGCTGAGAGGGGGTTAGAGTCAGAGAGACACAGAGGGTGAAGAGAGCATTGTTTGCTCAAGGAAATCTCTGAGGACAACCCTGAGCACATCTGTGAGGAGTGGAGCTTCACTGTGATGTGTTTGAAGAGATGAACACGTTCATGCGTGGAGCAAAATGCTGCTGAGGCAAATGATTTTAGTGATGCTGTTGAAGGCAAACACTTAAGATCTACTGAAAGAAGACACAACGAGAAGACTGAGTAATTTATTAACATGAACACTAATTATGAAAAAGTTTGGGGCATTGTGTAAAACTTGCAAATCCCATAAACACATTTTATTTACATTGAAACATAGAAAACCTATTAAATATTTAAACTATGATTAAGCATTATTTTTTTTTAAAGGAAAAAGTGACTTTGAATGATATAACAGCATCAAATCTTAATAAAGTCGGAACAAGGAACATGCATTTATTACTGTGAAACATCCACTTTTCTTTTGACAACTGCCTGAACTCATCTAAGAACTAAAATGTTCCAATTTGGTCATTAAATGTATGTTTTATTATTTTTTTTCTTCTCATTTTCATTTAAACTACATTGTGTCCCATTCTTGACTGATGTAGGATTCTTGCTGGGTTTTTTTATGTCCGATTCTTTTGCTGGATGGGAGCACGTGATGCTCTAAAATTTGTGCTTACTTTTCTGCACAGATTGCACATTTCCAGATGTGCAAGCTGCCAATGGCAAAGGAAGTAATGCAGGAATACAGAAATGAAAATCAGATAAACAACAAAAGATGAAAATTATAACTCACTTATAGTTTTCATTAATGATTCAATTGTAAGAAATCGAAAGAAAAACAGTGTGTTGTTACCACAGTACATTCCCTCTGTTAACCTTTGATTTCTGTCTTTTCTAAATTTGAATATGATTTATTGACTTACTTACACTGACTGAAAAACAAATAAATAATATGTTCATTGATATTGAACAGTGATGTATAGAATGATCCTCAAACAGAACAGGGTGGATTGCTCTCTTCGGGTTGAGGTTCTGCCTCATGTTGAGGAGTTCAAGTATCTCGGGGTTTTGTTCACGAGTGAGGGAAGAATGGAGTGTGAGACTGAGAGATAAATTGGTGCAGTGTCTGCAGTATTGTGGACTCTGTACCGGTCCATTGTAGTGAAGAGGGAGCTGAGTTGTAAGGCAAAGCTCTCTGTTTACTGGTCAGTCTACGTTCCTATCCTCACCTATGGCCATGAACTCTGGGTAATGACCAAAAGAAGGAGATCACAGATACAGGTGGTTGAGATGAGTTTCCTACACAGGGTAGCTGGGTTCTCCTTTAGAGATAGGGTGAGACGTTTAGTTATCTAGGAGAGACTCGGAGTAGCACCATTGCTCCTCCACATGGAGAGGAGCCAGTTGAGGTGATTCTGTCATCTTGTAAGGATGCTTGCTGGGCACCTCCCTAGAGAGTTTTTTTGGGGGTATGTCTGACTGGGAGGAGACCCTGGGGAAGACCCAGAACATGCTGGAGAGACTACGTCTCTCGGTAGGTCTGGGACCACCTTGGAGTCCCCCCAGAAAACCTGAAAGAGGTGGCTGTGGAAAGAGATGTCTGGGCCTCCCTGCTCAAGCTGTTGCCACCGAGACCCGACTTCAGAATAAGTGGAAGATGATGGATGGATGTAAAGGAATACAAAATGCATCAAACTGTCACACAGTTAATGTAATCTGCTTTATTCAGACTGGATAGTCGTGTACATTTCTCACTTTTTCAATAAAGTAATTTTAATGGTAACTTGGAGACTTTCACTGTATCATCTAAGTCAGGGGTGTCCCATTTACAAAGGGGGCCAAAATTAACCTTTTTCATACTAAGGGCCGGTTTCAGAAACCACATTAACTCAAGTCAGATACCCAACATCTTTTATTGGTCACAGGTTCCTCAACAAGAGTTTCATTGGTCCCATTTAATGTTCTCTGTTACACTTTAGACATCATAATCACAAAATACTGAATAAAATCAAGAGATACAAGTATTTTACATTTAACACATATCATCTTGGGGGCCAGATAAGATGTCAACGAGAGCCACATTTGGCCCCCGGGCCTTGAGTTTGACACATATGATCTAAGTCATCGGGTTATATTTTATGTAGTAACTGTTATGAAATACACCATCTACAGAGATGCAGTCAGAATGGAAGTGGTGTTTTGGGTTGTCATCAGAACTCAAACCATCTCTCAGCATCTACTGAGTAGTTGTGCTTAAGGTAATATTACACGTGCAGAAAAATAAAAAATCACATTTGCACCTTATATGATTGTATCCAAAACAAAGCAGGTGGCATACACAAAACATCTGAACATATTTCATATGGATAGAGGAAAGAGTGAACATTTATCTGCAATCTGCAGAGAAAGATCAGATCTGCCAGGAACTGTGAGAGGAGGCGGTCTGGCAGAGAATGGATCGTTTCTACCAAGAAAGATGAACAAGTGTTGTAAAATCACACACACACACAATCATGGATACACACTGCCAGACAAGTCTATTTTCCTACTTCTTTATTTTACAGCTTCATACAAGGACACGTGTTGGAATTAAATTAAACCATGAAGGGTAGGACATTTTAACAGTTTGATACATTTACAATAATTACTAAAAACAAAAACCTACAGACTTAGTCTTTTTTAGAAAACACTGCATAACAGACTTCAACCCTGACATTTAATGAAAACAAAATCTAGTTCAAGGTAAATAATACTTTTTTTTTTTTTTTAAATGCCTATTGCATTTTGCCTTTCGGCAGAAGAGACATCCAGACGTCCACTATGACATGCATCTAAAACGAGGACTGATTTTAGCCTGCACCAACACATTTCTGAATAACCTGCAGACATATGTTGATTAAGACAAGTAAAATCATCATATTTTGCAGTTGCATATGACAACTTGTAAAGTTATTAACAGTCAGAAGTCCATCCATCCATCCATCCATCCATCCATCCATCCATCCATCCATCC
>NC_056500.1:6327977-6330963 GCF_014905685.2 Nematolebias whitei
TCCATCCATCCATCCATCCATCCATCCATCCATCCATCCATCCATCCTATTTACCTGCTACTTCCTTTTTTGGGTCATGGAGGTCATTGGTGCCCATGTACATCCATCACTGTGCGAGAAGTGGGGTACACCCTGGACAGGTCTCCAGTTCATCACGTGGCCACATAGAGACAAATGGACTGTACTTATATAGCACCTTTCTATCTTATCAAGATTTACATATTTGTGCCCTCATTTACCCATTCATACAGCACTCTACTATATCAGTACAAACAATAGTCAGTGCTTTATCACATTCATACACCTATGGCACACATCGGAGGCAATGAGGGGTTCAGTGTCTTGCCCAGAGACACTGCGGCATGTGACAGCTAGTGGAATCAAACCCCCAACTCTGGCATTGTAGGATGACTGCTCTAACCACTCAGCCACAGCCGCTCCATTCAACCATGCACTCTCTCTCTCTCTCTCTCTCTCTCACCTAGATACAATTTAGAGTTACCAATCAGCCTAACATGCATGTTTTTAGTCTGTGGGAGAAAACCGGAGTACCCGGAGAAAACCCACGCATGCACAGAGAGATCATGCAAACTCCATCCAGAAAGGTGCATGGCTGGGACTTGAACCAGGGTAACCTGCTCGCTGAGAGGCGGCAACTGTATCACCTGCACCATCTTTCTTCCTACAGTCAGAAGTCATTCATGAACATGAACATTAAAAAAGACAAATTTACTCGTATGTGAGCTCTTCGCGTGACACAGTTCCATTTTTATTGCAATGTCACCCATCAAATACAAACCTTCCCATGAGCAGAAAATCAACGGCATAACTCAGTGCCCTTTGTAAATGTGAACGCAGCCCACAAAGACAGCGTGATGGAAAACATTCTTTTAGTTGACCGGGGATGTGTGTCCTTCATGAAATTACAGTCTGAGCGCAGCTTGTGTCAGAGGTTTCCACGTTGTCGTTGTATTTCTCTGTCTCGCTGGATGACTCATCGGAAATCCTCTGTTAGAAGAAGAATTTTGTCTTTGTCCCAATTTCGTCACTATCATCGAGTAATTTGTTGTCGTGTTTGCCTGACGCGTACAGTGCCTCGGATCAGTTTGATATTTTACACATTTAGAAGGTCAGTGAGTAAGACTTGAGACAGGATGAACAGGAAATGCCCAAAAGACTATTTGGATACTTGGAAGACGCTTAAAAAAGTAATTATTGTTACTTACTTGTTACTTGTCTGCTGCCTTTTCTGACAGTCTTAGTGCAAGATGACCACCACAGCCTTGTGTTGGTGATCAGAGTAAGAGTTGAGGATGACTCTCAGCTACTACCACACCAAAATGTAGACAGCTTACTCTGAAGTGGAACAAACCAGTTATGTTGGTGCTAAGATGCTCTTTTTGGCACGTCCCCACCTCTGTTGTCGGCCCTCTCTCTCGTCTACAGTCATGGCAAACTGGTTCAAAACCAACAAAGTCCATGCTCAAGAATCCAGGTATACAATCCAGTATTTTTTTAGTCAGATCATCTGGGCAGTTTCTGTTTTTTTATGCTGAAACGTTTGACCTTCCATCCAGAAGGCTTCATCAGTCAAGGAAACAGACAACACAAAACTGATTCTTCCCCCAACAGCTTACTCCAAAGTGGAACAAACCAGTTATGTTGGTGCTAACTGGTTTGTTCTATTTTGTCAAAAAATGCTTTGGAAAAGAACTTTGTACAAAGTAAAATTGATATGCTCACTAGGGCAATAAAAAAAAAAGATATAAGTTAAAGCATCAGTTCTGCACCATGGCACTGAAGCGGCACTGAAGGTGATGATGATTGGGATCAGTCTTGTCTGCTACCACACCAGAATTGAGTTCAATGTCTAAAAACTCTGAAGTGACATTCAAGGTAGACTCAGGTTGACTTCAAAAGTTACTCCGCTTTAGTTGTCAACTTAATGTGTATTTTAGGAGAGTTTCATAAAAACCAATTCAGCGGTTCATTTGGTCTTTGATACAGACCAACAAAAGCATGCACACAAACAAACATGGATGTAAAAGTTATAACTCTGCTTTTGCTGGCGTGTGATAATTGTGACAGAGTGGTGGAGTTTTTATTATTATTATTTTTTTGCATTTCCATTCATACATTAGCAGCCAACTGCTTCTCTGATTGTCTGGGTTTCTTCCTGTCCTCCCAACACCCGGCCGGTTGAGGCAGATGGCCGCTCATCTTGAGTCTTCTGGACTTTTCTTCATGTTAAAATTGAAGTTTTGTTTTTCTTTAGCTACAGTTTCCTGCTACACAATGCATGTCAACTGATGCTATTATTAACAAAAATGAACTATGAAAACATTCAAGTTACAAGAATTTGTCATGTTAACCTTGATAATGTTTATCGTCACTTCATCTGCAGTTCTACAAAGAACCATTCTGCTTTCTCTGAAACAGGGATGTTATTGCTTGGAAAGAGTTACACTGTCTGGGTGAATTGTTTAGTTTGGCAACAGTCCATCAATTACAAAGCACAAATTGCAAAGTGAGTGGAGATAATAGATTCTAATTTTGGTGTCAAGACAATGTTTATGATCCTTGTTATTGCACGTTCAAGTGACAGCACGTGGGTGCGGCGTCAAATAATTTGAATCATTTGCTGGCATGCACCTGACTACAAACTAACAAAACAAAACAGAAAAACAAAAGGTACAATTGTACTTAAAATCGTCTTCATGCTGCTAGTCAGGTATAGTTATTATCAGTAAAAGTTGTATACATGGATAAAAATAAATCCCACACAGTATAGTAAAATCTATCTGTCTATCAATCCATGCAGTCTTTTATTTTATTTTATTTTTTTTTATTGCAACAAAAGCACAACATAGAGCCTGGGAAAGAGGTTGGAATACAGACGCAGGGTGTTACAAAAAAAAAAAAAAAAAAAATCACTTGAGGCAGAGCTTTAGGAGTTTCTGCTGACTCATCATTCTGATGCACATGG